>NC_089234.1:36957084-37275172 GCF_963924675.1 Phocoena phocoena
CACTGCCTGATACAGTAGTCTCTAGACACATGCAGCTATTGAACACGTGAAATGCGACCAACATGACTAAAGAACTGAAGTTTAAATGTCAATTTAACTTAAGTAGCCTCATGTAATAGTACAAATCTAGGCCACAGAGACAATATATAAACAATCTTAATACAGTATATTAAGTGCTATATTAGAGGTATATAGAGATTGCTACGAAACAGGCAGAAGTGACTCTTCTGGGGAAAAAATCAGGAAAGGTTTTATATAAGTGATGACATTTAAATTGGGTGTTAAAGGATGCATGAGAGTTTTCTATGAGGAAAGGTGGAGGGGAGGGCGTTCTGGACACAGGGCACTCCATGTATAAAGGCAGAGAGCCTAGAAAGGGTCTGGCATACTCAGGATACTTTGAGTTATGTTTATTTAACTCCAAAAGCAATTAGAGTTAATGCTTAGCATTAGAGTCAATGCCCATTTTTAAACAAATCTGCAATTTTCTTACCTACTCGTCAATATAGCAGTCTTTCTACATACAGTTTATTCTCAACCTATGTGTTTTACAATGAGAATAAGTTCATAGTCAGCAGATTGGAGGGTTCCTCCACTCTTCAATCTTCATTCTCTCCTCCAAATTATTTTATGAACAGGTTAAATAAAACTGGCCTCAGGTATGATCTTTATGGGACTCCAATTCTTACCCTTCCCTTTATTTCTTGTTGCTAAGACATTTCCTTGCTTTTTCCATAATGTGATTCCATTGTACCTTCCCTTCTCAATTCCCATGGCCAAATTAATAATATGGCTTCCTTTGATTATGTGAACATCATTTTATCTCCACCTATACCCATATTTATTCCACATCTCCCCAAACATAGCAGCTTTGAGATTTGGGGATGGTTTACCTTATACCAAATTCCAGACTGTACTCTGGTTGTACTAGATCAATTAGATCATTGCTATCCTCTTCAGCGTAGCTCTTGCCTCAGAGTCAGTCTCTCAGGTCCAGTTGTGGTACTGCCTCGGACTTTGGTGTAATGATGTTGGGAAGAGATCCTCTCTCTGTCTTTGTATGTGAACCAGAAAGCATGTAGCTGTGATTCTGCTGGCAGTCATCTTAAGGCATGGAGGAAGGCATTGCTGAAACAATGTGCCTGAAACCTGACTATCCACACACACTGAATTTTCCTTTATCATTGGGCAGTTTTAAGTTGGTTTTTTATTATTATCAACAATGCATCCTAACACACACAGCTTCTTAGCTAGACTAACCTTTATTTCTTGATTGACTTCTAGATAAGTTCCTCTAAGGTACTTAGGGTATTGATCTTCTCTATCTTGCCTATTTCATCCTTGAAATAGGCAAGAAGTTTCAAGATTAAAAGATTAGCAAGCTCAAATATTAAGACACATCTCTTATTTCAATACTTACTTCTTGGCTCCGTTTCAGAACTAGAGAATCTAACAGATGCAAGAGATCCCAAAAGTCGTACTGATCAGCATGGTTGACTTGGTAATTCATGACTCCTGACTTGGTCTAAGGCTGGTAACTTCTCCTCTTTGGCCATGGACTACTCTAGAAGGAGAATCTGTCCACGTATGATGCCAGGTTTTAAGAACTATTGGAGGGTTATCTTAGGTGATGGGGCACAGTTTCATGACATAATACTATGAAATGATGGCAAATATTTGCATAATGCCTACCATGTGCTAAGCATTGTTCTAAGCATTTCATTAACTCATTTAACTCATGTAATCTTCATGACTACACTGTTATATATACTATTATTTCCACATTTTCCATATGAGGAAACTGGGGAACAGGGAGGCTAAAACACTGGGCAAGGTGAGACAACTAGTAAATAGGAGAATCAGGAGTCAGATCCTTGCAGCCTGGTTCCAGGCTCTATGCTTAACAAGTACCTCAATATAGTAAAAGCAATTCTTTTATCAAGTAATGATAAATTTATAGAGGTACCATTGGAAAAGCCCGTAAATTTGAGCTTTTCTGATCTCCCTAAAGGCTTTGTGGTGATCCATCCACTCACTCTTTTTCATTGCCCTTGGGAATGACCAACATCTATGTACAAAGTTGCTAGCAAACATTAAGTGTGCCACTTCTGGACAGGAAGAGTATTACTTTGGGAAAGCTACCCAGCTCATTTGTGGCTTCAATACGTCTGAGCCTTGGTCTCAAAAACTGTAAGCTATGACCAATAGCGCACAACTATTCTATGGTCAAATGTGTCTGTACTTTGTGAAGAATATGTAGGCAGCTCATCTCTGTGGAAGTGTGATTCTTGATCCTAAAAATTACTTCTCCAACTATACTTCTTCAGGGCCAGGATGATATATCATTTTCCTTTATAGAAATCAATTTGTTTCTAAATACACATGTGATTTCCATATAATAACTACACACTCAGAAGAATGCCTAATATAAAAAGGCTGACAATACCAAGTGTTGATGAGGATGTGGGTCAATCAGAATTCCCATATACTGCTGATGAGAGTAGATTTTTGGCATCACCATTTTGGATGGCTGTTTGGCATTATCTACAAAGATAAAGGATATGCTTATTTTTTAATTTTTAAATATTACTTCTAGGTATATAAACAACAGAAATACATACATATGTTCCCCCAAATGCAAGCACTAGAAAGCTTTTTACAGCACTATTTGTAAAAGCCAAAAACTAGAAGGAAAAAAAACCCCAAATATCCATCAGCACAGTAGGCAAACCAACTGTGATATATTCACACAATGAAATACTACATTGATCTATGGATATGTGCAAAAATATGAATCAATCTCACAAACGTAATGTTGAGTAAAAGAAGCCAGACCAAAAAAAGCATATATACTATATGAGTCATTTTGTATAATGTATAAAAACTGGCAAAATTTCTGTGTGCTATCAGGTTACCCTTGGATGGGCAGAGCTGCGGTGGGGGCACCGGGGGGTTTCTGACATGCTGGTTTTGTTTTGTTTTTTAATTTGGGTGCTGGCTGCATGGGTGTAATCCGTTTAAATACAGCTGAGCTATACCCTTATGATGTACACACTTTTTTGTAGGTACGTTGTATGTCAATAAAGATTTTTTAAAAACACAAATTACACCCATGCAGTTTCCCTGCATAGTCTGGCGAATAGTACAGATGTTCAGTGTTTCAAGACAGTGAGTGGGTTTGATCTTCCTCGGAGAATGACTCTTGATTCTGGGAAAAAAAACATGCCTGGCCAGATCCCATAACCTTTTAACCAAATAAAACCAAATAAACCAAAAGGGAGCATTTAAAATATAACCAATGTACTTTTCAGATTTGTAAAATGTTTAGATTAAAAAATAAACAGGATTTCAACTAGAAAAATTGTCCTGTTTTGACCTTTATGTTAATTTTCTGGATAGTTGGATTTGGAATTGCAAACTTTTATGAGTTAATTTGTGGGGAAAAAATGTGTTTGATTTGTTATGTGCTAGTGTTCCTAGCAGCATAATTTGGAGACTGTGTGTGTTCTGAAAAATATACGTGATTAGTTTAGTAAAATTCTAGAGTATTTGGGCTTTTTCAAACCAATAAAAGAGACATATATTGATAAATAATTCAGGTTGACCATTCTCTTAGGGCTTTGTGAATAATATACAATGTTGTGATCAATGTTCAAGATGCCATTTTTCTTAGGAGTTCAAATTCAATTGCCACAAGATACCATTCTGGATATTTCATATTCTTCATTTAATTTTTACTGCAACTACAGATATGGGTATAGATATTTATTCCCATTATACAAGTAAGAAAACAGAAGCCATTGAAATTGTCTCGTCCAGCTAGAATTCTGACTCCAAATGTAAGACTTTTCCATCCTACTAGTGACCCTCAGAGATTGCCTTCTTCTAGAGACTGTCACTGCTGAGAAGTCTAGGAGACAAGAAGCCTTAGGCTGTGCTCACCAAGGCACCATCCTATGCCCGTAAATCAGCATATGTTAGGCTAGAAGAAGCAGGTATGGAGAAAGGAATATGGGCCTGGGAAGGAATACGGGCAGACAGAATTTGCCAAGCATTTCCAGTCCTTTCTATTGAGGATGAGGTCTAGGCAAACAAAATCCAATGCAAGGTTTTTTTTGTTTGTTCTTTTCCCGACTCAGACATGATTTTGACTACCTTAAGGCAGGGGAATCTAACAATCCTTTCTCTTCTGCACAAAATGTTAAGAAGGAACAAACCACGGGGCCCCTTTTGTCCTATGGTCTTGACCTTGGAATTGCTAAAGAATGTGTTCATATTCCTTGGTCACAAGCTCTCTTGGAACTAAAGGGAGAAGAAATTAAATTCTGTAAACAAAGTTCAGAAAGACGCCGTTTGGTTCCAGGAAAGAATTCACTTCGTGTCTGCATTCAATCAGGGTTGAATTGGCAGCTGCAACATCTTTGGGAAGCCCCTGAGTAGCTTGGAGGACTGATGTTACATAAAAGAGTAATTTCTGTCATTCGAATTAATTAATGTTTGAGTCCTCGGGTGGTATTGTGAGAAGCAAAATATTTATTAAAGACTGGCTTGTGTATGTAAGAAAAAGCTACACCCCGGAGACAGTAACAATAACAAAAAAAAAGAGTAGTGATTCAACTCTCCTCCTATTAGAGAAAGAAGAAAAAAAAGGCCATTGGGATGACAGACATTTTATTCTTTATGCCTTTTTCTTTAAAAGAAATAAACAAAAAAACTGGGAAGTGGAACAGCAGGATCACTGAGGTACTATGTCATTTTGCTCTTGATCTCTCCTTAGCTCTTAGAATAGTAGCTCTAACTGCTATTTCCGCTTTGAAATATCATTCTGCACGAATTAACTTATTTAACTGTGTGTCTAGTGAAACTTTTCTCTATCTTCTGTTTCGCTCTTTTGAATTTGAATTGAGCAGTGGCTAGACTTTGGTTTGAAACGTCAGCCTTCAAGAGGCTTTCAGAGTCCTTCTAGACTTTAGGACTAACCTCTAAATAACTACCATAAAAGCTGATGCCAAAAAGCTTTCCCAGAGAGGGGTCATGGTTTCTGAATTTTAAGTCCAGGCCTAACATTTGACCAAAAGTTTTTCTGGTTTGTGTATTTGCTTATATTTGGTTGTCTGCTTCAAAATAATTAAATAACTCTAATTGAGCCAAATTGAAGTACATCTGGGAAGTAGCTGCCCATTAACTACGCACTGTGTGAATGGATAAATGAATGAACTGCCTTACCTACCTAAACCTGGTTCTGTCTCTCGAACTGAGAAAGAAGGCTTGACATTGACCCTTAATTCTTTGTTGAAAACTTGTATGCAGCACCCAGATCTCTAGTTATTTTCATCATGAGTATTTCTCTGAAATTTCTTCAATGAAGGGATGAATTTAACGAATATGCAACCAGCTTATAAGAAGGGTAACAAAATAACAATCCACTAGCCAAATCCAGCCCCCAAACACTTTTTATTTGACTTACACAGTCTTTTTTTTTTTAATTAAAATTTAGGAATTGGGAGATTTTACCTAAAAATATAGGTTCTATCTCTTCTTGCAGTATGTCTGTATTTCTTGCAGCGTCACATGGTGTATCAGAATATCACTCACTACCTGTTTTAGACAAGGCATGAGCCCTACACTTTGCTACAGTGCATGTCTGACCTAAGAGGAGTTGCCCTGAATGATTGTATTTGCTCTGTTCATCTTCAAATGTATAGTAAATGCGTATTTCCCCGTACCACAAATTTAGACTGAGAGCCGTATAATTTTAGAAAAATGGAAATGAGCATGTATTTTTCTCTTAATAGGAAAATGAGGTTTTTTTACAGAAATTTAATCATTTTTAATCTGCCTGGCCCCTTTGGGTATTTGATTTTACAACTCTTGCCTTACTGTCTTTTTTCTGTGATGGAGATTCTACGCTTTTCGTTTCTCAGAGCTTTACAAAAGCCAGAAGAGAGAGAGGGAGAACTGTTGTTTTCTGTAAAATAAATATTTAGTATTTTTATTTTTCCTATCAGTGTATATCTGAATAGTGATAAACTCAAGCTGTAAGCTTATCAGAGACTGCTGACGTAGGGGTGAAAATCAAGGAGATGGAGTCATAGACAGGACATGAACGAAGCCAGTCCATGGCGTGAGGACCTGGGCCCACGTGTGGGGCTGAGCCGAGTTGGAGGCTGGCAGGAAGCTGTGAATCAGAGCGCAAAGATCAGAGAGCAGGCAAGAGGGGCCAAGTCCAGACCTTACTGGAAGAGCCAAGTCAGAGCTCAGGAAACTCAAAGAGGAAAACATGTTTGGAACATGTGTCCTGCCTAGATTTCAAGACTTGAGCACACATACAGACTTGAGGCCAGGTTGGGTGGCTTACCTTTAATCTTTAAAAAAAAAAATCATATTCTAAGACCTTTCCACCAAATAACTTAATATGACGTAGGAGTGGTTTCTTCAGCAATTTTTCTTAAAGTATACGTTTATGAAAGCATAACACATACAAGTGTGCAGCTTCAGGACTTCTTTTTATACGTGAACATACCATGTAATCAGCATCCAGATCAAAAATAAAACATCGCCAACACCTTCATGGTCTTCACAGGCATTACCCTTCTAAGGCTAACCGCTCACCTTATATAACACATGGATGACTTTTTCTTGTTTTGTAATTAATATGTAACTGGAATCACGTAGTATATACTGGCTTTTTTTTTTTTTTTTTGGGTACGCAGGCCTCTCACTGCTGTGGCCTCTCCCGTTGCGGAGCACAGGCTCCAGACGCCCAGGCTCAGCGGCCATGGCTCACGGGCCCAGCCGCTCCGCGGCATGTGGGATCCTCCCGGACCGGGGCACGAACCCGTGTCCCCTGCATCGGCAGGCGGACTCTCAACCACTGTGCCACCAGGGAAGCCCTATACTGGCTTTTTTGGTTCAATATTATATTTGTGAAAATCACACATTGTTGCACGTAGCCTTGTTTTACTGCTGTTGTATGAAAACACCATAATTTATATATTCATTCTATTAGATGTGCATTTGAGTTGGTTTCCTTGTCTTTTTCATTTTAGCCATTCATGTAATTGTGAATTGGTACTTAAATTGTTTTTAATTAGCATTTCCCTAATAACCTGTAAAGTTGAGCACCATTTCTTATGTTGATTGGCCATTTGAGTATTCCCTTTTAAAAAGCATTTTTTCATGTCTTTTGTCCACTTTTTCCTATTACATTATTCGCTTTTTTCCCTTTCTATGAGTTTTTAAAATAGATGTATTCTGTATATGAACCCTTTCGTGATACCTGTTTTGCAGGTATCTTCTCCCATTCTGAAGCTCGTCTTTTCACTAGTGATGTCTTTTGATGAACTGATATTTTAAATTATAATGTAGTCCAATGTATCTGTTTTTTTTTTTTTTTATGGTCAGTGCTTTTTAACATATTTTATTTAGGAAATCTTTGCCTACTTCAAAGTCATAAAGACATTCTTTTATACTTTAAGCTTGAAGCTTTAATTATTTTATCTGTCATAACATCTGTCTATCTGGAATTAATTTTGTTTACAGTGAGAAGTAGGGGTGAAATTTTTTGTCGTACGGCTATCCACTTGACACAGCGTCATTTATTAAGACCAGCCTTTCCCCAGTGCACTGCAGTAATCAAGTGACCATATGTGATCTGTTTCTGGACTGTCCTTTCTGTTCCACTGGTCTATTTGTCTGTTCTTGCACCAGTGCCCCGCTGAAACTGATTAACTGCTCTATAACAAGACTTCGTATCTAGTAGTTTAAGACCTTCAGGTTTATGTTTCTTCTGCAATGTTGACTTAGTTATTCTTGGATCTTTTCATTTCTCACATAAATTATACAGACATCTTATTAATTTCTACATGTACACACACCAACTTGCTTGGAATTTGACTGGATTTGCATTAAATTTATAGATCACTTTGGGGAGAAGTGACATTTTTACAGCAGTGAGTCATTTTATCCATTAACATGATTTCAGTACCTGTTTTGTTTTGCTTTCAGCTTTCTCTCAAACTTATTTATATTTCTCAAAAAGACCACACTATCCTTCTCACAAGATTTGATTTTTTATTTATCACTATTTTATTAATATACAGTTTTCTGATTACCTACCTAATAATTATTCAATGTACAAAAAATGTTCAACTACAAAAAAGGGGAGAGAAAATCAATAATTCATTCATGATTTCTACCTTCTGGTAAAATCACCGTGAATATTTTCATGTAAATATCTTCCATATATGCCATAAAATGAGGACCATGCTATATATAATCTTTTCTATCTTCCTTTGTCTCCTAACATATATCAGAGATATTTTCTCACTTGAATAAATTTCTATGTACTATATAATAAATTTATATATAATAAAAAATTTATGACATATGATACATTTCTATAACTTTAAAAATAATTAAATAGTACTCTTCCAACATATTGGCATCAAATAAACAATTTAACAGAACCATTATTATTGGTAATTCAGGTTTCTTTGGATTCTTTCTCTATTCTGAATCATACTGGAGCAAACATTCTTGTAAATAAGTATTTGGTTTTATGCCTGACTCTAGGATTCTATGAAACTGTTGGGGTCCCTCTTGCCAGGTGTCCTCATAAGAATGAAATCATCTTTAAACCCGACATGACAATCTCTGACGCACCACCAGTTTGCCCAGGGAAGACAGCATGACCTGGGAATCCAACTGCTTCCTTAAGATCATCCAAGTATTGGATGATTATCCAAAATGCTTCATTGTGGGAGCAGAAAATGTGGGCTACAAGCAGGCATAGCCAAACCACATGCTTCTGCATGTAAAGACTGTGATGCTGATGGGCAGGACCACATGATGTGGGAGTCCGCCGAGAATATCTGGCAGGCAACCCAGATCCCCCACTTCTCCTGTCTTCACTGACACCAAATGGTATTAAACCACATTTGGTAGTTTCCCACAGGGATATCTGGTGCATTTCCCCAATGCCCTCAGAAGCTCCAGAAGTGGTATGCACAGTGCCCCAGAGGACATTTAGAAGACATTGCTTCACAGCGAGTTTTCCTCTGGTGTGTTTCTTATACCATAGGAACTTCCTCCCCCGCCCTTCCTCTCTTCTTTATGCCTCTCCTCCTTTGAGGAGGAAAAAGCAGTGGAGAGGGCAAAGGAAGTGGGCAACCCAAAGTCCTACAACTGCTGTGGTCAAGTGTGTCTGGTTTTGTATAGAATCTGGTGCTCATCTCTGTGGGAGTTTGATTCTTGATCCTAAAAGTTACTTTTCTGATTGCCCTTCGTCAGGGCTAGGATGACAAGGCTTATCATTTGTTCAGCACTACTCTTCTGGGAGTGATTTACCATTTATTTATATCCCATTGTGAAAAATCATTCCAGAGAGATTTGTCTGTGATGGCATATAGGTTTAATGCCTGTATCAATTCCTCTTGTTTGGTAATGGGTAACTGGAGAACTAGGTGGAGAAACAGATTCCTAGTTTAGAAGAAAAGAATGCTAGAATAGTTTACCAATATTCATTAGGACTGTGTGTGTTGGGGGGAGTATATTTCTGAGTCTATGTTCTCATTGCTTAGGATGTTAAATTAGGGAAAGTATAGGAGGCTGCTGATAATGACCATTAGGAAACAACTAGCGGTAAAAATTAGTTGAAAAGTATTAGCAGAGAGCTCCTGATTGGCACCTTGGCTGATGGGTCTAAATAATGTTTCCCTGAGCCAACCCATTTCTCATCCTGTGAGAGGGCTTTTCTCCCAGCCCTAAATATGTGTCCTTAAATTGCTCCTGATTTTTTCATAACTTCACTCTCACTTTCACCTCTACTCTCCTCTCTTCTAAGAAGTTTTTCTTCCTTCAAAAAGTTCCTTTAGGGCTTCCCTGGTGGCGCAGTGGTTGAGAATCCGCCTGCCGATGCAGGGGACGCGGGTTCGTGCCCCGGTCCGGGAGGATCCCACATGCCGCGGAGCGGCTGGGCCCATGAGCCATGGCCGCTGAGCCTGCGTGTCCGGAGCCTGTGCTCTGCAACGGGAGAGGCCACAACAGTGAGAGGCCCGCGTACCCGCAAAAAAAGTTCCTTTAGCAGGAGGATTTGCAAATAATAGTAATTGAATTCAATTCAGTGCAACATATTAAGTCTTCAGTTGAGTTGAGGGCCACCAAATTCCTCTAATGATAATTGATTGTTTCACTGAATCACATGAGGTACATATACAAGCAAAAACACAAAAACGGTCACTTACTTCCAGTGGGGTTATCACAATATAAACTGAGTATTGGAGATTACTAATACTATGATAAAAAGAGTTAACAGGGAGGCCACTTATCAAGAACTGTGATGGATCAGAGCTTTTACCCTCCTTGCAAGCTAACAAATTAGTCTAACACAGTTTCATGGAAACTGTGAATTTCATGTTTGTGTCACTTCCTCTTGCCCAGCAATTCCCACAGAGGTGACTGGGAGAGACCCATCTGGATGCTTGCTTCATAGCTGAGGTCCCCTTGAGTTTAGGGAACCTGAATCTAGTATGAAAGTACTACTCCCTCCTCCTCAGAGGGAGACATTGTATCCCACCTATTCCTGCCAGTGTGTCTCCAACATCCCTCAGAGGAAAGGATAATTTATTCTCCTAGCTCATTATTAGGGGCGGAGTGGGAGCAGAGATTGTTTCCTTTTGTCCTGAGGGTGACTCACACAAGTGACCCAGGAGTGTACCCTGTGTTATGCAGCTCAGACTTGATAATCCTCAGAAGAAGTTCCAAATGGGTAGTCAGGCTCAGTGTAAGGCACACATAGGTCATAGAGGTGAACAATACATGGTGTGCTTGGATGTCTAGAGAAAGATACTAAAAATAAGGTGGCGGGCACACCAAAAAATATGCATCATAATTAGTACCGTGAATGAAATAAGTGGAGTACAGTGAGAGAAGGAATAAAAGACGAACTGGGTTTGTTTTCCTTCAAAGGCAAAGAAAAAGTGTAAAGAAAACACACTACGTCTATGGGAAACCAAAAGGCAGGCAGATGCCAATGATATGTCTTGAAATATACATTTTCTGTTATATATGGTTACATTTAACACATTATGTGTTTTAGTCCTTACAATAATTCTTCTAGGTTAGATCCAATTACACCTGTTTGATAGATGAAAAAACTGAGAGCAGGAGGGTTATTTAATTTATTCCACAAATGTTTATGGAGCACCCTCCAGGCATGGCATCATATAACCTGTATGATTAGGATCCTATAACCAGTCAGTGTCTGGCCTCTGACTTCAAGATGCAGACTTTCTGTGATCGCTAGTCAAATTGCTCATAGCATGTGCCGCAAGTGTAAACGTGAAAATGTAAGTTACAATATAACTTAAATGTAAGTATAATGTACTATATAAACTAAAATATAAGAGTTATTCCCCTATAATAACTGTAATAAAACATTCATGTACTCGCCACTTTCTATCAAAAGTCAATGACAAAGAAAGAATTTTGAAGGCAGATAGGGAAAAAAGGCAGTAACCTGCAAAGGAAACCCCATTAGGCAATCAGCAGACTTCTCAGCAGAAACTTTACAGGCCAGGAGACAGTGGAATGACATACTTAAAATACTGAAAGAAAGGTAAGAACTGTCTGCCAAGAATACTCTAACCAGCAAAGTTATCATTCGGATATAAAGGAGAAATATTTTTTTGGATCTGTCTCCTCAGGCAAGGGAAACAAAAGCAAAAATAAACAAATGGAACGACATCAAACTAAAAAGCTTCTGCACAGCAAAGGAAACTATCAACAAAATGAAAAGACAACCTACTGAATGGGAGAAGATATTTGCATATCATATATCCAATAAGGGGTTAATATTCAACTATGTAAAGAATTCAAACAACTTAACAACAAAAAACCAAACAATCCAATTAAAAATGGGCAGAAGATTTGAATAGACATTTTTCTAAAGAAGACATACAGATGGCCAACAGGCACATGAAAAGATGTTCAATGTTACTGTATTAGGGAAATGCAAATCAAATCTATAATTAGAATTATAAAGGCTATTGTCAAAAAGAATAGAAATAACAAATGTTGGAGAGAGTGTGGAGAAAAAAGCACACTTACACACTGTTGCTGGGATTGTAAATTGGTACAGCCACTGTGGAAAACAGTATGGAGATTCCTCAAAAAATTAAGAATAGAACTATCATATGATCCAGCCAATTAATATCCACCTCTGGGTATTTATCTGAAGAATACAACAACACTAGTTCAAAACAACATACACACCCCTATGTTCATTGCAGCATTGTTTACAATAGCCAAGAGATGGAAACAACTTAAGTGCCCATGGATAAATGAATACAGAAGATGTAGTTAGTACACACACACACACACACACACACACACACACACAGTAGAATACTACTCAGTGATAAAAAAGATAAAATCTTGCCATTTGCAAAAACGTGGATAGACCCTGAAAATATTATGCAAAGTGAAATAAATCAGATGGAGAAAGACAAATACCATATGATTTCATTCATATGTGAAATATAAAACAAATAAATAAATTAACAAACAAAACCAAACACATAGATACAGAGAAAAGAGTAGTGGTTACCAGGGTGGGCGACGTGGAAGGGGGAAGGCAAAATGGGTAAAGAAAGTCAACTGTTAACATGATGGGTGGAAAATGTATACAGAAATTGAAATATAATGTTGTACACATGAAACATATAATGTTATAAACCAATGTTGCCTCAATAAAAAAATAGGGGAAATGGGGTGCTAGGTATATGGAAATGCCCTGTATCATCATCTCAATTTTTCTGTAAACCTCTAACTCTGTTCTAGAAAACAAAGTCCATTAAAAAAAATTCACTGTCTTCCAAACACAAAACTTTCAAAAATGGAAACACTTCCATCAACTATTCTGCTGGAAGTCCAGGTCCAACTGGAAAACTTATGTGCTATGATTTGAGAGTGACTCCCAGGAAGCCTATGCCCCCAAACTATTATGCAATGAGCCAGTCACTTCATTTCTTGAGTGCCTAAGGCCTTTTCTTAACTTGAGATATAAATACCTTGTGTGTTTGGAAGCCTTAGAGGGAGGTAGAGAAGAGGGAAAGTGAAAAATGTGGAATTATACCATTTCTTTTTTTGTTCTCTGGGTGGTGCGTTTTACCTCTATCACAATTTGATTTCGTAAAACTGAAGTTAGAGCTTTGCCTTCCCCTTTATATTAAAAGAGTTTTGTATCTGTCAGCCCAAGCTAATCTTTTCCACCTTCCTCCTTCTTGCTGTGTTGGACTTAAGTTATGCTGGGGTTTGCCTCATTTGTTGATGCGGGATGTTGGATTGTAGCAGTGAGCTGTATTCCTAGTGCCAAGAATTTGGGAGTACTGTAACTGGGCAAAACATTTGTTTCTAATTTGAAAAATTTAAATATAGTATAATGCAATATATATGGTACAGATAAATATAATACAATATTACACAGTGTGATACAATAATAAAACATTCATGTACTCGCTACCTAAGTGTAACAAATAACAGTTCTTATAAGTGTTTCAAATATTTTAATAAAAGAAAAAAATTAAAAATATATGCCCAGGAAAAAACTATAAAAACTACAAAAATTCCATTCTAAGAATTCTGTATTGTACCTTGAATATAGTAGGAAGTTAAGATGTACAGCCTCAGCAAAAGAAAAATGAAAAGTACAGTACAAAGTTCTGAGAAACAGGAAATTAATAGAAATCTGTACCCTTAAGAGGAGGGGGAAAATATCACAAGTTTCCTCTTATAGTGTCAGGAAGTAACTTACTTCAAAAAGGATACAGAAGGGAAAAAGGAAAAAAAAAAAAAAGATACAGAAAGACTAAAACACAACCTTGAGTTTATCTTTCCTGGAAAAACACAATCATGTACACACACATACACACACACACACTAATTTGTCTCAGGGTTTTTTCTTTCTGGAACTTCCAAAATCACTGAGAGGTCAGATTTACTTTATTTCTAATTTCTTTGCCTCTTACTGTCTAAACAACCATCACCATATCATCTGCTATCATATTCCTTGATTTAGACAGTTGAGTGATCTATTACATAACTCCATAATGCTGTTAGTTCTCATCACTAATCATTTTGTTTATAATTTTATAACTTATCTCCCCAAGTGGATTGTAAATTCTTTTTTTTTTAAATTTATTTATTTTATTTATGTTTGGCTGTGTTGGGTCTTCGTTGCTGTGTGCAGGTTTTACCTAGTTGCAATGAGTGGGGGCTACTCTTCATTGCGGTGAGCGGGCTTCTCATTTCAGTGGCTTCTCTTGTTGCGGAGCACAGGCTCTAGGGGCCTGGGCTTCAGTAGTTGTGGCTCGCGGGCTCAGCAGTTGTGGCTCACAGGCTCTAGAGCACAGGTTTAGTAGTTGTGGCACATGGGCTTAGTTGCTCCAAGGCATGTGGAGCCTCGGATCACGTGGGATCATGTGGGATCTTCCTGGACCAGGGCTCGAACCCATGTCCCCTGCATTGGCAGGCAGATTCTTAACCACTGTGCCACCCGGGAAGTCCTGGACTGTAAATTCTTTAACGAGAGCTTGGTGCTATGATTTTGGAGTCCCCGAGCTCAGTGACTTGAGAAGTGGTGCACCTTGTAAATCTTCAACAAGCACATGCTGCTTGAGTGAACTGGTGTTTTGAATGTGTATAATTAGTGGTTTGTTTGCATTTTTCAACTTCAATGAAAACCTCAATGAAGGTTGCATTGTATAACCTTAGCAAATGCCCTCTATTCCTGAGACCATCACTAAATCCTATTAACATTTTTTTTTTTTTTTTTTTTGCGATACGCGGGCCTCTCACTGTTGTGGCCTCTCCCGCTGTGGAGCACAGGCTCCGGGTGCGCAGGTTCAGCGGCCATGGCTCACGGGCCCAGCCACTCCGCGGCATGCAGGACCTTCCTGGACCGGGGCACGAACCGGTGTCCGCTGCATCGGCAGGCGGACTCTCAACCACTGCGCCACCAGGGAAGCCCCATATCCTACTCTTTGGAAGGAAGTCACCCTAAACAGCTCACACGTAGAGATTAGGGAGTATCTGCATCAATTATTTGGAAGTTTTCTGCATGGGAGACTTGTCTCTTCTCCCTTCTTTGTTAGTTTAATCAATCATTTGTTTATATCAGTATGGACTTGTGGATATTTCTTTTATACTTTGGGTTATAATCCAATGCTATGTTATTTTGTTGCTCAAATTGTTCCAGCTTCGGCCATTGAGAGCTCTTTCTGTTGGTTCCCTGTGGTCATATATTCTTATGTAAGTATGACCATTTTATTTAGAACATTGTATATGTCATTTAAATTTTTAAAAATTTGTTCTAATTAGATATATTTATGAGAGATAATTTTAACAATGCAAAGTGCATAGGAAGCTAATCACACAGAATATAGTACTCAGAGTTAAAAGTTTTAGCATATAAATGTATACGTTTATATGAATATTTAGAGATCTTACTGATAACTTAAGCTTACTTAACACATTCTTTGGCCTTCAGAAGAATACAATATGGAAAACTTCTTGATGAAAGAGAATATTTGTCTCTGAATAGTTTACTAGTTTCTTCCCAATTAAAAAAGGAAATAGAACGATAAAGGACTCAAATCAATGTAACTTTTTTGTCATAAAAATAATTTTGCAAGTTCCTTGGCAATTAAAATTATGAGCTTCTTCTTTGTAATTCATACAGATCAGTACCTGAGGTTATATATAGAACTAAGCCATTGTTGGTATAGAGCTACTTAATAGACTATTACCACTAGGATTATTATGTTATACTCAAAAAATGGTGAGGGATTCAAACTAATTAATGGAATGACGAATGTGGTGCCAGAAACACATTTTCAGTACTGAGAATAAAGTAGAAATAGAAAAGAAACTTCCAAACACTGCTAGTCCTACATTTCAGCTCTTTATCCACTAAATTTTATTAATATGTTTAATTTAGTCATGTGCAATATTACTTTGATTCCAATTGTACTGGTTAACTTATTAAAGTAAAAATTTAGAAACCTAGTTTTCTTTAAGACTTTATACATCTTTTGTCAATCTTGTATATTTACTAATTGAGTACAGGTTATGTAAAACAAGAGCTATTATTTCTGGGAGAGGTTTTGATTAATGTCCGATAACCTCATTTCAAACCTATTAAATTATCTACAAACTTAGTAAATTAAATTATGTAACATTTTAAATGCATTTATAATTTTTATATTCAATTTTCTTGTTAAATACTTCAAAATTTGCAATAGGTTTTGGTTCCTGGGTTGACAATTGATAACTTGAATACAATTATGTATCAGTCAAAAGCTTGGGACCAGTATGAAGAACTGGAGGCTACATAATTCTAAGATGAGTCTTCTTGAGCCACAGACAGAAACACTAACACCCTCCCACTCCACCTGCCTACACACACATTCTTTTTGAGTTTTTATGAAGGCAATGGGAGATTCCAAGTTAATACTCATTTTATGAGATTAATTTTAAAACCCTGACCTCTGGGTTCTTTCAAATTTGTCACATGATATGGTTAGATGATACTCTGTAAACCCTTCCTAGGTTGTTTTATTAATTAATTGGATGAAATAAATCCATAAATCTATTTAATTTGAGTATATTAACCATAACTCTAAAGTCATTTTAATGACAAATATTTGTCATTTTCTCCTTTTTTTCACTCTTTCAAATCATTTTTTTTCACCTCTACATTCAGAATTTTTCTTTTCCCATTAAATTGATTTGATTTTTTTTCATTGTAATTAGAGTATCTTAAATTGAATATGCATTATTAACCTCCTCTGCCCTGTGAAATTTTTTGTAAAATAACTACTTTTCACTAGTGTCCATGAATATATGTTGTTGTCGTTGAATCACAAAAAGAACTGATAATCTCTCTCATGTGGTTAGAGCTGTGTTTCTCCTGGGGAATTTGTAACATCTGATTTAAATCTGACAGAATTCTGCCTCTAGACCACCTTCAGACTCAAAACTGTAATGTAGATTCCTGCCTACCTGCCCTGCAAATTGCAGGCATGTCAGCCCCATGATTGCATGAGCCAATCCCTTAAAACTCTCTCTCTTATTATATATATCTTGTTGGTTCTGTTTCTGTGGAGAACTATGTATGACAGATACAAATTTTTTGTTTTATTTTGTTTCTTGTTTTGTTTAGGATATGAGGTGCGATGTAGAAATGACTCTATATGATTGCTAAGGCTAGGTTATAAAGGCGATGGAACTTCTGCTTGCTTCTTTTGGAGGGCTTGCTGTTGAGAGCCAGTGACCATGCTGTGAGGAAGGTAAATCAAAAAACCGCATGTTGGTGTTCTGACCAGAGTCCAGCTGAGATCCCAGGGGGTAGCCAACCTCAACCACCAGACACAGGAGGGAGAGAGGGAGGGAGCGAGTGAGCCATCTTGTGGTTCCAGCCCTCGGCCACTGAACTGCAGTAGTTTATACTGCAGGGAACAGAAAGACACTACTCAACTCTCCCTAGCCCCAAGCTCCCCCAAAGTTGTAGATCTGTAAGCAAACAAAATGATTTTTGGCTGTTTTAAGCCATTAATTTTAGGGTGAATCGTAAACAACAATTGATAACTGAAACACCTTGTCTGTGAACATGTGGATCAGCTTAGAGTAGGTTTTACTACAGGAACAACTCCCCAAATCCCAGAGACTTAGTAACAGCAAAAGTTTACTTCTCACTCATTTCACTTGTCCATTGTGGGTCAGCTGCAGTTCTACTCCAAATAATCCTTGCTCTGGACCCAGATGAAAAAGCAACCTCAATTTGCAGCATAATGATGTCATAGTAAAGGGCAAAAAGGAAATGAAGGAACCACACGGGCTCTTAAAGCTGCTCCTCAGAAGAGGCACACATTTCCACTCACACGTCATTGGGCAAAGAAATCAAGTGGCCCAGACCGACAACATTTCAAATGGGGCAGGAAAGGATGATCCTCCTGCAAGAAGGAGCAGAAGTTGTATGTCCAGCCACACTGGGGCCTGCATGCATCACCCTTTCACAGGGAGGAGTGGGGAACACTCTGGACAATGATGTGCTCTGCCAGAGTGAACATCCTTGTGTAGGAGAAAGAACAGTAAAGAGTCAATGGTTGGACACTTTTTAAATCTAGTTTCCAAAAAAACATTGCTCAAATATCAACACATTTCTTAAAACGTTGCCCACTATCCCAACCAGCGTGTAAGATTGTTTCCCTGTTCTCATAGCACTTAGTATTTCCCTCCTCAATATTTATAATACTCTTGTAATTACTCCATACTGGTGGGCAGGTGGTCACACAATGAGTTTGACCTGAAGTCTTTCTCTAAAAGGTGGTGAGGAATTATTGAGGATTTGTGAGCAGAAGAGCAAAGCAATCTGCCTTATATTTTAGAAAGACTGATCTGGGGACTTCCCTGGTGGTCCAGTGGTAAAGAATCCGCCTTCCAGTGCAGAGGCATTGGGTTCGATCCCTGGATGGGAAACTAAGATCCCACATGCCATGGGACAACTAAGTCTGCGTGCCACTACTGTTGAGCTCGCGCGCCTCAACGAGAGAGCCTGTGTGCTGCAAACTACAGAGCCCATGCACCCCGGAGCCCTCACACCACAACTAGAGAGAGAAAGCCTCACTCCACAACCAGAGAGAAGCCCGAGCACTGCAACGAAGAGACCACGCACCGTAACAGGAGATCCTGCATGCCTCAACGAAGATCTCGTGTGCCGCAACTAAGACCCGACGCAGCCAAAAAAAAAATAAGGAGAATTTTTAAATGAAATAAATAAAATTTTAAAACACAGTGTTTAAAAGAAAAGAAAGAAAGATGGATCTGGTGGCAATTTGGAAAATGGGTTCAAGTAGGGTGAGACTGGAGGCTGGCTAACCAGCAGCTCTGAGGATTTTGTCTAGAAGTGTGGTGAGTAGAGGCTGAATAAATTGATAATGGGACAAAGACCAAGGACATGGTTAAAAAATTATTAATAAGTTCCATTGACTAGCATGGGAGATAGATAGGCTGTGGGAAGTGAGGGAGAAAAAGAAGATGACGATGCTTGAGTTTTAAAGCTCAAATGATTTCTCCTTAAGACAGAACAGCTGGAATGTTTCCTTTCTAGTGTTATTATTTCCGACTTGTCCAGAGAGCCTGATCTGCAAAAGTCTTCCAGGAACTTATGTTCAGGGCACGAGTTTTCTACTAGTTTATCAATGATTGTGTCATAGCTCTTAGATATTTCTTACTCAAAATCTACATGAAAAAAATTCTTACACCAAAAAAGGAAGTAATGGCAATAAAATTTAGAACTAAACTCTGCTGAAACGTGTATCTGAGAATTCCTGGCAAGGAAGGATGTGAAGCCATCAGAAATGATGCTGTCTACTGCTCCATGACAAGTCATGAAAAGACACAGAGGGTTGCTCAGCAGGCATCTCTGTCTACTTGGATGTTCTCCAATTGAGTGGCAAGGAGAAACTATCCTTTGAGGAAAGAGGAGGGAGAGAGGATTTATCTGCCTAGATTCCTCCCAATGGATGTTTTCCAATGGTCAAAATTTTCCACACAAGGAGAAAATGCCCCTGTACTTCTGGGTTGTGTCGTCTAGTCTTTTCAGTAACCTCTTGGGATGCTAGACTCCAAACCCTGATATGTGGCATACTGTCTAAACCCAGAAATGATGATCAGAACCAGAAATGCCAAGAGCGCGGGTGGTCGGTCAAGGCTGAGTCAACACACTCAGCGCGAGTTACTGGGTGGCCTTAGGTGGCAGATGACAGGGATAAGCAGAGTTTAGGGGACTGTACTTGATAGGTGGAGTAGTAGTTGGGGCCCTGGGAGATAGGCGGAGTTGAAGGAATCTGAAAGGGCTCAGAAGATTTGTGTTCCATACACAACCTATTCTTCTTATCTATGTCATTGCTGCACACTAAGTGCTCTGTTCACATCATCTAATCTTTTTAACCTTATAGACATTTTACAGGTGAGGAAATTAAGATCCAGAGAGGTTACATGTGTTGGCCAAGGCCACACTGCTAGAAATGCAGAACGATTTGGAAGGAATTTACGGGTCACAGTACTAAACCGGCAGGCTTGGAGGAAAGCTTCCTGCACTTGACTGTCAGCATCGTGAAGTTGAGACCTTGTCTGTTCTGTTGCCACAGATGGTACGTGTTCAGTTAGCATTGCTTAAATGAATTTAATAAACAAGACACTCCATTACTAGAAAAAGTATTATATTTGCAATTCTTTCTCCTTAACTTTCCTATTATGTAATTTTTCAAAATCATAGGATTCTGGGCCCCTTTTGAATGCCGAAAAATATAGTTTAGAAGAAAAAAAAAGAGAGTCTTAATTATACAACGTGAATTTTCATTGGTAGGAATACTTCTCTCACCTACAGTATATTATTTATGGAAAAGTGCTCACCTAGAGCAGAATGGAATCCCCATCTCATCATTTAGAAACAAATTGTTAAATTTTAACAATATACCAGCAGATTTTCTTTATCTCAAATGTTATACTTTAAGCATGTAACCTTAACTCCTATATAGTAATCAGTCATCAACAGTATAAAAGCCTTTGAAGCACAACACTTAGTAAGTTATTAAGACCCCATAGTTTTGAAAGCCCATAATATTACAGATATTTTGGGTTTTCCTTCTTTGACAGCTATAATTAAGTTTGTGTTTGATGATAGTTTGGTGAAAATTGAATATGGAAACATTATTTAATAACACAGCATCTTGAATAGTATATATGTCTGCCAATGACATATATATTCTAGGTCTAATACCAAGAAAGAAGAGGGAGGGGCTTCCCTGGTGGCGCAGTGGTTGAGAGTCCGCCTGCCGATGCAGGGGACACAGGTTCGTGCCCCGGTCCGGGAAGATCCCACATGCCGCGGAGCGGCTGGGCCCGTGAGCCATGGCCGCTGAGCCTGCGCGTCTGGAGCCTGTGCTCCACAACGGGAGAGGCCACAACAGTGAGAGGCCCACGTACCATAAAAAAAAAAGAAAGAAGAGGGAGATAATGTATAAAATGTGGTTTGCAGTTACACGGCTTTTTTATTTCTCACAAATGTAAAAACTGATCCTAAAATTTATATGGAAATGCAAGAGACCTCAAATAGCCAAAGCAATCTTGAAAAGAAAGAATAAAGCTAGAACTCATATTTTCTTGTTTCAAAACGTCCTGGCATAAGGATAGATATATGGATTGATGGAGTAGAATTAAGAGTTCATATATAAACGCTTATATTTATCGTCAATTGATTTTTGACAAGGGTGCCAAGGCAGTTCAATGGGGAAAGAATAGTCTCCTCAACAAATGGTTCTGGGACAACTGGGTATCCACATGCCGATAAATCAAGTTGGGCACCTATCTCACACCATGTAACAAAATTATCTTGAAACAGACATAAACCTAAAGGTATAAAACTATGAAACTGTTAGAGGAAAACATAAGTATAAATCTTTGTGATGTTGGGTTAAGCAATGGGTTCATAGATATAATACCAAAAGCACAAGTGACAAGATAAGAAGATAGATAAAGTGGACTGTATTAAAATTAAAAAGTTTTGGACCACAAATGATATCATTAAGAAAGTGAAAAGTCAACCCAAAGAACAGGAGAAATATTGCAAATCGTATATCTGATAAGTGACTTGTATCCAGAATGTATAAACAACACTAGTAATTCAGTAATAAAAAAGACAAATAAGCCAAAAAAAATGGGCAGTGGATATGAATAGGCATATCTCCACAGAAGATGTACAAACGGCCTATAGGCTCATAAATTATAAGTCGACATCATTAGTCATTACTGAGATGCAGATCAAAACCACAGTGCGATATCATTTCACATCCCCGTGGGATGGCTATAATCAACAAGACAGACAGTAACAAGTACTAGGGACAATGTGGAGAAATTGGAGCCCACATTCATTGCAGCTGAAAATGTAAAGTGGCATAGCCACTTTGCAGAAAAGTTTGACAGTTCATCAAAATGTAAACCATAGAGTTATCATATGATCCAGCAATTCTAGGTATATAACCAAGAGAAATAACAACATATGTCCACACAAAAACTAGTACACGAATGTGCATAGCAGCATTATTTATAATAGCCAAGAAGTTTAAGCCACCCAAATATCCATCAACTGATAAATAAATTGTGATACATCTATACAATGTATATTTTATACAGTATTCACCTGTAAAACGGAGTGAAGTACTGGTACATAGTATAACATGGATGAACTTTGAAAATATTGTGCTAAGTGGAAAGAAGCCAGTCGCAAAAGGTAACATATTGCATGATTCCATTGACATCCAAGGTCCAGAATATAGAGACAGAAAGTAGATTAGTGGTTACCTAGGGCTGGAGATGGGGAAATGTTGACTCATTGGTTAATGGGTATGGGTTTTTTTTGGTGAGGTGATGAAAATGTTCTAAATTTAGATTATAGTGATGGCTGCACAATTCCGTGAATATTTTAAAAACTAATGAACTACACACTTTATTTTTTTAAACATCTTTATTGGAGTATAATTGCTTTACAATGGTGTGTTAGTTTCTGCTTTATAACAAAGTGAATCAGTTTTACATATACATATATCCCCATATCCCCTCCCTCTTGTGTCTCCCTCCCACCCTCCCTGAACTATACACTTTAAATGGGTGAATTGTACAGGGGTGTTGAGGAGGTGGAGGGAACAGTTAACTTCTCTGAGCTTCAGTTTCGTCATTTGTAAAATACTTAGTCCATACGTTTTTTTTGTTTTTTTTTTTTTTTGCGGTACGCGGGCCTCTCACTGCCATGGCCTCTCCCGTTGCGGAGCACAGGCTCCGGACGCGCAGGCTCAGCGGCCATGGCTCACGGGCCCAGCCGCTCCGCGGCATGTGGGATCTTCCCCGGACCGGGGCACGAATCCGTGTCCCCTGCATCGGCAGGCGGACTCTCAACCACTGCGCCACAAGGGAAGCCTCCAGTCCATGTGTTTTTGTTAGAGTGAAGTGAAATGCCGGATGAGCATCTGGCCCTTGAGAAGCGCACGGCAATCAATATTCTTCAAGGAGGTGATTTGTAACCCATTTTCAGCGTGGATTTTAGAGAAGATGATGAACAGGATGGGCTGTTTCCTAGACAAATTTACACGCAACCTCAATTTAATACATAATTTTAGAGGATTCAAGGCTCCTTGAAGCCCATCTACAGGTCCTCTAGGTCAGTATTTCTCAGGGGGTCTTCACTGGAATTCACTAACGGGGAACCATGTTAGGAATTCAGATGTCAGCTCTGCTCCTCTGCATTAGAATCTACACATGAGAACAGTCCTCTACGTTTTAAAGTTACCCCACAAGGTGATTCATGTGCCCTCATTACCATACAGATTAAATGACCACAGTCAGTATGTCCTGCCTGACATTTTGGGTTATTTTCAGGAATAAGAGAATGCAGCCCATGTGCACTCAGAATGTGCTTTTATGTGATTGGCTTGTCTTTCCCACAAGACAGCAAGCTCCCGAGTACTGGAAACTCTGCCCAGTAGCCTCCTTCACATACCCACACAGCAAAGGTGCTGTGACCCGAGTGAGTTCATCACAAAGGAGGCTCACTGCCTGGTGTTACAGGAAAATTAGCCCTGTGTGATGGCTTCAATTAGGGCAGCAGACACTGTCATTATTTGAGTTTGTAATACCTATTTTGCAATCCAATTCTCGGAAAAGTAAAACATCTGAGATTTCCTAAGTTTCTCTATGAACATCAAATAGCTCCTTATTTAGTAAAAGTTACAAAGTCAAAGATACAAAATCAGCAGAGATTAAACCAGCTTTTGATTTGATTGTGCTTAAACCTAACTTTCAACAAATGTGTATGTACTTTATCTGCATAGGAAATGCCTTAAAAAATAACTTTTGTTTTATATATGTGTGTGTGTAAAAGAATAATCCCACATAATTCCAATGCTCACTGCCCGGAGATAATTGTGTTTTCATTTTTCATGAATATCTGTTCACATCTATATAGAGATATTTAGATATGGAAGAATACACAGTCTGACATCATTTCCTTGAGAAGCCCTTCCCTAATCTTCTAGCCCCATCCCAGTCTAGATTAGGTTTCCCTGTTACACCAATTCATATCGCCTGTACTTTTTTCTTGATATCCCTCATTAGAGAAGAAATTATTTAGTTAATTAGTATAGATGTTTTCTGCTATATATTTCCACCATGAGATAAACTCAAGAATATATATATATATTCCTGAATATATATATATTTCTTGAGTTAACAAGGGGTAATATTAAAGGTCTGTGTGTATGTGTGTGCTTCTAAAGCCAGTTAGCTGCCATCTCAAACATTCTGTCAAGAGCAATCATGAAAGCATCACGTGGAAACAAAGAATGCTACTGTAGCTCTCATTAGGAACCACTGCCTTTGGTAGACTTGAAACAGAATACGGAATTCACACATACACACACACTCTCACACACACACAGAGAGTTTGTGAAAAGCAGTATAAGGCATAGAGTATAGCTGGCTGAATTGAGCCTGGTCTGGTCATCTTTACTGAGTGTCACTGAGAGCCTTCTCTAGGTGGGGGCAGGCACCCTCTCATCTAACTCTAAATCTTATGTCAGACCCATGCTGGTTTTCAATGAAAGTTCATTAGGCTTCTGGTGAGGGTACTAAGAGTTCCAGGAAATGACACTGCTCATTATTTTTAGAACTTTCTCTAGAGTATAAAAACTCAGTCTCAGTTGTCAGCAGAAAGATGTATAAATCTGTACAAAGCTTTATCTTCTTAAAGCCTCAGTTTCTTCATCCTTAAAATGGGTGTAATAATACCTACCTCAAAGTCTGGGAATAAAATGCATTGATGGAGTTAAAACTGAAAAGGATTCTTGAGAGGCCCATTGATATTTCTCCATAAATAGAAGAGTAAGACTACCTCGAAGCTCTCCACATCTCCATCCTCACTCCCTGCAGGAAAACATCTCACTGAACTTTCCTACTGAAACATTTGCTCTTATTGACAGTAAGGGCAGAAATTGAGGTAAGGCTGTGAAATGATCTATCAAAGCTATTACCATTGTCACCTGTATTCCAGATTTTAAAAAAATTTTTTTACTGGAGTACAGTTGATTTACAATGTTGTGTTCGTTTCAGGTGTTATTCTAGATCTTTATCCAAAGAAAACTCACCCTAGAAAATAGAAGTCTTGACAATCATTGTATATGTCACCTTCTGAAGCTGAAGAAATCAGAAAAGCTTTGATTGTTACTATCAGATAAGAACTAGCTGGCGTTACACTTCCTTTTCTGACTGTGCAGAATTAAAACCTGCAGCTTCACTTGAATGTTTTTGGAAATACTGCTTCATGAAAGAAACTGGACATAAAAGACCACACATTATATGTTTCCATTTATATGAAATGTCCAGAAAAGTTAAATCCTTAGAGACAGATATCAGATTGGTGGTTTCCAGGGGCTGGAGGGAGAAGAGGAGGAGAAGTGACCCCTTAATGGATACAGGGTTTTCTTTGGGAGTGATGAAACTGTTTTGGAACTAGATAGAGGTGGTGCTTGCACAACACCGCAAATATACTAGATGCCATTGAACTGTACACTTTCAAGTGGGTAATCTTATGTGAATTTCATCTCAATTAAAAACAAAAAGGGAGGGGTGAAGAAAGGGACTTTCCAAATGCTGTGTTCTTAAGTCCTGTCTCAGTGAAAAGATGACTAAGGTGTGAGGCATAGGTCAATCCCCAGAAAAGCTGGCAGAGTGAAGAAAAGGCCCAAGGACTTGGGCCTGCACAAGGACTACTCTGCACAAGGACTTGGCAGGATGGGGTGTGGAAAGTGCTGCGTTGAGATCCCCCCTCATTTACTGATTCAGGGTTCCACCAATTCAACAAATGGTCCTTACAAAGACCAAGTGCAATCAAGTCCCCTTATTGTTAATTGTGTGTCTCCTGTTGTTAGAATCTCAGCTCCAGAGTCTTTGGATATTTTATTAACATTTTAGTGAAAGGCTTAAAATGGTGCTGGCTCAAAAACAGTTGCTCAACAAGGATTTTCTAGAGGACTAAAAATTCTGTAGTTCTGTTTATGTACCTTCCTTTCTGTAGCAGTGTGAAGTCTGAACAGGTCCAAATGAAGCAAAATTCTATAGCCCTTTCAGAAAACTTTGCTATCTCCTGTTGCCTAAGATGAAACTAGAAACACCCACGTCCAGGTGCTGGGGTTGTCACGTCTGAGTTATCCCACCCTAGCCCCGCACCCAAGGGGCCAGACTGCATAGCTGTCCTGCTCTGTTCATCCTTTGAGTGGGACCTTCTCTGCTGGGGCAACAGCCCACTGGAGGAGTATCCTTGGAAGAGTAGGGGGGCCGAGGCTTTGCGTAGAAATTGTGAAAATGCTGCCAGTACTGGTCAGAAAATCCTGGTGGTCTGTGATAGTCATAGTGATAGAGCACTCCAGGAGATTCCTGAAACTTCATTGCTAAACTTCCCGCACATCTGCTTCTCTCGGCAGGGTGAAGCCCGTGATCCAGCCATTACCAGAAGGCACTGGGTCAGTTATCTGGAAGCAAAGATAAGCCCATAGGAGTCCAAAAGCAAAGCTAAGACAATTTTGTTGAGTCTGTTACCCAAATATACCCATAAATGGGGTAAAACCTTTAGGGATGCTCTACAGACTGTCCTAGATCTGATTATCACACAATAAATGTTTCCAAATACTTGCTGTGAACATGAAAGGATGAACAAAATGCACATTTCTGCTCTGATTAATCTATGAGGAGAGGGGATTTCATAAAATTTTATTCAAAATAGAAAATAATAAGTGCCATCACAAAGGGAGTTAAGAATAACTTCTGTGCCTTAATCTCTCTCTCTACTGGTATGTATTTGTATAATGCGGTTTCTTAAATTACGGTCCAAGGGCCTTCAGCACGATGATTATCAAGGGTGCTTGGTAATATGCACATTCCCAGGCACGGCCCTGGATCTACGGAACATCTCTGGGAGCAAGACCTGGGAAATACGCAGTTTAAAAATTTCCCCAGGTGATTCTTACGCACATTGATGGTTAACAGCTCGTTCCATAGTACATTATAATTTATTACACTTGCCCGTGTATTTTCTTCTTGTTCCTCTCCAAGTCACAAGAAGGGCAAGCCAGATGTGTCTTTCATCTTCTAGATGAGGAAACAGAAACTTGGAGATGTTCAATTCAAGGTTGTAAGTTAGTTTGTGGCAGAGCCAGAAATTGAACTTGGATTTGCCTGATTCCATACTGAGCCTTGATCTACTACTCCAGGCTGTGCTTGGCCTCTACTAGGAAAAAAAAAAAAAAAAAAAAAAAAAAAAGAATCAAAATATGAGATGACTGGGTAGGGAGAAGTCTTTTATACAAGGAGGGCAGTTAGTACTAGGAGAAACACTGCCATCTTGTGGCCAACTGAGAGCAAAGTGTAGCCTTGTTATTTATTTTATTTTATTTGAATTAATTAATTAATTAATCCTCTATGTAACTGAAAACAACTTGAGTGCTAGTTGTAACTTAAAAATGTAAAACAAAACAAAACATTGTTTCTGATCATCTAATGACAAAATTGGGGCCTTGGGGTTAATATAGAATTGTAAGTGCACTTCTTGAGGGCCACCCCCTCTCAATCTGACCAAACAGCACTGATACACAACACATTTTAAAAGGAAAACTAAAAGGCACAGTCAGGCTAAAGAATAAGAAATCCTTCCTTGCTAGAAGAATGGAAAACAACAGCAAGATAATTAATGACCTGGACAGAAGCCAAAGCCTTGTGAGATCAATGCCTGGTAGGAAAGCAGAGTTTGCTCCTGGGTTTAGCCAAGAATAAATGTGCCCACCTGAGGCAGAGGACAAGAGCCAGCCTCTCTTCTTAAAATCGGAGACTAAGGCAGAGCTTTCTGACTGGTGAAAGACAGCTAAACAGAACTTCTGCCAAACACTGCCTGGGACTATGGCTTATATGATGTTGTGGGGCTTGGGATCCGGGAAGACCTAGGCACAACCTCATGACATGGAACTGAGCCAAGCTGCCCCCAGATACATGACTGAATATGTGACAGCCCCAGTGTCACCAAGGGCTGTGAGTTGCAAAACACATCTATAAATCCAGGCTCAGAACTGAGGACTCTGAAAGCCCTGGTAAAAGAAGCCACAAAACTACTAGACAGAGGTGAGTGAAGAGAAATAAGAAAAAACCCAAATCTGTTATTCAAGATGAACCTACAGAGCTCAAAAATACAAGAAGAAAATCACACCAGAAAAGCCACACTACAAAATCAGCATGAAATCACTGCAGTTAAGGTTAAGATAACAAAGCAATTCTAAAAAAGACTTTAAAATAACTGTAAGTTCCTGCAAGAGATAGATGGTAGAATAAAATCTATTGAACTCTAATAAATTGCCAATGAAAAGCAAGCAGAAATGAAACAGGTACAAGTGAACGTGTGAAAGAAGCCCTTAGAAATGTTAGGAATGAAAAATGTAGACAACAAACTATATACCTCAGTGGATGTAATACTCCAGCCTGATTAGTAAGAAAGAAAAGAGTTAATTTGAAGAGAATGAAGAGGAATTCCCCCAAATGCAATATATAGAGACAATTATACTAAAAAATTAAAAAAGTAAAAGTAAGAGACCTGAAGAATAAGGCAAAAAGCTTCACCAGATAATACTAAGAGTTTCAAAAGAAACTCTTCTGAAAGAGAAAATAGCTGAGAATTTTCCAGACAGAACAGAAGCTACAGCCCTATCTTTCTGATTAAAACTTTACTCTTATTAAATAAGTTAAGTAAAAATAAATCCACATCAAAGCTCGTTGTAGTGAAACAGCAGAACACCAAGGAAAAGGTAGGGGAAACTTTAAAACTTATCAGAATTAAAAAATAAACATTACCTTTGAAGGAATGATATTTAGACCAACAGCAGACATTCCATCAGCAGCGATAAATGTAAGAAGACAGTAGATTAACATTTTCAAAGTGATGAGGGAAAACTGCAAGTATTCTGGCATAAAATTCTATACTCAGATACATTACCTTTCAGGAGCGAGGATGGACAAAATTCTAAGTTGCATTGATTATATACCTTATCCAGACAGCTCTACAGAAACTGATGATTCAATAGCTAAAAAGTTTCTGATCAAATCGATGTTGGGAGAACTCCGTATGCAAACCAATGTGGAAGACCAAGATATCTGAGTAAGCAAGTCTCACCATATGATCTACGACCTCTTTCTACAAATAACCTTTTTTCTACAGCTCATGGGTGACACTCTTACCCAGGATGTCCGCCACAAAGAGGACCAGACCAGGTTCACCACAATAAGGGTGATCTTGAACCAAGGGCCACCTCAAGCTCTGGATCATGGCTGTGATTACTGGGAATGGTCACACTCAAGTGAAACTATGAGGGAAAGAGCCATACCACCAAGTCCCAAGACCTTCTCAACTTCCCTCGTCCTCCCAAAGGAACCTGAAATCCTCGGATTGGAACTTACCAGAGTAGGTACAGGATGTTCTCTAACTCAACTTCTCCTTGCAAAGTACAAGGTGAAGATACTGTGGATTCTGTTCTAACCACCGCAATAAAGCAAATATCGCAATAAAGCGAGTCACACAAATTTTTTTGGTCGCCCACTGCATATAAAAGTTATGTTTATACTATACTGCAGTCTATTTAGTGTGTAGTAGCGTTATGTCAAAAAAAATGTACATACCTTAATTTAAAAATGCTTTACTGCTAAAAAATTCTAACCGTCGTCTGAACCTTCAGCAAGTTGTAATTTTTTTTGCAACAGTAACGTCAAAGATCACTGATCACAGATCACCATAACAAATATAATCATAATGAGGAAGTCTGAAATATTGCAAGAATTACCAAAATGTGCATGAAGTAAGCAGATGGGGAAAAAAATGGCGCTGATAGACTTGCTCGATGCAAGGTTGCCACAAAACCTGTTTGTAAAAAACACAGTATCTGTGAAATGCAATAAAGCGAAGCACAATAAAATGAGGTGTGCCTGTAGGAATTCCGCTTCTGGCCGTGAAGATTAACTAGGATCAGACTTGCCCCCCCTGCTGTCTAGAACCAGAAAACCAGGTAACAGTGCGGACTATCCCTTAGAGAAGAGAAACTAATGAGGTGATCTCTATGACCACTCAGCCTTCCTGCCCACAAGCCCTCTCCCGATCCTAGTACAGGAGGAACTCTAAGCAGAAAACAGTCAACTTGTCAAGTTGAGGGGCAGAAGGTTAAGTTTAGGAGGCGGAGGCTGCCAGGCTTTTCGGAACAGAATACCGAAAAGAGGGAAGCTACACAGAAAAAGAGTTCCAGAAATCGGTACAGAGATTCTCTGGAGTCTTTGGATGATACTATGTGCACATGCAGGGATAAGACTCCAAGAGCCAGCAAAGAACAGCTACGGGTGTTGTAAGCAGAACAATTCCCAAAGCTGACATAGGAGTAGGAGACTGTTGACACTCCAACCAACCAGAGTGAAGAGATCCCATTGAAAAGCCACAGGGAGTACTGGACTTTAGTAGTAGGGCTAAACCAGCCATAGAGTCAAGGTTACCAGATCTGCCCTAACAAAGATATAGTCCTGAACTATCAATGCCGTAACCAGTCCAAACTGAGATGTGCTTGTAAGTATAAATAAAATACAAACCAGAGTTTGTGGGCTTTACTATGAAAAAAAATGTAAATTATATCATTAATAGTTTTTATACTGCTTACATTTGAAATGATAATATTTGGGAAATGATGGGTTAAACAAAATATATTATTAAAATTAAGTTTTAAAAAAGAGAGATAGTCCAGTGGTCACTACGTAGCCAGAAATGGAAAGTATGCAGGAAGGATTATTTCAAAATCCCCATTTAGCTTTCTTACCAGTAAAACCAACCCTTTGAAATATTTACTTTCTTAACCACACGTTCAGTGCCTGATATATAATCCTGTTATAGTAAATCCTCACATAATAACTAACTGTGTTTAGGAGAGGGGTATTTTTGAGAGTAACAGCCTATGGAGGAAATTATTTAACTACTAAAGGGCTTTAAAAAGGAAATACCTCCTCAGAGACCAAAGGAAGGATGAAAGATTTATAAACAGGTTACATTTAGCAATAGATGGAAAAAAGAAAACAAAAAGCAAGGCCCCACCAAAAAAAGAGATAACCAGAGATACCAAAAACATGATTTTAATTAAATAGTTTTACCTATATTTTCTATTTCCAAACATAAGAGGAAAACACCTTCCATCAATGGAAGCTCTTTAGGTAGTTCTGAGTATCTGTTTCAGCTTATAACTGTCTTCAGCTTACAACTATATAAATATTAATAGTATTTATTAACATTCACATTTAGTATAAACTTTCGAAAGTGTTTAAATGTAAAAGTAAGGAAGTGGTAGTGGGGAAAGGGGCTTGTTTGTCTAAGAAGCTACAGGAAATAACAAGAGCAATTCCTGAAACCTGATGTGATTTCACTTTTGCTATGTATAAGCTGCCTTTGCATCAAGAGAGAACACATGGGGAGTTACTGAACATTTTGTGGCGGATGGAGCAAAATAAGAATCTACCTTATCAGCTTTGGTGGTAGACATGGGTTCATGCTATGCCACAAAGCTACCTTCCGTAAGACCAGTTAGTCTCTCCAAACTAAGCTAGGTGTTTCCAAGGGCAGTCCCAGCTTTGCATGAATCAGTTAAGTGTTTCTTAGGCAGTCCTTCCAAGTCTGGGGGTGCACAGGCCACCAAGACGCACATCAAGGAGAAAATGGAGAGGTGCCAATGATCTAGTAATTCTTTCCTGATCAAAATGTTTTGACACCTGAGAAAGAAGTGGATTATTTTGATCCAAAGTGACAAACAAATATAAAATAGCCAAGCATTATAACTGAGTCTGCATTTTCTATATGAATTCAAAATTGAAATATTTCACCATGAAATGTCAATAACCTGTGCAAAGACCTTTGAGGTAGAACTTTATTATATTCTACATTCAGATGTATGTGTAAGCTTTCCCTGAGTATGCTCCTCTCAAAACTGTAAACAAAATTTACAAATATGGGAAAATCTCTAGAATTATCAGTGGAGCTGGGGAGGTAATTTAGAGCCAGTTGATTGTGACATGACAACAAAAGATCACATCTACTGATTTATGGAATGAGGTCAGCCTGTGGATAGGCATTTGTATTTACAGATGTTAATTACATTCATACTTACAGAATCATGTGTTAGATACTTGAACATGATCTGAAATCTTTTGTCCTTTGCATACGTTCTTTTTTGCATACTTAACGTGCCCCTGTATTTACTCTTAACTGTGTCCGTCTTCCCAGCTAGATTTTAAACATCCTTGAAGGCAGAACCATGAGATGCTCAAAGCCTGTAAATATATTAGCTCTACAAATCTAATAAATGAAAAAAGAAAACACACCCAGTAAAAAAAAAAAGCCAAGCAATATTTATAGCTTGCAGCTACCCAGAACTTATTCGAACATTAATCTTTCTTTAGTAGATTCTTAGAACTGAGTTAGTTGTTTTTCACTTTAAGCCAAGCTTTCATTTTCATTTTGCAAGTCTGCATTTTCATGTTCACTAGTAATGTCCTTCTGGACTATATCTTGAATTTTCTCTGCAAGAGCATGAAGTTTGGCTTTTCTGAGACTTTTAATCAAAGTGCAATATGCATCTTTCTTCCCATGACTTTGATACCAATTACGGAGCAGTTGGACTTTCTGTTCAGCTGTATCTTGGGGATTGTCGTGCTTGATCTCATCTATTTTAGTTTCCTCCATACCATTCTTCCGAACAAATTCTTTAACTTCAGTTATTTTCATTTGTTCAGCAATACTAATGATATGTTTTCCCAAGTCAATGTCTGAAAAAATAGAGAATAGTCTCTGAAAATTTGTTTTTCTAAACAAAATTCCCACCTCTGAAAACCATGTTTATTTCTCCTCTTACAGTACTTAAGAATATGGGCAAGTCCTAGAGATCTAAAGAGCCAGTTAGGGAAAATCAAAAACAGAAACAACCTTGGGTTCTAATCCCAACTCCTCCTGTGTCCCCAGTAATTTGCTCTATTACCTGGGCAAGATACATAACATCTCTGTGCCTTCTTTTCTCATCTATAAAGTAAGAGGGCTGGAAAAGATCACCTCTAACGTCCGTATGGATTTGATGATCAATGACCCACACATCTAAAAGGCTGGCCAAGAGTTTATATGACCATCTTATCACTGACTCACAGGTCAAAGAACAGAGCAGAACAGAATCATGAATGTTGTTTCGGAACTAGGATACACCAATAATAACTGAGTCTACAATTCAGATTAGCCTCCGAGTCAACGTAGGCAGGAGTTCTGTACTACACCTAACTGCTTGTGAAGGAAAATTAAGCCTTCAGAATACAGCAACTTATGTTACCTGAGTATTGGTTATACATTTAAACAAACTGCTTAATAAACCCTTTTTGATGAGCAGGAAGAACTGGAACCTCAAGAAACGGCAAGACCCCCACTATATGTTACTGAAATTCACAAAATTATTTAACTCTAAGATTAGCCTGTGACTCCTAAGGAAGCCAACTCGATGAAATAAAAAGATAAAAGTTTTACCTGTGAAATTCACTGGCATCATTTCCTGGGGAGAAAAAAAATGGAGGGAAGGAGAAAGACAAAATATATTTAGAATACTCTAAATGTAATAGAATACTCTAAACGTAATAAAATACTCTAAATGTATAAATTTAGACTAAGTGACTAAGGAGGATTCTTTCACCATTCAAATTTTTATTTTGAAAGTTTCCAGCCTAACCAGAAACTAAGGAATATTGGCTTTTTTTTTTTTTTTTTTTTTTTAACGGAGGCAAGGAACCTAAGTAATTTGTGGAATGTGCTGAGATTATTCTTTATATAGACTCATGAAAATAGACATAATAACCATAATCATTCTAAAATTTTCTTTACTGTAACTATTCTAATTTTTGACACGACAACATAGTTTAAGTTGAAATGATTTTGTACCATATTGATTTAAAGAACCCTAAGCCTCACTGGCCCCAAATGAGAAAATCGTTATTCATCAAGTGAACTGGTTACTCTCCCCAGTGTATCTTTTGCTATATGTGTGTGTGGGTTCTTTTTTTTTGCCGCTCTGTGTGTGGCTTGTGGGATCTCAGTCCCCCAACCAGGGATTGAGTCCTGGCCATGGCAGTGAAAGCCACTAGGCTACCAGGGAACTCCCTCTTTTGCTATTTGAAATGCTTTTTGATTCCATGTTGTAAAAAGATATGGTGACAGATAAGGTAACAAGTGTCTGGAGAGAGCTGAGTTGTACCTTTACAATGGCTTTAAGTGTTATCTCTGTGCCTGGACTTGGATACGGAATCCCTGCTCTGGTAAAGGATGTCTCTCTGCATTTCTCTTCAGGATAATACCAACATGGAACATGGAAGCTTGGCCACATCCTTTTCTCAACTCCCTTTGTGTAAGTGAGAATTTATTACTAAGAATTAATTCTTGTTATTTGTATAGAAGCTTCTTATCAACTGGGAACCATATCTTAATTCATTTTTGATGCCCCTCTAACCCATGCACACACAGGCATCATAAATGTTTGTTTTTAAAAAAGTAAAGGTAAAAAGCTGAAGAACTACCTTCTCTATTTTTTTAAGAAAGCTGATGCATGTTTCAGCACTTACAGTATTTGAGGCTATAGATTTCTGGTGACCATTCTTTCTATTCCTGCGCCGTCTTTTCACCTCTGAAAGATCCAAGAAATTTCTATCAGACTCAGGTCTCAGCCTTGTAGGAAGCATGTGAGAATATACTCTCATACTAAGAGAAGTGTGAGAAGAAAGGAGAAACTCATTCATTGAAATTTAAAGCAACCGAGCACCACAGAGGCAGATTCGTCCTGATTTTGAAAATTCCATCCCACCGAGTCAAGTGGTCTAGAGATATGCCACACCTTAATGGAGCCATCCAGTTACCACACACTGGCCTAGCCTGAAGCTGGCTTTTGACTTATTGTATGGCCATCACCACTCCCTCTCTCTGGCTTGAAGCTGGGCACAGAAGCCATAGGCTATGGAAAGTCGACATCAGTTTGCCATGAAGTGACATTTAATGCCCCAAAACTCAAGTACACACACTCACAAATAATTCAAATATATATACTCAATAAGTGTATGCCTTGAAGTCAGTATGAGGTGGAAGAAAGAAACCTAGAAGTCTCCAAGCACAATTTAAGTGTTTATATTTTTAGTTAAACGATCTCTAATGGCAAGGCAATCTCTTTATCTTCAGCTGACCTGGAGAAACAGTGATTTGTTCCAACAGAAAAAGAAAACTTGGATGTTTCAGAGTTATTGAAAGTTGGCACCACCATGTGTTGTATGAATGATCTAAAGGGATTTTTCTAGAGTAACTATAAGTATAGCCAATTTTGGTTTACGTGCTGACTTTACTAAGTAACCCTCGCATAAAAGGTATTGCCACAGTATTTTAAGTTAAGGTGGAGAAATAATCAAAATGCATGGAGTCTGGACAAGAGAAAGGAGGCACAGACAGGGGTGAATTTATCAAGTATCCCCTGCAATGCCTTCGCTCCTTGAATTCTCTTTGTGTATGGGATGATCTCAATGTAGACTGAACGACCACTTCCGATTCTTGGCCAACTCAGCTACTGCCTAAATACAAATACCCTTGTTCATGGGGAGGGTGGGAACACCCAATCAGTGCCCCAGAATGGTTGCTCAAAAACAGTAGCTGAGAGATAACATCATCTGTTCTTACCAGCTCTCAGGGGTGCATTTAGAAACAGGAATTTAACACCATACCAGAGCTGCCTACCTGGTAGGAGCTTTCTTTCTCCTGGTAGGTAGGAGACAGGAGGGAATTCTTGTGAACAACTACTTCCCAAGTTACTTCAATCTACAGTTTGAACAAAGTAAGAACTTACCCCTGTATATCAGTGCAGATATTGGAATGAGGATCAGGGTGGCCCATAAAATGTGTAAGTTAGATCTGGATCCTGTAGATTGGAACACTGGACATGGTAAATGAAAGTAAGCAATTTTTAAGATTAAAACGAAGTACTCTCAAAGAATCAAAAGTTTTGGATTGGCTTTTCTTCATATTTTACAGTGGGGTTGGAAGAAAGGAGAATATAATCATAAAAAGAAATAATTACCTTCTCTGCATTTGGTGTTGCTGGTTGGTGTGCATTTCTCAATGATTCCATGTTCACACCTAGAAAAAAATACAGAGGGAATTCAGAAAGCCTGGTGGACTGATTCCTTGATCGTTTTCAATGACACACTATAAATCCAGGGCCATTTTATTCATTTTCGCATTTTTGGCAAACATATTCCCTCAAATATTTCTAAATTAGCATCTACACTGGTGCAAATTCATAACATAATTTGGTTGTTTAGATGAAAAATATCCCAAAGAATGACTATGGTTTAAAATGCCTTGAGGTAAAAGAAGGTATTAAAAACATCAACATAGAAGAAAAAGGATGAAATAGACACAAAAATAAAGTTTAATTTGGTCATAAACTGTGCTCTTAAAATCATAAATTTCCAAAAACAATTTCCAAACTGTCCCATAGAACAATAAAATGGCCAGACAATAGCCACTGCCCAGGCTGCTGCTTAGGGAGTCTACCTAGGTGGTCCTTAAAGGTTACCCATTTTAGCATCAAGTCGTGATTACAGCACTCAAGAGGTTCCTGTGGGATTTTCTTCAGACAGCCAAACACTGACCAATTGTCTGAATTATAACCTGGCTCTGCCTATTACTTAACTAGGTGAGCTTAGGCAAGTCACTTAACCACCATGAGCCTGTTTTCTCATCAATAACAAGGAGATAATATTACTTGCCTCAAAGGGTTACTGTGAAAAGAAAATTAAATCAAGATTATGAGGTATTTAGAATTATTATTATCATTATTTTACTACATTAGTTCCCCTCCCGATCCCCACTTACACTGTCACCATGACCGTACTCTCAGACACTTAGGCTAGAAAGGTTAACTGCACATAATTTAACACTTTCTAGTAAATAAGAGACATAAGGCATTGTGTCTCTGCTTTTCAAGTCTACTAAGTGAACTCCTAAAAATTTCCCAAGGTGAATTACAAGTTTAAGGAGAGGCACATGAATATAATCCTAAATATTAATATTTATACAAAACAACATCTTACAAAGCGAAAGCTGTTTTTACAACACATATTACCCAGTCTGATCTTCACAGAAATTAGGTTGATAAGACAAATGAATATTATCTGCATCTATGAATGAGGAAACTGAAGCTCAGAGAGGTTAAGTGATTTGCTCAAAATCACCCAATTAATCAGAAGAAAAGTGAAATCTATAATCAGGTGTTCTATCTTTGGGTCAAAACCAAGCTCTTTTAGCATGAAAGACAGGTCTTTCATGATCTGATCCTGGCTCCTTCTCAGTCTTTCCTACACTCCAGCCAGGTTGTCTGTTCTCCAGAGCTTCCTTTTATCTCTTTGCAGTGGCTGTTCCCCTGCCTGGAATGTCCCTTCCATCCGTGTACACCTGGTAAGGCTCTTTCTTTCCTTCAAGACTCAAGCCATGTGTCATATCTTTACCCATCTCCCCAGGCAGAGTTGAAAGCTTTTCCTATATAATTCAACACTCTGAGTACAAGTCTCTTCTTGCCACGTGGTGTGAACACAATAACCACTGCTTTTCTTGACACTCTCTGCCTCTAGCCTTAGACCTTCAAAGCCTGGCCCGTGTCTGCTCATATCGTTGGCTTGAGCAGCCAGCACAGTATCAAGCACATAGGAGGTGTTCAATAAATGTTTAGATATAGGATGTTTGGGTGAAGAAATGGTTATCTAGTTGCTTGGAGGCTTCCCTTTAGGAAATCATTCTCTCCCAAGATATACCTAGTGTTTTAACCAGAGAAAGACTAAAACTTACGTAGTACAAGGGTTACAGTGTTCGCACAGAGATATGTTACAAAAAAAGTTTGGTTTACATCTGCACTTGGTATTCTGGGTCCGGGTACAGTTTTCTTCCACTTCTAGGCCTAGAAAAACAATTTGCAGACTATTAATTAGAGCAGCTAGTTATAAATGGACAATGAAAAGGATGGGCAGGAGCTGCATGGATTTTTGAGTTCCAGCGCTTGTTAGCAGTCACACCATCACACCTTTAGTAACACAACTAGCATTTAAATGCCAAATACGCAACCCCAGGTTGAAAGAGTTGAAATCATTTAGCAGAGTTTTAAGTAGACAGACAATCCAGCAACCTAGACAACCCCACCTGTACTTAAATGGCTCCCTTTTTCTCATCTAGAGCCTGGCTACTCCAAGTACGGCTTAGAGACCAGCAACATCAGCATCACCTGGGAGCTTGTTAGAAATGCAGAGTGTCAGGCCCTGCCCAGACCTACTCAATCAGACCAATGCCAAAACCCTCACTTAGAGATTCTGATTTTATTGCTCTGAGACGGGAGCTAGGTGTTGGTATTTTTCGGAGCTTCCTGTTTGATTCTAATGTACAGCTAGGGTTGAGAAACACTGCTTTAGAGCCTAAATAGGGAGAAGAAAAGCTTTACATCCAGAGAGTTCTTGATGTCTAACAAAACTGGGAATACTTCCGTTTTATTTTAATCTGAACCCTCAAGATAGATTGGGATATCCATGAAAATTCAGGTCCCCAATTGGAAGTATCAGGACAAACCAGATCCCCAAAGAAGGGGGAGCAAACCACCCACCTCTTGGGTTCCTCTGTCCTTGTATCTGAAGGAGTCTGAGCTCTTTCTGGCTAAGAACAAAAGCCATTATACAAGCATAAATCAAAGCAGGAAAAAAACGTCCCCGCAGTTTTGATTGGAGCTCATGGACCCTGTTCACCATGTTTACGTTTAGTCATTCTCCTACATCTGGGAGAATTGCCTAGACTTGACTCATAAATGTCACTCAGTACCTGGTCCTGCTTCACCCCAGCCAGGCCCATCCTGTCCCTCCTGTATGCTGACATAGTGCCAGAATAGGTCCCAATTTCAGACTGTATTATACATGGTGATACATACAGTACCATGATTGGTCCCTTTCGATTGTTTATTAAGACACTTACCGTGTTCTCCATCACAAACTCTACATCTTCTGCAGTTATAAGAATGATGGTTCTTGTCTGTGTACTCCTCCCCCTCTGCACAGAGTACACATTCTGGTTCACCTCCATCAATTTTGCAATCATCATTTTTCCGTTTGCCTGCCCAAGAAAAAAAACGGAGCAAGTGTTTAAACGCAAGGTAGTCATGCAACAGCAAGGGAAGTCTGAAGGGATGATAATAAAACAGGAGTGGAGGGGCTAAGCTAATGAAATATAAATATAGTAGGGGAGAAAGTTGTTGTAAAAATCGTGGCAAGAGACAGAATTTCTCCCAAGACAAAAGCTAAAAGAGTCACTAAGGAATATGCCTACAGAAATAGGATGATTAAAAACAGGAGCATATAAAACAGAGGTTAGAATGACCAAAAAAGCACTAGAAGAGACGCCTTTACCAACTTTGGGGGGAGGAGAAAAGAAGGTTGCTAGGTATATATTCATGGTAGAGATGACTGCCACTGGCCACTGAGGTTACCTAGTTACTTCTTGTTTCTCTGACTTATTTTACTTTCCAAAGTCCACAAATCCTGACAAGGACAGTATTGTTTAAGGAAGAGAACATTTAAAGTTCTAAAGACTTTGGTCAAATATTTAATAGCAACAATATCTTTAACAAAGTGCTTAACCTGGGACTTCCCTGGTGACCCAGTGGTTGAGAATCCACCTTCCAATGCAGGGGATGCAGGTTCGATCCCTGGTCAGGGAACTAAGATCCCACATGCAGTAAGGCAACTAAGCCTGCATGCCGCAACTACAGAGCCTTTGTGCTGCAACTACTGAGCCCATGTGCCACAACTAGAGAGAAGTCAGTGCACTGCAACAAAAGATCCCATGTGCCTCAACTAAGACCCGACACAGCCAAACAAAAGAAAACAAACAAAAATAAGTGCTTAATCTCTCTAAGCCTAACTTCTTCATGCATATGATGGAGATAATCATACTTCTCTTGCATGGCTAACATTACTGCACAGGACCTGCCTAGTAACTGCTCACAGTTCCCTTTTCACTCCCCTTTCTTTCTATTCCTTTGCCGTTAAGCGACAGAATACATTATGATGTGCAGGCATGAACATATTTACAACAAAATTTATTACCAGGTTTGCTATCTTAATACGCAAAAGTTTAAATCATATTCGCATTTACTTTTATTTACTTTAAAAATAAAATGAGTCATTGGATTTCTATTAGTAAGCATTATACAACAATGCCTTCTGGAAAATTCATTTATTTAAGAAGTGTTTATTAAATACCTGTTGTGTGCCAGGCACTTTCTAGGAGCTGGAGATACTGCAGGAAATAAGACAAAGCCTGGTCACCAAAGGCTTCACATTGTCAAGGTAGAAGCAGGCAATGAACAAATAAATACAAGACGGCAAGTGGTGATAAGTGCTGTGGGGAAAGCTAGTTTAGGGCAAGTGAATAGAGAATGAAAATGAAAGAGACAGAAAATTTAAAGGGAAATCTAAGAGAAAAGCCTGACTAGTGACTGTAATTATTATGTTATAACTAATTTAAAAGAATAGGCAAAATCTAATCTGCCCGCCTCGCATGTACAGCAAAAATAATTTATGCTCTTTCCCCAGGTACATGACTTTCTTAATAACCTCATAGCATTCTTTTTTTTTTTTGCCTTTTAAAAGAAAATTTATTGTAACATTTCAGACAATTACTCTACATGACTGTTCAGAAAATATTCTCATTTTAGATCCCATGACAACAACAACAAAAGATTAGTAGAACAACAACAAGAAAAATTAGTATACAGAGAAGGTGAAAGAAGGAACACTGGAGATCTATATTAAATTTGAAAAGAAAATTCCTCAGTAACAGTAGCTCCTTGCCATTCATGAGCAATATGTTATAAAACCAACACAAATACTCAATTTCACTTTTTCCAGTACAGCATGTAGTTTCCATCCAGAAGAATGCAAGTAAAATGTATGTGCACCCATCAGATCCATAACAATTCTTATAATGGTAATAATAAATGATAATATTAACACTTATTAAGCCAAGGACTCTGCTAAACACTATTAACACATTTCCATTTAATGTTCACAACAATCATAAAAGGTCAGAACTATTATTATGTCCATTTTACAGTTAAAGAGCCAGACTCAAAGAAGTCCAGTGACTTGCCAAAGGACATGAAGCTTGTTAATAGCTAGGAGGACCAACCATCCCTGTTTGCCCAGGATGTGGGACTTTTAGTGCTAAAATTGGGGACGTCTCAGGCAAACCAAAATATGTTGGTCATCCTCTAAGTGTCAGATGGAGGATTTGAAAGCAGGGTTTGATGCCAGAACTTGAGCTATTAAACATTATTCAGTATCTGCTTGGTAAAGATTTCAGCTACCATGTTACAAACAAAGACAAAACTTTTGAAGTGTTACCACAGCTGGTAAAGTGTAGGAGTTTACATTCCAAGACTGGAAGCTCCCTGAGGTCAGGGGCTCTGTCCTGTTTCTCTGCCTTCATCTCACAGTCCCTGTGGCTTATCTGCTGCACTGGAGAATGTGTGCCCTGGGACATGGTTCTTCACTTGCTTTGCCTTTTCCTTTTTAACACTGTCCCATAACTCTCTCTCTGAAGTCAAAGCTTCCCCATTTGCCTTCCTGGGATCACTCTATGGAGGAATTATTTACTTGGTATGCCCACTCTGGATGCCAAAAACCTAACTGCAAATGGTGATTAGTACACAGTTCAACACATTACAATGTCTTTACGTTCTCCCTAATTTAGGACTTTGTAAAGGATTAGTCAATGTGGCAGAGATCCCTGATTGTCACCCAATATCCATTTTCCCTTCTCCCATAGGAACAGGATATTTACCAGGGGACATGGCTGCCCTGAGTCAAGACTACATCTCCCAGCCTCCTTTGCATGGCCATGTGACTAAGTCCCAGCCAATGGGATGTTAGCAGAAGTGTCCAGCAATACCTTCCAGGATGTTTCCCAGAGTTGGTGGGCAGTTTAAGTCTAAAGTTTCATCTGCTGTATGTGCATGAACAGCAAAAATAATGTAAGCTGCCTCTCCTGGGAACATGACTTTCTTAATGATTTCATAGCATTCTTTTTGATAAAACAAAATACTACATAAACAAATTATGAAATTTAAACATATACAATATTTTAGTAAACAAAGGCAATGATAGGTCAATAGAAAAAAAAATACATTGTGGAAACTCAGAACCAAATTTAAATACAGTGCATAAGGGTTCTATACCATTGCAGCAGTATGTTTAAGAAAACCAAGCCAAAGTACAACTTTAATTGCTTGTCAGTGGAATTATACTGCTTTCTAAATGAATTGGCCTCTTTAATGAATTACCTTGCAGAAGGTGCCTGGCACAATGCCTACAGCATGACAGGGATACAATATCACAAGTTCTTTCTTTTCTCCAATGTATACAACCTAAATTTATCAAAATATTTAAAAAGTAGTTGTTTTCTTGAAAATAATATTTTAAAATATATTTGTTTCTGAGTATAATAGTACATATGCTCATAGTAGGAAATTTGGAAAATTTAGGAAAGTGTAAAAAACACCTATATGTCAACTGCTCTGAGATACTGTTTTCATTTTGGTGCATTCCTATGCATATAAAGACACACATATATACATGTGAGTATATGTGTGTGTGTGCACATATCTGTGTGTGTGTGTGTCTGTGTATATATATATATATATATATATATATACATATATATATAATGTTATATATATATACATAATGTTATATATATATACATATATATATAATGTAGGCAGTGTACCATAGAATCCTTCTTATTGGATATGGTGATGTGATGAGGACTTTTTTGATTAAAAATGTCAGTTCACGTAAGGGATCATTGAAAAAAATACTGTCAATATTTCAATTTATAAAATATAACTATATAATGATTTGCCACTCTTGTGATGTAGAAACAAGTTATTAGAATTCTACAGTCTTTCTCACTTAAGTCACATCCAAAATGCATCACCTATGATTTCCTTTTTTCTTTTTTGGGGGCAAAATCTGACTTCATCTTTATTTTATTTATCTATTTATCTTTGGCTGCGTTGGGTCTCAGTTGCAGCACATGGGATCTTCGTTGTAGTGCACAGGCTCTGTAGTTTGCAGCACACGGACTCTCTAGTTGAGGTGCGTGGGCTCAGTAGTTGCGGCATGCGGGCTTAGTTGCCCCGTGGCATGTGGGATCTTAATTCCCCAACCAGGGATCGAACCCAAGTCCTCTGCATTGGAAGGCGGATTCTTAACCAGTCGACTACCAGGGAAGTCCCTGATTTCCTTTCTCCCTTTCTTTCTTTCTTTTCTCCTCCTTCTTTCTTTTCTTTCTTCCTTTCTCTTTGATGGAAAGAAAACTTAAAGACACCAATAATCTGTATGAAAGGCTTTAACATTTTTGTGATTTTTCCATGTATTTTGCCTCCACCTAATACATTAACATTTGTTTTAGTAACCCAACTTTACTGAAATTCTCCAAAGCATTCAAAATAATTTTCATAGAAATAAAATCTGTTTTTTCTGTGTATTCTTATATTGGTTTATATAATATTTAATTAAATTACATATTAATATCACAACACCAATGAGCATAAACAAATTTGGAAGCAATCTGAATACTGATAAGCTTAAAATTAAAAAAAAAAAGGAATAGAAGTGGAAAGAGTGTTTAGTATATATTGGACACCATCCAGGATCTTTTAGAGATGGAGCAGAGAGAATTAGTTAATCCAGCCAGCAGATCAGTTAGAAATCTCTTAAGGGAATTTATATACATTGAGGCTTATATCAGAAATATATCAGAAAACATGACTTTGATTGATACATAATATTCCAGTCTTTGAATACTCCAAAATTTACTTAATCTTACATCATTGGGTATCATAGTGAAATGTCATGCATACAATATTTTCTTTTATTTTTGACTATTTTCTTAAGACATTTTTCTCTAAACCTGTTACTGTGTCAGTGTATTTTCAAAGTTTTGATCCACATATCCAAATTTCCTTCTTAAAAGGTTTTTTAACAGTTTACATTCCAAGAATGACATATGAGAGTTATCTCACAAGCAAACTCACCAGGACTGAGATCACTTCTAAAACGAAAATAAAACAAAGCAAAACAAACAAACAAAAAGCAAACAAAGTCCTTAACAGTTTGATATTCAAAGCTTATTAGCTTCATTTTAATTTGCATTTTAGGTTTTAAAAATAGGAGTAAAGGTCTCAATTCACAGGAAAAATGATGGTGTTTAGCAAGTTACAAAAAAGCCAGAAAGCCATTCTTCATTCTCATTTGGAGAAGAGAAAATGTGAATACGCTTAAATGTAAATGGGTTAGATTATGAGAGATTTTCCATAAGGGTTATTAAAACCTGGAGAGAAGGCCAAGATGGACTGTTAGAATCTTTTTATAAACAGGGCCCGTGCCTGTTTAGCAGCTAGAGTGCTGGAGGCCTGGAAAGCCAAACATGAAACTTACCACCGTCCTTTATGGTTCTATTAATCTATCGCATATGCCCGTGTGTTGTTTTCCTTTATCTTCCTGTTTTCCTTCACAATGCAACTGGGAGATCCATATCTGTATAAAATAGTAGTCAACTCTACTCCATGTTGAAAAAAAAGTCTGCCCAATTGCTTTTTGCTTAGCTTCCAATTTGCTAGTTTGAAGGATTTCCAATCTGAAATTGGTTTTCATTTCAAAAATGCTGATTTTAAAAAATGGTTGGTTTTTCTCCGTTGCTTTCCTAGCTTACCTAGTTATTTGGCTGTAAAATGCAAATGTATTTTGCAGGCTTCAGTGCTAGGACAAACAGCTTTCTCAGAGACTTTCTGATCAAAGGGAAGTGTTAAGACATCTCTTAAGGATAGAAGTCCCTTGTTTTCAGAGCTCCACAATTATTATGATATATTCTCACCAGTCTGACGTGCTAAGTTTTAATATCCACAAATTATTCTGCTTTTGCTATTGAAAAATGGAGCTAAATAAATAAATCCTCTCATTTCTGAGGTACATGTCATTTATAAATTATATTTACTTATTCTCACATCAAACCAGTGTGATAAAGATGACATAAGCTGGTCTTTGGAAAATAATGCCATATTTTTTTCCTTCCCAGTCAGGCCATAATGCAGGAGAACTAAACGCTACAAAAACACTCTCTTCATTATTCTTATACGCTACTCCTCACCCTGATTTTCATTCTGATCGCTAGATTTTTTTTGTATAACATACCAGGAGGACACGGCTGACAACAAAATTCGTGCTCACGATACAGGCCTTCATTGCAGCTCTCCCTTTTAGTAATATTCTTACTCAATTTCAGCATCTCAGAGTTGCTGTCAGCCACATGGGCATTATCACCTTTAGACAATGGTCCAGCAATGGAGGTAAATATCTGTAAATGAAAAACATGAAGAGACTTTTACTGATTTCTGAACTAAGCAACTTGGTAAACAGGTGTAAGCCGCCCCAAATGGCTGTATTTTATTTGCCGTGCACAGGCAAAATCAACGTGGGCTCCATCCTTCCACTGACTCATCTCCAAAAAAAGGAGCAGATCAATTGCATGACAGTCCAGACCTCGGGTTCTCCAAACTACCCGAGAAACAGCATCACGGATGGTAGGAGCCACAGCTCTGGGCTCAAAAGTCACGGCTCCCACTTATCAGCCCTATGATTGAGGGGAAAGTCACTTAAATTCTCCACGTCTCTGTTTTGTTATCTATAAGGCGGAAATAATCTCTTCTTCATAGGTTTGCTGTGATGATTAAATAAAATAATGCACTTCAAGTTCTTAGCACAATTCCTCACACATAATAAATAGGTGGCTGGTAAGCAGTATTATTATTATTATTATTATTATTATTATTATTATTAAGTTCCAGTGAGGGACAACATAGCAGAGTAGGAAAAAACATGAAATTTCAAAACGACTGTGGTTTGAATCCCAGCTCTGCTGCCAACACTGACTTTGGGCAAGTTAAAGGGCCTCACTGATACTCAGTTTCCTGATCTGTAAGTGACAACAGTACTTTCTGTCTTGAAAGGTTATTGTGAGGATAAATAGTGATAATTTCTCCCAAACCTGGTACTTAGCTTACAGCATGTTCTGTTTCTTCCTTTTTTATATATAGCAATAGAATCTACAGTTTTGATGAACTCCTTCCTGGTTATCTAACCATACAATAAATCCTTCCAACAGGATTTTCTTCACTTTTATTCAGGAAAAATGAACTTCTCTTAATAGAGAACCAATCTTTAATTTATTATTTGTTCCTTTTTTCTGGAGACAAAACCCATAGGTCCAAGTGACACTGTGTCAAATTCATCTTAGTTGGCTTGAGTTCCTTAGAAAAATGAGCCCCTAAAATGTATGGAAACGTTTGGAGGTAATGTCTGTTTGATTCCTTTCTCAGGTTTTCTAAACATTTATTGTTTGTCCCTCTAAACACAAATACAAATAATTTCTCATCTTGTGTGGAATATGTAAATTCATTTCTAAGCATCAAAAAATTTTAAACTACCGGTTCTGAGGAGTTTTCCCTCAAGGTCATTTTTCATAGTTTTTATGGTATACTTTTTTTCTTCTTACTTTATGGCATCTTCTGGGTCAAGGGAACTAAATATTCTTCACGTATAAATCACTGCCACAGGAGTCCCCACATCTTCCCTTTTAGCCCTTCCCCCTTTGTCACCAAAGCCTGCCTCCCTTCTAAGTCACAAGATACCGCGGGACCTCCAAGGAAGGAGGGACGAAGGAGATGCGGTTGCCATCTTTTCCTCCTGCGATGGATGTATTGATGTATTGAAAAATACATTTCTAACATCCAGACTCCAGGAGGGTATATCACACCAAAATATCAAGAAAATACCTGACTTATCCAGGGTCACTCATGAGCAAAAGGTAGAGAGCTAGGACTTGTCTGAGTCTCCTCACTCTTATTATAGTGTTTTTTCCCCTACACCCAACTCACGATAAAATACAGCTTACTTTCTCTATATGAACAATTCTATGTAAAGAATAATTGGGAATGGTAAACAGATCAGAGGAATTATGCCTAAATGTACTGGCTTCACTATCAAACCACTACCTTTTCAACCCAACAGACATTTCACTAGCACCTTCTATGTGCCAGGTCCTGTGAACACAGAGACAAGTAACATTGATTATAATCGAAAATGAATGTTAAGTTTCCAAAAGCAGATTTGCACATGGGCATATTATTTGTAATGTATTAATCATTGGGGGATTTTTTAACGTTATATTTGCATGACTCTTACTTTTTAAAACACATTTGAATCTATGATCTGCTTCTAAAGCAGCTTTGAACAAAAAGTATTTATTAGTATCAATTTCTCTTTTCAAGATGACAGTTCCCCACTTCTTACCTTTTCTACAGAAGGTCATCCTGTCATCCTGTTAATATCAGTCCCTCTTCTAGATCAGAGCATTGATAGCTAATGAACAGTAACTGAATTGGGCACTTTAGGAAATAATAATGTGATTGAAATCACACCAAAGGGTTAACTGCTAAGATGGGAAGGGCTTTCAAATGAAAGTCATTCACCTTTTAGGATCCTTATTCTATAACAAACTTTGTTCTATTTGACAGTCAGAAATTAAATATACTAACCATGTAACATTCCAGACATTGCCAGCACATGAAAATTCTCAAACAAATGTAAAGATCTCTGTAGCTAGAAGAAATCAGTAAGTCCTTTTTGCAAGAGATAATGGAAAACAGAATCTAAACAACCAAACTGAGTAGAAGCAACTCCTTTCTGTTATCAGCCACCCCTGTGGCTGGGAAGAGGGAGTTAACAGTGAGATGTTACTTGCTCTCCTTCTCTTTCAATTCTGGTTTCTCACCAGAAACTGAAGAAAATGACACAGATTTAAACTCAAAGAGATCTGAGTCAAAATTGGGTAGCCAAAATTGACAAGTCAAAGGTGCTCAAAGTTGATACCCAATAGTGTGTGTGTGTGTGTGTGTGTGTCCCCCACAGCTATAGGTCCCATCTTTTCCTTGGTAAGCTAATTTCATCCAGCAGCCATGTGACAATATTACAAGCAGGTCCACAATTCCTGGTTTAAATGATCAAGCACTCAGAGAGTGCTTAACATTTATGTAATGTAACATTTATGAATTGTTACCTTAGTGTTATTTCTAAAAAAAACTGGGCGTATACTAAACGTTCTGGAGATGTCTAAAAGAAATGTACTTTCTAAGTTTGCTTTAGTTTTGAAGTTTTTGACTGGAAATCAAAACCCACTGTCCAAAAATACATTCAGAATTTGAGAAATGTGAATCTTGGAGTAGAACAGTGAAAGACATAAACATCACTGGCCATGGAGCAGATACCAGCGCCAAACTCATCTCATATTTGATCACACCTGCTTCACAGAGCTGAATTTCTGGAAACATTTCCTACTTAGTTCAGCATCAAAGAATTATGTCAAGGATAAAAAAAGAAAGATGGGTCTAAAGAGCATGTTCTAACTCTTACAAGATATTATGTAAGCAGTGTTCCACACAGCTTGTGTTTTTTTACGTTTTTGCATTAGCTCAAGTTGGTAGTATGCAAAGATTTAACCCAAACTTTCCAGGCAGAAACTGGGGTGTTTTTAACTGTGACAAGGCAGGAAACCCACAAAGAACTAAGTGATCAGAATGCTCAAAAAAATTTTTTTTCAAAAAAGCTGAAAAGGCCAGAAAATCAGTTAAATCAAAGATGTGAAAAGTGGATAAACTAAGGCAAATGATAACCAAATGGGAAAAAAAGGAATAAAATTAATTTAAAATTTCCATCATGACAAAGACTAAAAAGTCAGAGAGACCTCAATTTTATATTCCGCTGGGAATAATATTAGCTAACACATTAATCAATTATTTAAATGAGTAAATACTTTGTTGAGTACCTACTATGTGCCAGACAGACATCCAAGAACAGAGCAGTAAACAGATAAAGACTTAGCTCTCAGAGTTTATATGTAAATGAAGTGTACTGTATTAGTCAGGGTTCTTGAGAGAAACAGGACCAATAGTGCTTGTGTGTGTGCGCACACACGTGTGTGTGTGTGTGTGTGTGTGTGTGTGAAGAGAGAGAGATTGATTTATTTTAAGGAATTGGCTCACACAACTGTAAAGGCTTGGCAAGTCCAAATTCTGCTGATGGGGTAGGCCAGTATGCTGAGGAGTCAGGGAAGAGCTGCAGCTCAAGTCCAAAGGCAGTCTGGCAGAACTCCTTCTTCCTTAGGGAATCTCAGTCTTCATTCTATTAAGGCATTCAACTGACTGAATGAGGCCCACTCACTTACAGAGGGTATCTAACTTACTCAAAGTTTACCAATTTAAACGTACGAATCAACCAAAACAAACAAACAAGCAAAACTGTCGCAGAAACATCCAGAATAATGTTTGAGCAAATATCTGGGTGCCATGGTCCAGTCATGTCGACACATAATGTTAAGTATCACATGGAGGGAAATGATAAAGAAACAAAGAAATAAGCAATACGTCAAGGAGGAATGAGTGCTGTTTAAAGGAATAAAGCAAGCTTGGGGGCATGGAGAGTTTGAAGGGTGAGGTAGTGATGTTTTAGGAAGAGTGGTCTGGGAAGGCCATGGAATAAGAAGATATTTGGGCAGTGACTTGTTGCAAGTGGATGACTAGCTGGGAAGGGCTTTCCAGGCAGGTCACACCCAGAGGAACTTGGCTTAGCCCAAATGGGGACATACCTGAGGACATCAGCAAAAGCATTATTAGCAGCTAGCTATTAAGAGAGTTAAAGGTAAATGTCTCCTGAATCACACTGGTAATTAACATGTTGACCACTGAAGCCACAGTGGGATCACACAGCCAATCATAACCATAGACGCTGCAATCTCATAGAATCCTGGAACGTCAAAGCAGAAAGGGACCATATGAGCATCTGCTCAGCTTCAATACAGATTTTAAAAATGGATCTCCTTGCATCTTTCATTATCTACAGGATTTTAATATTTTCTGCAAATCAGAAAATGTGCTCCTCTCTCTCCTTCTGAATTGTTTGTGAAAATGTTAAGTCAGGAAACCAAACCCTAGACATTTGCCTAGCTTTTTACAAAGTTTATTCACATACATCACCTCGTGGTCATCGCAATAAATCTACACATGAGGAATTATTACGGCCTTATTTTATAGCCGAGGAAGCTGAGCACAGAGTATATGAAATGATTCGTCCAATAACCCACAGTTAGGACTGGCCAAGGGAGGACTCGACAACTCTGGCCCAAACGCCTCTGGGCTGTTTCAGGTTTACAAATTACTTTCCTAGTTGCTTTCTCCACGTAGGCACACAAACAACTCAATTTGTTTTCAGACAATTGTTCGCAACACGCCTATGTGTTAATTATACAATGAACCTTCAAAGCAAATGCATGTTGAAGGTGGAGGCAGTCTGGCAGGAACTTCCTGGAACCCAGAAGTCAGTCCCCTGCCCTCTAGTCTGGGAAAACTGTAGCAGGACTGTCCAGGTTGGGGTTCTGGCTGGCAGGGAAGGTGAAACTTCCCAGCCCTGGTCTGCAGCTTGAAAGGAAGGGGAGTTTAGGTTTCCCTTCCTCCAGCCTGGGTGCCATCGTACCCACTGTGAGTCCCTTGCAGGGGGGGGATGTGCAATGCACAAATAGGAATCAGAAGTCTTCCTAGCCTCCAATCTTTGCATTTGCTCCATTTGAAACTCTCAGAAACAGGGTGACGTGAGACTTTGTCCCTTGTATCAGATGATGAGAAACTGAGAGAACAGCTGGATTTTTATTAATTATCTGCATCAGTGATGAATCACTTTTCATAGCCAACCTGGTTACTACATAGAAGAAACAAAGCAGGAATGGAGCAGGAATGGCCAGACCCAGAAACTGATGACCACCCTTGAGGTATACCACTTCACTTTGACAAGCTCTCCACACTTTCCCAGGAATCATAAACACCCAAGATTTAATATGGCAATTACAAATAGAGTAACATTGCAGTGACTGAATTAAACAAACTACTGGAAGAAACTGAGAATCCCATTAGCATTACTTCAAAGAAGCAGTGCGGCAATTGGCCCTAAGAGATGAGCTAGGGTTTGAAAAGGAAGTTTAAAAAATCACTTTTTTTTTTCTGTTCTTAGTGAAGTTCAAAGCAAACAGGAAAAGAATTTTAAAAAGCAGAGGAAAAAAAAAAAAGGTGTCTGGTGGTGAAAAATGGCAGCAAGAATAAGTAGACATCTCTGGAACAGTCAGCGAGATTTTTCAGTACTGAGCACACACTTCAGGCTGATTATAAATATTCAAGCTGACTACAAGCTCTCCAGTAATCATGGTGAAGAGTTTGAGAGATGACCCAACCCAAGCCCTTCATCTTATAGGAGAAGCTATGCCTCAAACTGGTGGTGGGGTGACTGGTCCATGTCACACAGCTAGCTCGAGAGATTCAGACTCCTATGGGCTGAATTGTATCTCCCTCACATCCATATTCCTATGGTGAAGTCCTAACCCCAAGTAGCCCAGAATGTCACCATGTTTGGAGATAGGGTCTTTAAAGAGGAAATTAGTTAAAATGAGGTCCTTGGGTGCACCTTAATCCGATATGACTGGGGTCCTTTGTAAGAAGAAACTTGGACACAGGCACAGACAAGGGGAAGATGACGTGAAGACACAGGGAGAAGGCCATTGACAAGCCAAGGAGAGAGGCAAGGAAGAGATCATTACCTCAGGGTCTAGGCTCCTTCTATCCTCCAGAACTGAGAGAAAATAAATTTCTGTTGTTTAAGCCACCCAGTCTGTGGTGCTGTGTTATGGCAGCCATGGGAAATGAATACAGGCCCAAACCACCATCTCTTAATTCCCTCAGATTCTGGATTTGAGGGAGGTCAGTGGTGCATACACACTTGGGAATTCCTCATAGCTGAGCACTAGGATTTCCCATCTTGAACTATCACTGAACTAAATAGACAAGAGATTGCAAACAGTCTTCAGAACCGGAATCATCAGGGGCCCCTAGGAACCTGAACTTCTTCCCAGTCTTACAGGCCCCACTAGGGGGTTGAAATCTCACTGTCCCCTACTGTCCAGGACACAACTGGAACAACAGGCTAGTTCTGGTCATTCGCTCTTTAGACTTTTAATTACTTATCAATACTTTAGGAAAAAGGAATTCTAAAAAGACCATTAATAGTTCACCATTTCCAACTGTATAATGCATCTCGAATATATTTGTGTAAAGGGTAAGGAAATAGTAATGACATTTTGTAGTAGGTGCATTATTGAAAAACTGAAATAAAAACAAATAAAAGAAAATTTTCTATATTAAAGAGATAAGTGAAGATTCCATTCATTCTTACTTTTTTCAAAATGAGTAAATAAAATTACACAAGGTAATCTTATTCCAGTAATGTTTTCATTCTTTCTTAAGGTTAGTTTCTTGGGAAGACCGGGACAGAGATAGTTGAGGCAGTGGGAGTACGTGACTGGTTAGACCCCTGACTGAATCAAGCCATAAATAAAACAAAATGAGGAAACCCAGAGAATTTCGTCTGGGATTAGATTTTGAGTTTAGTGCTAGAGTTAGAAAAATCATTTTCAAAACCCTGAAAGACATTAGAATCATGTAGTGATGGATTAAAAATTTTAAAAATGCTTAGGTCCCAACACAGACCTAAAGAATCTGGATCTCTGAGAATGGGGTCTCCTTATGATTATGTTCAACCCTGTTACTTAATATTTAATAACCCTGGTGGTTATTTTGATGCTCCTCCCAGCTGAAGACCAACTGGAGGAAGCACAATTTGAGGTTAGCAGGCAACTACATTTACATGTGAGAAGATAAGAGTGTTACAGAGTAACAGCATCTGTGCTCTGCACTTGCAAATCAGAATTTGACTTTTCATGGAGAAATAATGACCCTTCTAAAAATAAGCCCGAAAAGAAAAGAAGTCATCTTTGGTGGAGGAAATGGGTGATGGGAGGGCTACCAAGTCCTAAACTAGAACCCTAGAGTGCTTAAATGCCCAGAGGGGTCCCAGGGCTATCACAGGAGTAAAGCATCCAGGTGGAACAGACAACAAAGTGTAGGAGGGGCTGGTCAAATGGAGAGGTGCACGTGGACCAAAGGGGCAGCCATTTGACCCAGGGGAGTGGGGGTCAGGTGGCATGTGGGTCCAGATCTTCCATTTTTCAAGAGAAACCAAAATCTTCCAACATTTAAGTGGTGGCAGCTAATACTAAAAACATATACCTGCATACATACATACTGTATGTGTCAATAATGTGAAGGGTAGACAAAACATTGGGCATTGTAAGCCCAATTTTTGAAATCAGGCCTAAATCCATACAGACATCCATGTGAAAAAACAGTCCATTAGGAACAAGGATCCTTTTGTGAGGATGGCTAAAAACCATAGCTCAATCCTCAGCAAGGGGCAAGAGCCTTACACCACATGTTCTGAGTTCATTTTCTCTCTCTGTCTCCCCTCTCTTTTTTCTAAGATCTCTGACCTCAGAAATCAAAAGTGTTGATGTTTCTCACATCTTATATTTTTATGGCCTCCCAGAACACAGAGGTGACTAAATCCAGAATGCTGCATCACTTGACTGTAGGACAGACTGACGTTAATGACTCCGAAGCAAAGCTTATTCTAATTTTCCAAGTTTATCCCAGTTCACAGCTTAACAAAACCTACCTACGGTAGGCTTGCTTGCCTTGCTGGGCTGAGTACATCTGACGATTGAATTTGTAGTCAGATTTGCTAACTTACAAGATTGGCCTTACTCAAAATGTACAATTTCATACGAAAGTCACTATCATCCCGCACTTAGTGGATCTTGGGCCAGGTGTCCAAGAGAGCAATGGCTGCTGTTTCTAACTGCCCAAAGATGGGGATGGCTTGGTTGCACAAAAGCTCATTCCAAATCAGAAAGGGAGCTGTGATCAAAGAGGAGAACTAGCCCATTTCCTTCTGAGGAAGGTGAAGTTAACAATCTTACAATGATCAACTTTCTAATTTGGGCCTTACAACTCATAGTCTCACTTCAAAGAAAATATTATGAAAGTAGGCAAGTACTTTTGAATTATTTGTTCCTGTTTAAGACTGAATGGAAGATAGTTAATTGGTGTTAGGAGTCCAACTACATAAAAAGCTAAAGATACATTATTTTATTTCATTTTGTTTATTTATTTATTTATTTTATTTCTTTCATTTGAAAGCAAGGGTCTTCCAGAAAATGAAAGGACTTATTAGGTAGTTAAATGCTGCTTTCCCACTATTGTGAATAGATACACACACATAGCAAAAAGAATACAATACTATCCATTAAGGGACTTACAATGGTCCTACAAATATTTTTTTGGTAATAAGCTATATATGTTATTATCTTTACATTATTACTTATTATTTTTCATCATAAGTCAATAAGTCTTTAGTACCTATTACAAAACATGTGCTCATTTAAGGGACTTTTGGAACCTAAGATAATTCACCAAAAGGCACTTAACTCACTAGGGGTTTTCAAGTGGGGGATTTCCTTATTCAGGTTTTTGACCATCTCTTAGAAAATGATTACTCTGTCCTTGGCAGTTGTGGTAGCCTTCAGAGAGATTCCTTTGAACTACTGACATTTCCACCATTAAGAACTATTTAGAAGTAAATTACTTGTTTAGTGTCCCAAAGAAACTTACTTAGAGACAACATCCAAATCCTGAGTCCTCTTTGTCTTTCACCTTTTGCCTTCTCTAAACTCAATGCAAGAATAAAAATTGCTTTTTCTAAATTAAACTCTAATTTTGCCACCAAGGGTGGTAACTGTATTATGGAGACAGACAATAGAAGATTTTTCATTCACCCAATTGTAGCTAGTCATGAAGGACCCAAAGATTTCCATATATCAATTTCATTTTTCCTTTCCAATCTTGCCATCTTTTATAAATTTCTGTTTTTCCATCCTGGTTGTTAATGTTTTAAATTACATTTCATAATTTATTTTATTGGTAAGAATTTTCAAGTTTTTTATGATTTAAAGAAAACCTGTTAAAAACAACAATAAACAGAAACACATTGCAACCTATTTCATGTCTCTTAGGCTGGTTTAAGAAAAATTATTAAATTATAAACTAAACAACTGTCCTTTATTTTGTCCCTGAAACTCTTCTGTATGATTACTTATAAATATACCGACTTCTTTTTCAGCGGCCCTCTCCTCGTCCTCGACCATAATTTTGAGAAGTGTTCTAAGAAATAAAGGAGAGGAAAATGGCTAATCTAGTAATGCCTAACCATAGACCTAAACAGTACAAGACAAAACCTATCAGGACTATGTGCTATTAAAAGAAGCAGTAGCAGTCCTCACAGCTATTTCTCACACAAATTCCTAAAGTAAGTTTGCCCCTTTTTCTGTATCCTTTAGACACTTGTGAATTGTTTGGGGCTTTCAAACTTACTTATCATAGGTCCCATGGAAATGACACCCAGAAACTAGGGGAGAGAAAACTAACTCCAAGAGGGAAGAAGGAAGGGAAGAGAAGCAAAGAGGTAAAGGATGGGATATTTGCTGACCATAGGTTGCGCTAGAGACAAGAGGACTAGAGGAAGAAAGAGGAAAAGAGAAAATATGGCCGCTCCCTCCCATCCACTCCCAGCCCACTGACATGATTAAACCAAATTTGCTTCTGCGTTCCATGTAATTAGCACTCGCGCCCCCATTTAATTTATTTGCACACTAGTAAATAAAGCCCTACTAAGTGCGAAGTCATAAAAGCAAGCATTTTCTGGAGACACACAAGGTGACATAATGGTGTGGAAACTTCTTTACGAATGGAGGCGTGATATTGTGCCAGTGATGGGGACAGGGCAGCATTCTGTGTAACTAAATTTAAGAGTCATATTAGAAAAGAGAAATAGAGGATATACTACCAAATGCAAACAATGATTATGGCCTAATTTTTTAGGCCATATATCATATATAACAGTAATAAGAAAATTATGTTTAATATATATTATAGATATTATAACATGTACATATAAATAAATGTGTGTATATATATATGCACATATGTGTGTGTATGAATGTGTGTGCATTCTTTCAGAAAAGCAGTTTCCTTGGTGCTTTAAACATGCACCTCTGGTAAAGATGCTATAGTATAAAAGTTAAGCATAGCTCTGGGCCTTGATAATTTTGCTACACTTATTAGTATCGTTATTCCAAGAGCTAAGAGATTGTCAAAGCAACTAACACTGCAATAAGGCAGTGGTTAATGATAAGGAAGAGAAGAGTGTGATCTGAGGTTGTATAAATGGTTTCTCAATTTTGAATCCTAAATTTTCTCGAAGAAAATTTCTAAAGGAGCCCAAATATTGTACATTATTTCTGAAAGGATCAGGGAAATTTTTTTTTTTCCAATCATAAGATTGTTCCAGACATCAATGCTTTTTTCCTTTCAACTCTTGGTGTCATCTGGACATCAGGTGCAATCAACGAACCGCCCGGGCTTTGGAACTGGATCTAAATTAAATCCCAGCCCTGCCGCTTACTGTTTGGACTCGGTCTAATTACTTCAGCTTTCTGAACCCCATTTCGCCATCTGTAAAATGGAGATGAGGACATCTTCCTTACTGCGCAGCTGCGAATGAACTGAGATCACATTCGTAGACATTCTGATCACTGTGCCTGGCACTTTGATGGGGACCAACAAAGTAAGAATCCGTTGGCTTTCAGAGAATTCGGAACTCACATGAACCTCTGGAGGCCAAGTGTCTTCGATCAGCCATCACCAAGCTGGCATTGCTGAGGTAGGGACTCTCCAAAAGAGGTGGCCGCTGCTTAGGCTTTTAGGCCAAGTACAGGCTCCCCAGCGCGTGCGCGGTGGCAGCAGGTACCACCGCCTGAGCAGTGAGGCCCAGGTTCCCTACCGCCCCGGAGTTCAGCGAGCAATGAAAGATAAAAGAAAGAAAATGGAGAGAAGAAAATTAAAAAAAAAAAAAGACCAAACCTGAGATAGTGACTCACGGTCTTAAGGAGAGGGATTACCGGAAGGGAAACAAAACAGTTTCTTTTTCTGTGTAGCGATAAGAAGGTAAACAAGTCTCTTAAGGCGCATTCAGCCCCAAGATAACTTTTTCAAGAAAGAAACGGTGCAGTCCAAAGCCTCAGGTTTAACCACCGCCTCGGGGCTGATTTATTCCCTAAAGTTGGGAACTGCCGGAAAACCTGTATTACCAGTGCAGGGAGTGCAGGTTCTCACCGCCCCGCGGCGCGCACATCCACCAGCACAGCAGCGGTGCTTCGGCGTGACTTGTAAGGACTTGTCCAGAAGATCCCCTCCAGTCTCCGGTCCCTCCAGCGACCCTCAAATCTCGCACGCCCCGGCCCGCCCCTCGCGCCCACCCCTCTCTGGGCCGCGGACAGCGTCCCCGGGGAGCACCCGGAGCTGTTCCGCCTGCCCCGCGGGCTTACCGCTCTATATCCAGCCCCAAGAAAAAACGAGTTCCCCGGTTTCCTGAGATCCCGCCCTCAGGGAAAGTCCTGGCAGCCCTGGTGAGCCAGCCTGTCAGAGGCCGGACAAGCCCGCCGCCCACGCGCGCATCCCCCTGCCGCCCCCGGAGCTAGTCCAGCGCCCGCCCGCACCGCGCCCGCCCAGTGGCCGAGCTGGGAGAGGCTCCCGCCCGGACAGGAGAAGACTCACCAGTGGCCAGAGAACCCAGATCTCGGACATGGCTGTGGAGCAATCGCCAAAGTGAAGGAGCCTCTCCAACTGGCACCCGAGCGGGTCACACACCCCGTGAGAAGTGACAGCCCCGCCGGGCTCCTCCCCGCGCTCCAGCCAGCCTGAGAGAGTGTTCCCGCCGGGACCCGCCCCGGGGCGCTCACGCACAGTTACTCCGGTAGCGCTTTTCTCTTTCTCCAGCAGCGTCTCCGAGCACCCGCGTGTCTCTTCTGAGAGACCCGAAAAGACTTAAAGAAAGGTCCCCGGGCCCGGGGGCGGGGGGGAGCCGGGGTTGGAGGAGGAAGCTTTGCTGCGGAACGCCTGGGTGGGGGAGGGCGCCGTCGATTCAGCCTGCGCGCGCATGGGGCGGGGTGGGGGGGTGACGGGGTTGTAGAGCCGGGAGTGGGGATTTGTTACACAAACGGGCATTCCCCGTTGCGGGCGTTTCCGCAGTCGGCTGGCATGCCTAGCTCAGGTGAGGATCTTGAGAGCGGGCTTGATGTCCTTTCTAAACTCTTCCGCAGTTTAAACTGGGAAGGCTGGGGAGGACTGGGGTGCAGAGCGCAGACATTCTGCCTCCGTGCAGAAGCCTCGGCTAACGGCTGGGATTCTCAGAAAAGACCCAGTCTTCCCTCAGCTCCACGTGTTGTGGTGGTGACCTGAGAGGCTCACAGGAGTCCCCGGACTAGTGTATGTAGTGAGAGTTACCGAACGAAAAGTTTCAGATATTGTGCTATGGGGATTCCGAAGAGGACGGACCCCTTACCTTTTATTTCTCAAGAGGAGTACAAAGCTAACTCCCAAGACAAATCACACAGCTCCAGCTGTGTTAGAAGTTCACAATTACTTCCCCTCTTTTGTTACTCATTATTTCCTGGCGAATTTTCTTAAAAAAAAAAAAAAAAAGTAGTACTTTAGTGCTTTGGTTAACAGCTCGAAGTCACTATTGTTTTGGAAAAGTTGATCTGTTTAGCCAGTTCTGCAAGAATTTTACAGAAGGAAGTTTGTATAATGACATCATCAAGGAGCATGACTCTGAAAGTAGTTCCTAGGCTGGGCACCAGTGAAGCGGTATTTCCTCGGCATCCTTCACTAAGCTTTACACCCTCACTCAGGTACTCTTCTTCCTTCCCAGATGGCTGTATCCCATTAGGAACACTCTCCTTTCCCTCCCTTTGCCTGGCTCATTCCTCATCCATCAGACTCCCTCTCTGTGGACATTTTCTTCTGGTAGCCTCTCCAGGCTCCCAAGTCTGGGTGAGGTCACCCTCCTAAATGCTTTCACTCACCTGGTGTTTTGCACTGCCCTCATGGCCCAGTCTTGTAGATATGGATTTACCTGTCTCTGCTCATCTCCCTGCAGATTGATAGTGCTGTGAAGAAGACCCTGGCTGGCCAGTCCGGTTCCTACAGTTCCCAGCCCAAAACAGACACAAAAAGAAGTGAATGGTGGGGGGCTGGAGCCAGGAAGTTGGGGGTGTGTGTGGGATGTGGAGAGACTGTGTATTATCTTTGCAACTTTTCTGTAAACCTAAAACTGTTCTGAAATTTAAAAGTTTATTGAAATTTAAAAAGAATCATAAAAGGAAGGAAGGGAAGAAAGGAGGGAGGAAGGGAGGGAGGATAGAGAGAAAGAGAGAGAGAGACAGAGAGAACAGTTGACAAAATCAGCATCTCATGAGTGAATGAGCCAGCAACTTTTACAAATGGTTCTTCCTTACTTACTATTTACCATTTTAACCCAGTGAGGTAGGTGATTATTAAACTTACTTTATAAATAAGGAATTGTAGCCAAAAAAGTTTAAGCAACATTGGCCATTTGGTTAGTTAATAAATAGCAGATCCAGGAATTAAACTTCGATATTCTTGTTCCTGAGGCCCTGCTCTTTCTAACCCGCTCTGCCCCCCTCCACCCAATTACCCTCAAGTGCAATGAAATAATTATAGATGCTTTGTGGGGAGGAATGTGTTTCATGATCAAATGATTTTAGAAAATTCTGGGTTAATTTAAACAGGTCTCTTAATGCAAGACTTCTCAGAGCCTTCAATATGCTAATATGCACTGTGACTGTCTAAGAGGGGGCTATGATATATACTGTTCCCCAGCCTCTGTGTTCTTTATAGAGTCCTTTGAAGAACACCTTCTGAATGACCACCTTAGGAACGCTGGTGTTCTGCGAGAAACAGTTCAGACATCTCTAATGGTTATTTTTATTTAACAATGCATTCCTACGGGCCTCCAAGCCTTCAAGGGCAAAGAAATACAATTTTAATAACAGAATTTCTGGCACTCTACCAGATGTAGGAGATACTCTGGACAACCGTTCTGATTTTACTGAAACCACACCATATGAGTTAAAGCCTGTTCTACTCTAAAGATATCCTTGCCATTGAACATTTCCTTCTGAATAACATTGAAACACACATCTGCCTATTTTAAAAAGCTGGGAGGAAGAAAACCCCCAATACCTTTTTACCATCAAGACTACTTTTATTTCTTCTCCACGAATGTTTTAAGAATGGTTATCAAAAAAACTGCTCTCACTAAATGGCAACAAATTGATTTTAATAATCCCCACCTGCAGTGCACATTCATGATTGTTTATCCTACATCTTTTCCCCTTCTTCCTGGTAATAGCATCTCTAAGTTGCCTTTGTTCCTCTTCCCTCTTCTTAGCTATTTGATGTGGGTGGTTGTACTTGTCAGGATTCTCTAGAAAAACAAACACAATAGGATATATATAGACAGATATCAAGATCTATATAGCTAGATCTATCTATTTATCTGTCTATCTACCTATAGACAGATAGATAGATAGACCTATGTATATATAGAGAGAGAAAGATGTAAGGCATTGTTTTATTTGATTATGTAGGCTGGCAAGTCCAAAATGTGCAGGGCAGGTTAAGTAGGCTGGAAACCCAGGGAAGAATTGCAGTTCTCATCCAAAGACCATCTGCTGGCAGAATTCCCTTTCTCTCAAGAGAGGTCACTCCTTTTCTTAAGGCCTTCCATTGACTGGATGAGGCCTACCCACACTATGGAGGGCAACTGCTTTACTCAAAGTCTATTGATTGAAATATTAATCCCATTCAAGAAATACACCTAGAAACACCTCAGATAGTACCAGCTGTTTGGGTACTGTGGCCTAGTCAGAGTGACACATCATCCTATGTGTCAACATAGGATTAACCATCACAGTGGCATTGACACCAATCCCAGGGCCTGTGTGTGTATGTAGTGAGGGGAGAGGAAGACAGGGAATCCCAGTTGGTTAAGGCAACCAGCATATCACATTCTGTCATGAGCTTTCCTGGAAACAGTGGAACACAAACTCTTTTTTTTTTTGTCTCCACTGCATTTGAAGTGGGAATATTTGAAGTGTGGAACTGGTGAGGTGGTTCCTGCCAGAGCTGGAGACAGAGTCAACCCATGCTGAGAGAAAACCACACTGAGAGGCTGAGAGGTAGTGTCGCCTGAGTCCTGGATTGATTTAGTCCTGAAATTGAAACCTAGACTACCCACAGTTACCTGGCTCAGTACATTCTCAGTGTTTGCTTCTTACAGCTAAAAGAATCTTAACTACTATGTCATCAGAGCTTATAATCAGTGTAAGAAACTCTCTGTTATCAAAATCAGTTGTTACAAATGGACTGTTGCAGTTTCAGGCTCAAGTAAGGATAAAGGCCTAAACAAGCCTGTAGAGATGGCCGAAGATCTAGCGCATCACTTCTACCAAAGAATTTTTCTATAGCTAGAGGGCACCAGATACCACATCAGCCAAGTGATGAAGAAAATTGAATACTGTTTCCATCCATGAATAGAAATATATTTGAGTTCTTGGGAAATGGAAGAAAGAAGAGGGAATGTTTTGATTTGGGTATGTAATCTGTGAACCTGATCACTGAGACATTTTCATCTCCCAAAGAAGATCTTATTTCTCTCAGGGTTAAAGAAATGACGTATACAAAGCACCTAGCACACTCAATAAATGCTACTTACTACTTTGGCACTGCTCTTCCTAAATGAGGTGCCATCACAGGACAGGTTGCTAACTGGGGTCACAGTTCAGGTAGAAAGAAAGACAAGTTTAGTAGCTTACAACCACTTTCCTATATTATTTCCTATATGACTGTGTTCATGGGCCCAAAGGTACAGGAAGGTACTTTTCCTTTTTCTCCAAGGAAAAGTGCTTGGAGCCTGGCTGACAGAAGCTGGAAAGCTTGGCCCTGGGATGTGGAGCAAGTTACTCAATCTCCCAATGTCTTCCACCGTGAAAACTGGTATATTAACCTACCTCTTTAGCAAGAACTTGAAAAAGACAATGGATTAGAGAGCATTTAGACTGCAGTGGCTAGGACGCAGCGAGCACCCTGAGAAGCAAGTAGTTGGAGAAAACAGCTCTTCTGTAGGGCCTGATTTTGTAATCCAGTTGGGCACTCCTCCCCTGAGTGCCCTGAAAGCACAGATTTTCTATGAATCCACACGCGAAAAGTGGGCCCGGGCCCACCCAAGGTGTTCAGAACCAACACACGAAAAGGGACCATTTTTCAAGAAGTGCTAATCTGGGACAGATGAGATTTAAGGCTTATTTTAAGGCTATGTTTCTTAAGCCTCTGTCTACATTTCGCCATATCTGTGGTCCACTTGTACTTTCATTTAACTAATATATATTTTTAAGTCAACTTGCTTTGTTTCTTAAGTAATTTATTTTTAAAAGCAAAGCATTACTTTGTAACTATAAATGGAAAATCAGCATTCCTTACCAAAGATAGAAGGTATCCATAAAAATAAATACACAACCATTGAAACAAAATATTTGCCTGCGTACCACTAAAAATGTTTCCCAAACCACCTGTGGTAAGGGTACCACTACACTTCTGGAAAGGTTGGCCTAAGACATGAAAGTCTCTGCTTTAGCCTTCCTCTCTGCCTCCAGAATGACAGCCAGAGAAAAGACCAGCAAACCTGGACCTCAGGCCCATCTCTAGGTAATGTCAACAGCAAGAGATGTCAGAGCAGCATGGGGTTAGGGACAGTCATTGCCTGTTAAGCCCCATCTAGTGCTGGAGGAGTGTGATTGGGGGCAACCCTCCACCAGGACACAAACCTTTCCCTATTAGAACAGGCTGAGTGACAGATCAAGGGAGATGATAGATGCGGAAGAGGGGAGGGTTACAGCAAGTCCTGTAAAGCTAGAGAGAAAATGCAGAGTGAGGTATTAGAGGAGAGATGATAGGGGAACAGGAGGCTAATTTAGAGCACAGAGCACTTGGAGAGAAGGAAGAAGTAGATGGTTTTCTGCAGAGGATGGCAGAAGAGTCAGGAGGATAGACCCGTGGATTTAAATCCTAGTTCAGTTACTTCACTAGCTGTGAGAAGCTTTGCATAATATTTAACCTCGTGCAGCCTCAATTTTCTCACCAGGCAAACCTAAGTGCTTGCAGTGATAATGATTTGTCTGGGAGTTGGTCTTGTATTTTGTAATATTATTTTAATTTTTGCAATGTGCAAATGTCCTCTCAAGACTACGTGATCACCGACACCTTTCGTAGGTAACAACCTATGTGGCCTTGGCCCAAAGTTACCAACATTGGTGCCCTTTTATTTATCTGTACTGCTTTTCCTTCTTCACCAGGTCAGAGAGCATAAACATTGCCTGCAGCCCCTCATCTTGGCTTCTCCACAAAGGAAACAGTATATTTTAAACTTTTTGGAAAAGAAATAAAAAGAAATCATTGGCTCAGGCTCCTCGTTCTCATGATCATCTATTGTTGGCTCTGATCAGGTCTCTCTCTTCATATGTGACTTGACCATTTAGGCAGGCCCAAAGGTTTCATGAAGAACTAAATGCAAATTGCATGCCCAGTTTGTGCTATGTCTGTGGTTCATTTGCTGGTTCAAGTCCACCAAATGGGTATTGACAAAGAACAAAGATCTTAATAACTTGCTTTGTGATGTGCCTCAGTGATTATTACAAAGTTGTTCAAACCCATAATGAGAAATGCCCAAAAAGGGAGGGTGTCATGGATATATGATATAAAATTGTTTTAAGTTTCTAAGCATCCTCTCCTCCCATATACACACCACCTTCTAGGAAGGATGGTTCTCTAGAAGACTCTCCCAAGTGTTGTAGTGGGTATGAGTCTGCTGGGTTTGGAGAGGCTGAGACTGAGCAAAGATACAAAGCAGGCATCGCCCACTCACCTGGCTTTGAAATCTTGGAATTTCCAAGTCATCCAAGGGGCTTTAAAATTTTTCTTCAAACTTATTTTTATTTAAACCATGAAAATATGTTGGGGAGAATTGTTTAAGGAGAAAGGAATGTGAAATCCAACAAAACTAAGGTATTATTCATGATAATAGCCAATAATATTAATTAGATTTTTTAACATCTTTATTGGAGTATAATTGCTTTACAATGGTGTGTTAGTTTCTGCTGTATAACACAGTGAATCAGCTATACGTAAACAGATGTTAATAGTAATGTCTAACGCTTAAAATAACTAATCTTAACACAGACATTTGTGCGTTCTTCGCCTTCCTATTAACTCATCTAAGCCTCATAACTACCCCATGAAGTAGGTCCTGTTACCATCCCATTTCATAGACAAGAAACTTGTTATAGCAACTTACCCAAAGTCACACGGTTATGTGGTAGCCGAGGTGAAGTTCTGAAGTCCATGTTGAATCTACTTCCTCTTCAAACAAGTTACATCATTGGCCTTATGATCAAGACATGAACTCTCTAAGCAAGTACAGAACCTGATTGTTTTGTGGTTCTGTTGAACACATGGTTTCCCATTGATTAATGTCATACTTTTATCATTTTATTTTCTTCAATTTCAGGCTTTATTTCCTAAGACTTCATGAGTTAAGGGTACTTTATTGTACTGAGCGATTCTATCAAGTAAGAAATTTTGCTGTCTTTATATCCATTCGCCCCTTCTAAGAATCATAGCTCTTGTCCATGTCAATTGGATTGAAATGAAGACTGTAATGATTAAGATTGTGTGGCCGTAACTCCACACTCTAACTCAATGCTTTCCAAACCTTCACCAATCTCCTGGTGATTTTATTAAAATTCAGATTCTGATGCAGTAGATCTGAAGAGAAGCATGAGATTCTGCATTTCTCACAAGCTCCCACAAGATGTAGATGGCACAGCTGGAGAGGACCCTTGCGTTGGCAAGGTAATCAGCTCAGGGAAACCAGCCATCAGTCCAGTTGTCTGATCTCATACAGATACAAACAAGCTGACTCCACTTTTAACATTTTGACCAGCTGTATTATTATTTGAGGATTTCTTTTATGGTTATTAGGTAGGGAATGTAGGGAAGTCAACAAACCAAATAATGTCATAATAAACATATTTTTATCCGGTTTCCATTTAGCTTATTCTTATACCCCCTAGGCCAAATTTTCACTTAGCAGAAACAAGTCTGCCCTGACTACATAAATAAATCCTTTCTATCAAGAGAAAGAAGGGGGAAAAAAAACTTAGTTCATTTTCAAACACACTGAGCTTTTATTTCCGTGAACAGAAAGAAAACTGGCAAGAAGCCTGCTGATCCCCTCAGCCAATCAGAATAATATGACCATAAATGTCCATAAATTCCCCCCTCAGGGAATCTCCGCCTCCTTTATTTCTGTCATGGGGACATGTAGCTCACAGTTCGGTGCCACATACTCTGCCTTTTATGTCTTACTTTCCCCTTCTCAAAAAACAAAAAACCCACATTGGATCTCCCATGTAAAAATTTTTTTATGTTAAACTTAGTACACGTGCAGCTTTTGATTACCTTTTAATGATAATATCTAACACATTTAGAGCATTTAATACGAGCCAGGTACTATTCTAAGGGTTTTATAAATATCATGTCATTTAACGCTAAAAAATATCCCGAGAGATAGGTCTTTCTTATACCCATCATATAGGTGCAATAAAGTGAGGCCCCAAGTGGTTAAGGATCTTGCACTTGTCACATAGTGAGTAAATTGTGGAGCTGGAATATGAACCAAACAATTGCTTCTTACATTTAACAGTGTGCTTCCCTCTTCCTGAGCCAGCACATACTAGCTAACTGAGCATTTGCTATGCATCAGACCCTTTTCCATATATTATCTCATTTAATTCTACCCGCATCTACAAGGAAAGACTAACTTTTAAAAAAGTTTTGATTTATTTACTTTTATTGTATTGGAGTATAGTTGATTTACAATGTTGTGTTAGTTTCAGGTGTACAGCAAAGTGATTCAGTTATACATATACATGTATTCATTCTTTTCTTATTCACATAAGCAGGTACCTTGATCAAATTCTCAAGGCAAGTAAGGGACCCAGGTCTGTCTGACTCTAAAGCCTGTGCTCTTTGCACAATATCTTAATATCTACCACCTTTTTAGTGAATGAGAGTTTGCCTCTTGCTTTTTTTTTTTTTTTTTTTTAAATATAGGGCCAATCGGAAACCTTTGCATACACCAGAGCACAGACTAGAACATATATTATCTGGTTCTGGGACTCTTTCTGAAAGGGTCTAAAATACCTTGCCTAAGTTTTTCCTACCCTTTTCCCCACCTCACCTTTCCTACCTCTCTCACAGTTCCCTCTTCCTATGACCTCATGTCTCCCATCTCTGCCCATCTACCTCTTTGTGGCCTTATTAACAAAGTAGACATTGGATGGAATTGGAAAATATCCCTCCCTTGCTTTCGCTTGGGGCTTCCCCACACTGTGGGATTGCATCTCTTCATTTTGCTTTCTTTTCCTTAGATACTAGTCTAGCCCTCATGCAAAATAGAATTTCCTATCTTCTTTTCATGTTTGTCAGTAGAGCAAAAGTTCATAAACCACAATGATGAAGGATAAAGCATTGGCCAATTTCTTCAAAAGAAACATTTCCTCTCTCAGCCCAATGATTGACACATTACTAACATTTATGAAGAGTTTAACTGCACTAGAAAGCGCTTTATGCACAATCTTATTTGATCCTAATATCTTACTATTTAAGATTATCCTCATTTTACAGGTTAAGAACCTTAGGCGTGGTGAATTTAAGTAACTTGCCTGAGTATCGCACGCCAGTGTATGTTAGAGCTGGGTTGGACTACCTGTCTTACCCCTCTGTCAACTGACCCCACTCCCTCTTTGATGGTGTACTGGTTTTTGCCCTTTGCTTTTGCTGACTTCCTGGCAGTTGGCCTCCCCACACCCTCTCCCCACCCTGTCATCAAACTGCCCCTCTGGAAGGACCCTCTTCCTCCACTTTGACAATCCAAATCCCACTTATCACATAAGACAAAATTGAAAACTCGTAGCCTTCCCTGACTTGCTTCACCCCATTGCGACCTTTCCAAATGTAGAACTTTCTCAGCACTTTCTTTTCTTTTTCATCGTTTTATTTATTTATTTTTAACATCTTTATTGGAGTATAATTGCTTTACAGTGTTGTGTTAGTTTCTGCCGTATAACAAAATGAATCAGCTATATGCATATGTATAGCCCCATATCCCCTCCCTCTTGCATCTCCCTCCATCCAACCCTCCTTATCCCACCCCTCCAGGTGGTCGCAAAGCACCGAGCTGAACTCCCTGTGCCATGCAGCTGCTTCCCACTAGCTATCTATTTTACGTTTGGTAGTGTATATATGTCCATGCCACTCTCTCACTGCGTCCCAGCTTGTCTTTCCTCCTCCCCGTGTCCTCAAGTCCATTCTCTATGTCTGCGTCTTTATTCCTGTCCTGCCCCTAGGTCCTTCAGAACCATTTTTTTTCTTTTTTTTTTAGATACCATATATATGTGTTAGCATGGTATTTGTTTTTCTCTTTCTGACTTACTTCACTCTGTATGACAGACTCCAGGTCCATCCACCTCACTACAAATAACTCAATTTCATTTCTTTTTAAGGCTGAGTAATATTCCATTGTGTATATGTGCCACATCTTCTTTATCCATTCATCTGTCGATGGACACTTGGGTTGCTTCCATGTCCTGGCTATTGTAAATAGTGCTGCAATGAACATTGTGGTAAATGACTCTTTTTGAATTATGGTTTTCTCAGGGTATATGCCCAGTAGTGGGATTGCTGGGTCATATGGTAGTTCTATTTTTAGTTTTTTAAGGAACCTCCATACTGTTCTCCATAGTGGCTGTATCAATTTACATTCCCACCAACAGTGCAAGAGGGTTCCTCTCAGCACTTTTGAAGACTGAGTGAGACTGAGTTTCATATTTGGAGTCTGTGAAAATTATCTCTTTTTAAAACTTTACACTTCAGATAAATCCATATCAACTTGAAACTGAACTACCCCACTCTTACTTATCTTTGCCTTATAAATGGACTTGACTTTATTTGGCACCAGATACATTGCTAATCACAAAACAAGTTGCTTGAGAGAAGGGCATCCTTTTCTACTGTCTTGGAACAGAGACTTTGAGCTGAAGTCTGGATCCCAACAATCTTCTTCATTAAGTGACTATCAATGAGTATCTAGTTTGTGGCATGGGCTGTACTAGGCCCTGGGAATAGCAATGAGCCAGACAAGTGTGGTCCCTGCCTTCATGGATTTTACAGAGTGATTATAATAGTCAGCCCTGGCCTCCCATGGCCTGAGAAACACTTATCTCCTTTGGTTCACCAGACACCACTGTTCTGGTCCTCCCCCTACTCTGCCATCTTCACACCGGTTATGCTTGACCTCCTGTTGCTTATATGAATGCTCTCCTCAGCCCTCTGTTCCCCTCACTTTCTCAAAGATGCCCTAAAGCTTTGACCATCACCTCTTTCCAGACGACTTTCAAATCTCTACCTCATGCTCTGACTTAGGTTACGTTCCTTCTCATTTTCCAGTCGTCACCTCAAACTCGTCATGTGCCTAAAACTGAGCCCTTCAATTTTCATCTAAACCATAAAGGTGAGGAAATTGGAGGCAGTGAACAAAATGAAACATAAAATAAAATTTCAAGTGGCAATAAGCCCTCTTTAGTCTGTGGGCCCATCTGGATGTCTTCAGAACCCACAGACTTTGCAACTCTGCTTTGCTGTTTCTGTCTGTCAATCTCCATAATTAGATTCGAAGCTCCTTACAAGTAGGAAGTGTAACTTTTACTATTCTGTATTGCCAGGGTCTACCCCCAAAGTCTCCCAAGCACTCTCTACTGTACAAGGAGGTGTGTGATGAGGACACAGATACTGGAAATGGCTTTTGCTGTTTCTGCATGGCCTCACCTGGCATTTGATTGTAGACGCACTACCAGATGGCTAGCAAATTATAAGGTCAAGCCCCTTTAACCTTTTCTGATTGAATGAGGTTTTAATTTTGTCCTGATTTTTGACAGAAAGATCAAAATAATTACATCCATGCTGTCTTTTCCCAAAACTCAGGGTTTGCAGACATGTTAAGATAAACAACAATGTCATCATCAACAATAGAAAAGCAGAGAGACAGAGAGGGAAAGAGAGAGAGGCCTCAGCCTGAGACCATTATGTTCTCTTTCCCATTCTTTGCTAGGCTTATGACTACTACACTAACCAGAGTGTAATGTCATCTCAAGATGAGGAGCCTACATTGTAAGGATTCATGACAATTACTTGAGCAGGCTTTCCTCCGTCCTGAAAGCTGGCATCTTCTCGTGAACATCTCTCTTTGAAGTCCGCAGGAATCTGGTCTGTGATGAATCACAAGGCCTGGCTTCCTTAGGAGCCAAGGCTGCCAAACCTCTCTGCTGCAGAGCCTGGAAACTCACTGACCCCATTTTTTTCTTCCCTTTATCTCAGCTTTCACCTCCCCCCTCTCTGTCACCCACCCCAACGCACACACACCCGCGCAGCCCATTAGAACTGGCTGAATAGCAGCTAAAGAATCTATAATTTGAATTGTGCTCATTTTTCTCTGTTTTCCAGTGTTTCAGACATTGGACCGTCTTCTTAAACATAAAATAGCATGTTTTTTTTTCTCACCAGTTACCTTTTTTTTTTTTTTTTTTTGCGGCACGCGGGCCTCTCACTGCTGTGGCCTCTCCCGTTGCGGAGCACAGGCTCCGGACGCGCAGGCTCAGCGGCCATGGCTCACGGGCCCAGCCGCTCTGCAGCGTGTGGGATCCTCCCGGACCGGGGCACGAATCCGTGTCCCCTGTATCGGCAGGCGAACTCTCAACCACTGCGCCACCAGGGAAGCCCAATGCCCATTTTTTTGACGCACATTTTGTTCTTCTCTTTTCTCTGCTTCTGGTCATCCTACTTTTTCCTGCAATGCACAGAAGAGGCAGAAGGACGATCGGCTTCGTGTGGACGAACATCAGGACAAGGAAAGTGCTGTGTCCTCAGGTCTGCTCTGGGAGTGTGTCGGGTGCCGGCATCCTCTTAGGACTGAAACTTTTGTCTGTACAAACCACATTTTCCCGTACTGACCGCTTTCAAAGGCTCACTTGTATCAAAGGGCCTTTCTCTACTGTTGTCTTATGGAAGATGGTAGAATTCTGGGTGTATACAGTGGGTGGCCAAGTGAAAACAGATTTGCTTTATTAAACAGGATGAGGGAGAAGGGGAACTTTCTAGGTTACCCTGACTATCAACCACGGTTTGGTTTTCACTTGGTTTATAATTCTGAAGGTACATGGAGAACATTTTTTTTCTTTCAATTCTGTACCCAAATACTTCACATTGCTACATGACCCTTTCATGTCCCTCAATGAGGAAGTAATAACAAGCCAGCCTGTCCCCACCCAGAAGTGAAACTGAAGACCAATTCACTTCTGGGCTTTAATTCTAAAACTATGTATTGCATTTTGGGCAAGTCTCTACCTTTGCAGCGGCAGGAGAAAGGGAAGACTTAGGATGTAGAGATGGACAGGACATGGGTCCTGTCTCCTAGAAGAACAGAGGCAGCCAGTATAATCTATGGGCTCATAACATGGATTCTGGAAGTCAAATTCTGACTCCACAAACATTAAGTAGGTGGTTATGGAACAGTTACTTAGTTTTTCTGAGCTTTTAGTTTGGTGAAAAGAAGATGTTAACAACAGAAAGCACTTTATATGCTTGTTATGAAGGTAGAGGTAATTCATGGAAAGGATGTTGCACAGAATCTGACACATAGTCATTTCTTGATGAATATGAGTTCCTATTCGTGTTATTATTAGTATAAGAAAGGCAAAATTGCTAAGAGATTCAAGAAGACAAAGGGTTGCTTCTATAATAGCTTCAGGTACCATAGAAGGATTTATGGAGAAGCTGCTGCCAGGAGTGGCACAATTTACTGTGTGTTCATGGGAGAGAAGGCCTACTTTAATAAAATCCCCTTCCCAGGGTGGTCCCCAGATACCCTGGGACTTCTAGGTTCCCTGGCAGTAGGGTGAGCTGGAGCTTTAGTGCAAATGGACCGGGCCTGACTGGTGACTAGCTCTCAGCAGAAGCCTGACAGCTTTCATTTCTTCCTTCCTCTGTGGTTGGTACCAATAGAACAGAGTCTTTTCTCTCTCCTTCCACCAGCTGACAGGTTGGATGAGGTGTGCACAAGCTCTCCCAGTGTCCACAGAAAACAGGCTCGTGCAGATGTGTACAGTTTCAACAAGTGTATTGACAGTTGTTTTCTCAGCTTCATCTATTTATGTGAAAGTGTGAGTCAAGATTCCTTTTAGTTTTTTAATAATTCAGTCCACAAAAGTGTTAATTCATTCAATGCCGAAGATGTCTGGAATAAGTTTTTCCTTTGGGATCAGGAGAACATTTTCCTGCTTATTCAAAGGAATCTAGGGGACATAGGCAAAACTCCCTAAACCAGAGTCAAGCGTCTCAATGTAAACCTCTTCTACAAACATAGTATTGATTTAAGCCTCTAAGAGGGTCTAATAATGTTTGACAAAAGAAATAATTATTTAATTTTCAAACCTCAATTCTACCCAAGTGCCTGGACATTTACATTTTGCTTTATTTAATGAAACATTTTCAAGGAATTCTGTTCAACATTTTCTTTCTATCATAATTTCTTAATTATGGATATACATTTTAAAATGCCAAGAGAACACAACTGTATTCAATTAAAATTACAATCAGTCTCAATACTTACCATACATTTAAAAATAATGCATTTTAACATAATGTCACTGAATCATAATGACTTCAGCATTCATTACAGATAATGTTAGTCATTTTCAAATCACTGAAGAGGAAGTGTATTTTAACTATAGAGTTTCAGAACTTGAGAACCAAAATCTTGAATTAGATCACTACAATGGAAGGGTTATTATCTTTTTTTCTTAACATCTTTATTGGAGCATAATTGCTTTACAATGCTGTGTTAGTTTCTTCTGTATAACAATCAGTTATATGTATACATGTATCCCCATATCCCCTCCCTCTGGCATCTCCCTCCCACCCTCCCTATCCCACCCCACTAGGTGGTCACAAAACACCGAGCTGATCTCCCTGTGTGAAGCAGCTGCTTCCCACTAGCTATCTCTTTTACATTTGGTAGTGTATATATGTCAATGCTACTCTCTCACTTCATCCGAGCTTACTCTTCCCCCTCCCTGTGTCCTCAAGCCCATTCTCTACACCTGTGTCTATATTCCTGTCCTGCCCCTAGGTAGATTTATTTAGATTCCATATTTAAGTGTTAGCACACGGTGTTTGTTTTTATCTTTCTGACTTCAAAGCTGTTTGTACTTCACTCTGTACAACAGACTCTAGGTCCACCCACTTCACCACAAATAACTCAGTTTCGTTTCTTTTTATGGCTGAGTAGTATTCCATTGTATATATGTGCCACATCTTCTTTATCCATTCCTCTGTCGATGGGCTTAGGTTGCTTCCATGTCCTGGGTATTGTAAATAGAGCTGCAGTGAACATTGTGGTACATGACTCTTTTTGAATTATGGTATTCTCAGGGTATATGCCCAGTAGTGGGATTGCTGGGTCATATGGTAGTTCTATTTTTAGTTTTTTAAGGAACCTCCATACTGTTCTCCATAGTGGCTGTAGCAATTTACATTCCCACCAACAATGCAAGAGGGTTCCCTTTTCTCCACACCCTCTCCTGCATTTGTTGTTTGTAGATTTTTTGATGATGGTCATTCTGACTGGTGTGAGGTGATACCTCATTCTAATTTTGATTTGCATTTCTCTAATGATTAGTGATGATGAGCATCCGTTCATGTGTTTGTTGGCAGTTTGTGTATCTTCTTTGGAGAAATGTCTACTTAGGTCTTCTGCGCATTTTTGGATTGGGTTGTTTTTTTGATATTGAGCTGCATGAGCTGTTTGTATATTTTGGAGATTAATCCTTTGTCAATTGCTTCGTTTGCAAATATTTTCTCCCATTCTGATGCTTGTCTTTTTGTCTTCTTTATGGTTTCCTTTGCTGTGCAAAAGTTTTTAAGATTCATTAGGTCCCATTTGTTTATTTTTGTTTTTATTTCCATTTTTCAAGGAGGTGGGTCAAAAGGATCGTGCTGTGATTTATGTCATAGAGTATTCTGCCTATGTTTTCTTCTAAGAGTTTTATAGTGTCTGGCCTTACATTTAGGTCTTTAATCCATTTTGAGTTTATTTTTGTATACGGTGTTACGGAGTTTTCTCATTTCATTCTTTTACATGTAGCTTTCCCAGCACTAATTATTGAAGAGGCTTTCTTTTCTCCGTGGTATATTTTTGCCTCCTTTATCAAAGATAAAGTGACCATATGTGCATGGGTTTATCTCTGGGCTTTCTATCCTGTTCCATTGATCTATATTTCTGTTTTTGTGCCAGTACCATACTGTCTTGATTACTGTAGCTCTGTAGTATAGTCTGAAGTCAGGGAGCCTGATTCCTTCAGCTCCGTTTTTCTTTCTCAAGATTGCTTTGGCTATTCGGGGTCTTTTGTGTTTCCATACAAATTGTGAAATTTTTTGTTCTATTTTTGTGAAAAATGCCATTGGTAGTTTGATAGGGATTGCACTGAATCTGTAGATAGCTTTGGGTAGTATAGTCATTTTCACAATGTTGATTCTTCCAATCCAAGAACATGGTATATCACTCCATCTGTTTGTATCTTCTTTAATTTCCTTCATCAGTGTCATAGTTTTCTGCATACAGGTCTTTTGTCTCCTTAGGTAGGCTTATTCCTAGGTATTTTATTCTTTTTGTTGCAATGGTAAGGGAGAGTGTTTCTTTAATTTCTCTTTCAGATTTTTCATCATTAGTGTAAAGGAATGCAAGAGATTTCTGTGCATTAATTATGTATCCTGCTACTTTACCAAATTCATTGATTAGCTATTTTAGTTTTCTGGTAGTGTCTTTAGGATTCTCTGTGTATAATATCATGTCATCTGCAAACAGTGACAGCCTTACTGTCTTCTTTTCCAATTTCAATTCCTTTTATTTCTTTTTCTTCTCTGATTGCTGTGGCTAAAACTTCCAAAACTATGTTGAATAGTAGTGGTGAGAGCGGGCAACCTTCTCTTGTTCCTGATCTTAGTGGAAATGGTTTCAGTTTTTCACCATTGAGAACAATGTTGGCTGTGGGTTTGTCATATATGGCCTTTAGTATGTTGAGGTAGGTTCCCTCTATGCCCACCTTCTGCAGAGTTTTTATCACAAATGGGTGTTGAATTTTGTCAAAAGCTTTTTCTGCATCTATTGAGATTATAATATGGTTTTTATCCTTCAATTTGTTAATATGGTGTATCACATTGATTGATTTGCGTGTATTGAAGAATCCTTGCATTCCTGGGATAGACTCCACTTGATCATGGTGTATGATCCTTTTAATGTGCTGTTGGATTCTGTTTGCTAGTATTTTGTTGAGGATTTTTGCATCTATGTTCATCAGTGATATTGGCCTGTAGTTTTCTTTCTTTGTGACATCTTTGTTTGGTTTTGGTATCAGGGTGATGGGGGCCTTGTAGAATGAGTTTGGGAGTGTTCCTCCCTCTGCTACATTTTGGAAGAGTTAGAGAAGGATAGGTGTTAGCTCTCCTCTAAATGTTTGATAGAATTTGCCTGTGAAGCCATCTGGTCCTGGGCTTTTGTTTGTTGGAAGATTTTTAGTCACAGTTTCAATTTCAGTGCTTGTGATTGGTCTGTTCATATTTTCTATTTCTTCCTGGTTCAGTCTTGGAAGGTTGTGCTTTTCTAAGAATTTGTCCATTTCTTCCAGGTTGTTCATTTTAGTGGCATATAGTTGTTTGTAGAAATCTCTCATGATCCTTTGTATTTCTGCAATATCAGTTGTTACTTCTCCTTTTTCATTTCTAATTCTGTTGATTTGAGTCTTCTCCCTTTTTTTCTTGATGAGTCTGGCTATTGGTTTATCAATTTTGTTTATCTTCTCAAAGAACCAGCTTTTAGTTTTTTTGATCTTTGCTATTGTTTCCTTCATTTCTTTTTCACTTATTTCTGATCTGATCTTTATGATTTCTTTCCTTCTGCTAACTTTGGGGTTTTTTTTGTTGTTGTTCTTCTTCTTTCTCTATTTGCTTTAGGTGTAAGGTTAGATTGTTTATTTGAGATTTTTCTTGTTTCTTGAGGTAGAATTGTATTGCTATAAACTTCCTTCTTAGAACTACTTTTGCTGCATCCCATAGGTTTTGGGTCATCGTGTTTTCATTGTCATTTATTTCTAGGTATTTTTTTGATTTCCTTTTTTATTTCTTCAGTGATCTCTTGGTTATTTAGTAGTGTATTGTTTAGCCTCCATGTGTTTATATTTTTTATAGATTTTTCCCTGTAATTGATATGTAGTCTCATAGTGTTGTGGTCAGAAAAGATACTTGATACAATTTCAATTTTCTTAAATTTACCAAGGCTTGATTTGTGACCCAAGATATGATCTATCCTGGAGAATGTTCCATGAGCACTTGAGAAGAAAGTGTATTCTGTTGTTTTTGATAGAATGTCCTATAAATATCAATTAAGTCTATCTTTTCTAATGTGTCACTTAAAGCTTGTGTTTCCTTATTTGTTTTCATTTTGGGTGATCTATCCATTCGTGAAAGTGGGGTGTTAAAGTCCCCTACTATTATTGTGTTACTGTCGATTTCCCCTTTTATGGCTGTTAGCGTTTGCCTTATGTATTGAGGTGCTCCTATACTGGGTGCATAAATATTTACAATTGTTATATCTTCTTCTTGGATTGATCCCTTGATCATTGTGTAGTGTCCTCTTTGTTTCTTGTAATAGTCTTTATGTTAAAGTCTATTTTGTCTGATATGAGAATTGCTACTCCAGCTTTCTTTTGATTTCCATTTGCATGGAATATCTTTTTCCATCCCCTCACTTTCAGTCTGTATGTGTCCCTAGATCTGAAGTGGGAGTCTCATAGACAGCATATATATGGGTCTTGTTTCTGTATCCATTCAGCAAGTCTATGTCTTTTGGTTGGAACCTGCCTTCTCCAGCTTAGGGGCTCTGGAAAACCCTTTCCTGCCCCAATCCACAGTTGTCTGAGAAGAGCTTAAAAATCAGACTCCATCACTCTGGAATATGTCTACTATTTGTCCCTTTTATGGATAAGAGTAAGCAAAGACAAAGTTTATCATTACATTTTGCTGTGTTTTGGTGGTAAAATCCCAGTGTCAGACACAAATTCAGACATATCTCTTTGTCAGATTTTTGGATTCATAAATACCAAATGGAAAATTCTAAAGCTGTGCAAAGTGTCTAATTTCAGGACTATCTAAATGTAATATTAATATCCTGGTATGATGTCCTTCTTCCCACCCCCTAGTACTCACTGCTAGGGCTGAGTTGTTTTTAGCTAGAACTAGCTCTATTCAGATGGTCCCCGCATTCCTAACTGAATGCCCTCTCTTAGGAGCAGAGGCCTGAGCTCCAAGGAAACCTTGGGATAAAAGTGGGGATGGAAGTCAGAGAACACTCAGCAATTTGCTGCATTCAAAAGTGAACTCAGAGGAGAGGACAGTCAGGTCAGCAAGACTCTTCTGGGATTTCAGAGTGTTTCTGGAGAGTGGAATAGGATGTGGAGATTGGAGTGATGCTTCTTGGAGAAATGGATCTACTTGAATGGAGTGGTGACTTTGCCTGTGAGTGGAGAAAGAGCTGGTAAGCTGCAAGCTTTACTTTTTTACATAAAAGTAAAAATTTTTCTTAAGCATCATATCCTGCATTTTAACATTAAATGTAAGGAATTTATGGATTCCCTGAATATTGAAAACACTGTTCTATCACTAGAAATTCATCTTTCTTTAGTTATTAGTGTGGTCTGCTAGCAGCATATTTTGCAAAAAGTGCCTATTTCCTGAAGGATTAGAGGCATTCATTCATCATCAAAGTCCAGGCAGAGTTGATCATTTACCAACATTCACGTGATAGACGTTTACTGAGCACCTGCTATGCCCTTGGCACTTAATAGACACTGGAGATACCGTGGTGAACAGTCAGGGTCCCTGCCCTAGCCTAGTGAGAAAGGTGGGTATAATGAAAGAATCATACACTATCACAAATACTGATAAGTACTACGAGGTGAAGTTTGAGTGCTCTTAAAGTACATACTGAGATCTAGTTGGGAGGGAGTATGGTGTTCAGGAAAGGCTTCCAAGAAGTTGATCATCTCAGAGATCTGAAAAATCTGAGTGGGAGTAAACCAGCCAGAAAAGGATGATGAGAGATGAAACCAAAAGATCTGAAAGTTTCCTTTGCACAATAAGACAATACGCCATTCTGGGCGGGTTGTTTCCCTTCAAATAGAGACATCAAAGTCATATCAAGGCAGAGTGACGCTCAGGTTACAACGTGTTTAGGCACAGTTGATGCCCCAAACATACCAGCATGTGGAAATATTTGTTTCTTACAAAGCAGTTTGTTGGGTTTTTTTTAAAAAAAAGATTGAATTTTGACACTAAAGTCAAGAAAGTTTTTCGGGAGATGAGAGAAGTGGCAGGGCAAACAAAGCATTGGAAAAAGCTTTTTTAATTTTATGGAAATAATATGTCCCAATTTCCCCCACTCCCATCACTTAGGATTACACTTGTTGGTTCAGCCATCAAGATCCTACTTTTAAATTGTCTTGAGTACCATTCAATGTGAGGGAAAAGATCTTAATGCAACGTAGATAGTAATTTTCCAAACCCCTAAACCTTTATGTTTTCTGGGATGTTTCTTTTTATTCAGAAAGATCTTCTACCCAGACACATTTTCCATCTGTATGTAGTCTGGGAAAAAAATAAAATAATGTAGTGTTTTACCACCAAATGCCAAACCCATATAAAGTTCTGATGGACAGAAACTTTTCCTTCTGTATGTCTGGGAAATCTTCCATCCACATCCACTTTCCAAGAAAAAGACTTTAAAAGGGGTGAATGAGATATAGGGATCTGTAGAATTTCCACAACACATACACATTTCGTTACTAGAAAAGAGGACAGAAATTCCTAAATCACAGTTGCCTGAAACATTTTTAGCAGAGCCTCATTCCAGGCCAGCCAGTGAGAATTAAGCAGGAAAAGACTTTGTGACTCAGAAGCTGCCTTCCCTTATAAAGTCAAGGTTCTCCCGAGTGGTATTTTGACTGCTTTTGGAGGAGGGGTTGCCTGCATCCAGTTCTCTGAAGAAGCCAGAATTTTCTGTTCCTCTCTACCAAAAAAGTACTCCATCAACAAATATGTGCGCAAGATACAGACCCTGCCTGCATTCTTTCAGGTCAATGGAGTGCCGCAGCTGGTTTTTGGGTAAAGTCTTCGTTGTCATGGGTTCAGGAAAACAAACATGTTTTATTGCGCTATTATGAATTTTAAACCCAAGGTGACCAAAGACCCTGCCTGAAGTCTTCCTGGGTTCCTGTGCCTGTGAGGAATCACCTATATTACATATAAGAAAGTTACTGCAAAATAAAGAATTTCATTAATGCATAGATGGGACCATTATGGAAACATAATTAAATACTGTGATTAGTCAGATAGTCTGGATAAATGAGAGTTGCTAAATCTAACATATCTGAGTTAGAAGTTTTCAAAGACTTACATAGAGATTTACTCTACAACATGCAAGCTGTCCACAAATAATTATATATACAATCCTACTGAATTGAATACTTTATTTCTGAAGAACTGTCAGGACCATGCCACACCTTCAGGTCACAACTGAAAAATCTCAATTATTGTTATATGTTACACCAAAATAATAAAAAACAATTGTTATTTGGACACTATAGTTTGAATTCTGGATAAAATATAAGATTGTAGTATGATGATAATACCAACAAAATCTTGAGATTCATTTAGAAACCTCAAATTTATATTTATTTCTAGTAAGGTCCCAAGTTAGGGGATGGGGGAAGACTTGTCAACCATCTTCCTATTTTTTATTTCAGTGATGATTAAAATGGGTTCAGAGTATAACCTTTAAAAATTGTGAATCACTATGTTGCATACCTGTAACTTACAAAACATTGTACATCAACTATACGTCAATAAAAGAATAAATGCATAAGGTAATCAGATATATCACCAGAAAAATAAAATAAACTGGATTCAGGGATGTGAAGCTTCATGGCTTCTGGACTGGCTGAAGTATTCACAGAGATTCAGCCGGGTTTTTTTTTTTTATTGGCCTTTACAAGACATGGCCTATGATAAGGAAATTATGAAACGATCTGTTCTACTTTATACATTTATCTTTAATCTTTGAAAGCTTAAGATACAAGGGTTCTTAGGCTTATTTTTGTTTGTGTTTGAAGGTTGCCAAGATGTGCTGCATTTGCAGTTTGGGTTCAGGTAATGTGGATTGTGATCAAATGCATGTAAGAATGGAGCAGCGCTGAGGAACATTCTATTGAAAGTCACCAGGATTCAGTATTCCACTGCGTTCTCCTGTCAGTACTCACAACAGTTTGATGGAGTAGATGTTATAATATTACTGTTTTACAGATGAGGAAACTGAGGAGCTGAGATGCTGGATAATTTGCCCAATGACTCAAATTAGGTTGAGTTTGAGTCACAACTGACTGGTGTTTGAATCCAACTTAATTCCGAAGCCCATATGCTTTCTCCTACTTTATGAAGCTTTTCATCACATACAGTGAGAGTTTTGGCCTGTTCCAACTATCTCAAATTCCAATCAGGTTTTAAAGAATTGGGAGTTCCTCAGCCTGAAATTACCCTATAGGGTCTCAATTTTGTTGGAAGAGGAAGTGAATGCCTTGAATTCCAAATTGTAGCATTTAGACTTCTTGAAGCATCCAAAGATATCTCATGGGACCCTTCCTGTTCACTTTCTTTTCTAGGGACTAAAAGTGTGTCTGATGCTAGAGAGAGAGTGTTGTGTAAGCTCCCGGCCGATCTCGGCACACAGCCTGCCCTCCCTCAGCGCCAATCAGGCCACATTTGCTCTCTATGGAATCATCTCACTCAAACCTTAGGATCATCTAACAGAACCCTAAGTTTCCAAAGCTTCCCATGGCACTCTGGACAACAAACATTTAAGCATCTCCCGACACCTGATATTCAGCTGAATTAATCCTCCTTTAGGTGACAGCTTATAATATGCCCCCTGGATTGGCATTTTATAGTTTTCAAGACACTCGAGTAGTTTATGTCTTTCTGTAAATTCTACCAGCTCAGGAACCCGGTGCAGTGGTTGAGCCAGTATCGTTGTCATTTTGCAAATGAGGAGACTGGGGTACAAGTCATACACAGCCAGTGGATAATAAGGTACCAGGTCTTGGGGCAGAATTTCAGCCACTGTATCTGGGTCACACTTTCCTTCTGTGAAAACTGTCAACCTTTTTAGCCTATTACCTCATAGATGCCATCAGGCCAGTTTATACTGTATATTTTCAGATTTAATATTTCAATCAGAGATAAGTGGAAGTAAAAAGAACATTAAAATATATAGGCCCACACACTTATAGTTATGGATGCAAAAACCAAGGCCACAGGGGTTAGTGAACTGTTCAAAGCCACACAGACACTTAGTGACAGAGCCTAAAATAGAGCAAAGCCTTCGGGTCTTGCCTAGTTGCCTTCCCCTGTCCCTGTGTCTGCTCTCTGGAGACATGTGCCTGGAACCTGTAATCTAACTAGAGATGATAATGATAATAATGAACCGACCTACACAATTTTCCTATGCTTTTGATAGTTCTATGTCACATTATCTCCCTACACTCTGCTCCAGTGCTTCTGGGTTGCTCTTGTTTAAATGGACATCTTCAAGCCCCACCCCGAAGAATCTGTTTCAGGTGAACCCCAGGAATGTTCATTTTGAGAAACTAATGAGTAATTCCAATGGCTAAGGTTTTATAAACTTAGGCCACGCTTTAAGAAACTCTGCTCTAACTCACTATTCTCAAGGACTGGGTTGGGAAATGCATTGGTTAACTACATTTAAGCCTTACTTTTTGTAAGGCTGTCCCAGAGACCAGTTATAATGGTGATCAGTAATCGGTTAGCAGAAAGTCAACCCAAACCAGTGGTGTATCATAAAATAGAGACTCCTCCAATGAGTCTGTTGTTCCTTTAGTAAAAAGTTCCTCTGCTTAGAAATCCTGGGAAAATCCGCCCCTTGCAGCAGAAGTGCAAAGAGAAGCCTAATGGCCACCCTTGGCTGGTTTGCTGAGCAACCTGACCTCCCAAACTGTGTGGTCCAGCCTGCTTGGCCGAGGGCTCTGTTCTGGGCATTGGTTTTCAGCAGCGGGTGTATACTGATACAGCTAGTGTGCCTGACCTCCTAAGGCTTCGATACTAGACAGCCACACTGTTTAAGAGAAGGGCAATGCTAGAATGTTGTAATAACCCTGAAATGTGCTAAAGAAAGCCTAGAGCCAGAGCACTTCCTTATCGTATGCATCTTATCTGTTCTTTTCTTAAAATACATTAGGAAAACTTTCTGAAAATAACAATGTTATTTTCAATGTCTGAGATGGTCGTTGCAGCTCTTTTAAGGTTTGGGAGAAATAGGAAACTGCATTCCTGAGTTCCCACTATGCATTCCTGAGTTCCCACTCTGTGTGGAAGGGCTCTGTGCCCTCAGGGAATAACGAACACACAGGCTGCCTGTAAAAGTTGGCAACCTAATGGTGGGCGCAGGGCACACATGAGAAAATGTAGAGGCTTATAACAAGGAAATGTAATGAGGAAATCACTGGAGTGATAGAACATTCTCCAAGTGGCAAAATTAATCTAAGAAGATTTATTTGAGCAGGTTTTTGAAATAAGGCAGGAACCTGATTTAGCAGAATAAGAAGTAGGAAGGTATCTCAGGCTCTGGAAATTGTATGCATGAGGGCTCTGAGGCAGAACGGTCTAAATTTGAAGGAAAGGGGAAACGCAGGACATTAAAAATGTTTGTAAAGCTTGAAGTGGAAATTGCAAGGGGGCAGCAAATGGGAGGCGTGGAAGGAAGCCTCCTTTGAATGTTCTCGCTCTCCTGATAGTAGAATTCTTACAGCAACATAGAAGGAAAGAGGCCTATTGGTACAAGATATATAGATACTATACGCATATATGAAATATTCCTAATTGAGACCACCTCCTTCACTGGATTTGTTGCCCTTTTGCCTGCTCTTCTGTGTATCATGTAAAGTATTGTTTTAAACAAACCCTTGATAGCAATCCACACTTCTGCTCCTCCCCTTTTAAAATTAATAATCTATTGAAATACTGTAGGATGGAGTCCCAGGGAGCACTGGAATTGTGATTGGACTGGTTGTTATTATTTTGTACCTCAGTTTACAAACTGAAGTCCCCCAGAAAGGACTTAGCCTCCTTAAATTTTTTCTTAATGTGAATTAATTGCCATCATTTAAAAATCAGGGGATTGTCCATAAAAATTGCAATTTGCCTTCTCTTAAAAAGTGGAAAACCAAGCAACTCTGAACTAGCATATCAACAACAGATGAGAGTTGAACGGGGGAGGACCCCTTTACAGGATACCTGGGTTCCCTGTTCATCAAAGTTATCACTTGACTTTTTCAGTCATTTTTGCCTCTCTAGGCATTTAGATTTGCAAAACTTGCTGTAGATTTTGGGACATAGATGACCGACACATGGCAAAAATGTCATATATAAGATTGTGCACACCTAAAAAAATGAGGAAGTAGAGAGGTCAATCAATGCAGAAGTTGTTCTGTTGTTAATTCTGTTGTTCATACCTTCTGGAGCATCACCAGCAAAGCCTAGTCTCAAAGCTTGTGATTTTTAGGGACTGGTAATGCCTAGTACTTTCTCACTGAGATTTAGCAAACACTGTCTAAAGATAAAGGCAAAGAGGATATGGAAGAGAATGTCAGAACTAGAAGAAAACGGAGAGGCAAAAGAGCTCAAACTTTCATTTCAGAAATAAGTTCTTGAGATTTGGCGATGCAGAGACCTTGTCCCCAGTCACAGTAGCTTCTTGGTGGCAGATTCAGAACTGTGGAATTCCCATATCAGAGGTCTTTCTTTTGCACGGTGGCTACTCCCGGCTTGCCTGCACTAAGTTTTCTTCTGAAGTGTGTAAATCAGCCACTATAAGAGCTGCATGTTGCATATTTGTAACAGGAGATATTATTATTGATCTTTCTCATTTTTTAAGGAACTGAGGTGGGCAGTATCGTTCATCCAAGAAACTTAGTATGGTGTCACTCATACTGCAGCGAAAGACTGGAGAGCCAAACAGTAAATGGGTACTTAAAAATCTCTTCAAATTTCCCAGATAGTACAGGAATCCATTCTACAATAGCCCTGAAACCATCTGGCTTCCAATTAATTAATTCAATGGACAGGGTGTTCTCTACCCCATAAGGCAATTTGTCCTCCGTGTTATTGGGTTGTTAGAAATTTCAACCTAAGTTTCTAGGTAAGGGGGAATGAAATCTGTTTTCTCGTAGATGTGACCCATAGTTGCTAGTTATATTTTCTCAAGAAACATGTAGACACCCACTCTCCTCCCTGATATCACTTCAGGCCGTTAGGCAAACCTCACGTCTCCCCAGGATCCCTTCTTTTGACTAAGCCTTCTTGGGTACTCAGAGCCATTCCTGTCTGTGGCCAGGCTTCTGGGTCACTCACAGTCCTCACCATCACGAGGATTCTCACCGGCCATTTCCTTGATAATTAACATGTAACGCTTTGCCGATCAATGCCTTGAGAAACCAACAGGTTGAGTCTCTAACTGCAGTTTGCTAAAGCCAAACTGGGATCCAGGTTGCAGACTTTCTCTGGTTTATAAACAGCAATAATAAAAGACTTTCCCCTTGGTGTAGCAGTTTGTTACTAGTTCAAGGCTTCTGTTAAGGACAAATGAGTCTCTGAATTACCTTTCACACCATAAACTCTCTCAACAGTTCGTGTGCCCAAACTCTTGCTATCGGTTTCATCTTCAGCTTGCCTTCCCTGTATAGTTTTTCTGAAGTCAGCAACTTTCATAGAGGTACTTCCCAAGTAGGAGCATGGCTGCTTCTCACCTGTTGTGTGTGTACTACGTCCTTCAGATAACTTTGGGAATGACTCCTTCCTCTAAGAATACAGCTTACCTAATCCTTTGCTTTAACCTCAGGTCTAAAGTCATACACACTTGTATTTGAATCCTAAATCCATCACTCAGTAATGGTGTGACCTTGGGTTAAACTCAGCTGCAGTTTCCTAATTTAAAGAATGGATATATTAGTAGTACAACTGAAGCCTGATACATGCCAGTAGCTTAATAAATGTTCGTCGTTGTTGTTGTTAATGCTGTTGTAGCTCTGAGGTGCCCTGTATTGCTCGTGTGCCATGTGACCCTCTTCCCACAGCCTTATATATCCCAGGATCCTGGGCCCCCATGACACCATTCCTCTGGTTGACGTAGCTGATACTTTCTCTTCTTTAGCTGACTCCTCAGCAGTGTCTAGCACTCCCGTCCAAAGCGCTGTATATATTCTCCCTGGTATGGCTCTTTTCTCCTGCAGCACGCTGGGTTCCAATTCCAAAACACTCCATGCTGGTAATATCAACAATTCTATGTTTATCCACTGTTTTGTGTCTAGAGGATCCAAGACTCGGTTTCTAGACTAAATAAGTGACTATCAGTCAGTCTCCACAGAAGTCCAGCAAATCCAACCGTCCACCATGTCATCCACGCTCAGACAATCAGAGAGTCATCAAGTTGGAAGGAACACCAGGACATCAGGTGATTCTGCCCTTCGGCCCAGTGATTCCCAAATTTCGGTTTGGATAAGCATCATTGGAGGTCCTATCAAAAATAGATTTCATGGGCTTCCCTGGTGGCACAGTGGTTGAGAGTCCGCCTGCCGATGCAGGGAACATGGGTTCGTGCCCCGGTCCGGGAAGATCCCACATGCCGCAGAGCGGCTGGGCCTGTGAGTCATGGCCGCTGAGCCTGCGCGTCCGGAGCCTGTGCTCCGCAACGGGAGAGGCCACAACAGTGAGAGGCCTGCGTACCGCAAAACAAAACAGAAAAACAAAAACAAGAAACATTTACTGCATGTTTTAGACTCTAGGAATACAAAGATGAAATCAATTCAGTCTTTGCCCTCAAATGCATTTAGTCTTTGCCCTCTAGCCTGGAATTTAGGTGCACTATAGAAGAGCAATGCTGTGGGTCCCAGAGGAAAGGTGAACATGGTATGGTATGGGCAAACAGAGGAGGGGCACTTAAACAAAATGGAAGATGGAGGGGGTAGGGAAGGCTTACTGGGGCTTAGTGACACCTAGCTGAGTTGAGGAGGTCGTGTAGAAGAAGAACTGGATGTGTGGGAGGAGTTAGAGTGGTAAATGGGGAAAAACTGTTCCAGGCAGAGGAACAGCAAGAGCAGAGATCCTAAGCTGTGAGCTAGTCTGATTTGTTAGTGGAAAAGTCCATTGTTCAGGATTATTGGGGCAATGTTGGAGCATACTACTTCTGAGTGGGGGTAGATTAGGTGGAAGGTACAGGCAAAACATAAGTGCTTTTAACAGAGGGATATTAGTGTCCTTCTGCTCCAGGAATTCAACTCAGCTTGTGGAGCTCTCGATCCTTCATGATTAACCCTAATTTCCCAAGTTATCTTTTGGTGACACCGAGAATATTAAAAGCTGTTCTGCCTCCAAAATCTAACAGGGTGTTATTCTGCAAGCCAGAATGCATTTTCTTCTTTTACAAATAAAATAAAATATAGTAAAGCACTGGAATACATCTTGAAATACATTACATAGTCTAGACACTCTGAAAAGCTTTAAGGAGTGCACAAGTTTATTCCACTTTCCTAGTTGGCCTTTATGGCATTGTGGACAGACAGCTTTAGGGTTTTCTGATCCCTTTCCTAACACAGGACTTGTGCATTATCTCTAAACGTCTATTCGATGTTAGTCAGTATATCTAATGTCAACGCCATTGGTGGAAATTTTCTTTTTATCTGAGAAACTGTTACAAATGTATTGATGTGCAACAGGAAATATATTTGTGTGTGACTGAATAGACAGATATGATATGCAGAATAATGGCCTCCCCAACACGTCCATATCCTAATCCCCCAAACCTGTGAATTTGCAGATGTGATTAAGTTAATCATCTTAAAATATGAAGATTACCCTGGATTATCCAGCAGGGCCCAATGTAATCACAAAGGTCCTTCTAAGAGGGAGGCAGGATGGTCAGAGTCAGAAAGAGAGATTTGAAGATGCTACAAAGCTGGCTTTGAAGATAGGGGAAGGGGCCATGAGCCAAGAAATGCAGCGGCCCCTAGAATAGAAACGACAAGAAAACACATTCTCCCCCAGAGCTTCCAGAAGAAAGATAACTATCTTGATTTTAAACCAGTGAAACCTATTTTAGACTTCTGACCTCAAGAACTGTAATATAATAAATTTTGCTGTTTGTAGCAGGTTTGTTGTAATTTGGTAAAGCAGCAAAAGGAAACTAACACAGAGTGTCACATTCTTTTGGTTAAAAGTTTAAGTCTGTGCTCTTTTTTTGTCTGAGAAACTGTCTCACCTCTAGATCTAACTTTCGCTCATAGAACACTGGATGATAATAATAGCTAATAATTCCATAGTGTTCTCCACGGGCGAGGCAGTATTCCAGGCACTTCTCATTTATTAACTCTTCACATCCCACTACCACCTTGTGATAAGATATGATTATTAACCCTATTTTCATATAAGAAATCTAAGAGTCAGAGCGAGGACACATTATGGTTACCAGGGGGGAAAGCTGGTGGCGGGGGAGGGATAGTTAGGGAGTTTGAGATTGACATGTACACACTGCTGTATTTAAAATGGATAGCCAACAAGGATCTACTGTATAGCACAGGGAACTCTGCCTAGTATTCTGTAACAACCTAACTAGGAAAAGAATTTGAAAAAGAATAGATACATGTATATGTATAACTGAATCACTTTGCTGTACACCTGAAACTGACACAACATTGTAAATCAACTATACTCCAATATATAATAAAAAGATTTTTAAAAAGGGAGAGAGAGAGAGACAGGACACAGAGCTAGTGGTAGCTCTAGAACTTGAACTCTGAATCAGAATCCCTTGTGTATTGCTCTAAAATTTTTTGCCTTTGTACAAAGACAAGGACCGAAGGCTGATTTTCACTGCATTTCCTCCTTATGCTGCAGGTTGTTTCTCTCACATTTAGTGTGCCAAGTGTCTTCTCTTATGGCACATTCCTTCAAACTTCTCAGATTTTGAAATAAATAAGAGCACTGCGAAAATAAACACCATCTACTGAGTATTAGCATATCCCCCAAATACCTGCATTTACCTTCCCATAGGAGGCGTCAAATCAAATTTGCAGTAAAAAAACTTCTGATTTGCTCAAGCAAATAACAGAACGGAGTTCAGCAAATCCCTGCAGATGCGGCTGGAATGGCCATTGTGCCAGCATGGGCTGGGTGAGTTTGTCTGCTGAGGCTGTCTTAGGAGAACTCAGCCTTTGATTCTGACAATTCCAGAACCTGGAGAATTCTGAGAATTAGAAACAGAAAGGATGCCTTGCTCTCACTGAGTCTCCTCAGGCAAAATGAATTCTATGAGCTGAACAAAATAGTTAATGAGTGTGATCAGTCTAGAGAAAACAATTTCTACAGCCCAAATTTTCAACTGCAGCAGAAAATTTGCAGAAAATCATATTCCTTGCCAGACATCCATATTATGCGGCTGTTTGCCAATACTGACACGGCCAAGTGAAATCCACATGGTACTGGGGGTGAAGATTAATCAAGAAATCATTAGGCAATTAGTGAGCACTCACTGCTTACTCAGCTCTGGACTGAGGATTAAAATTGTCCCAGATCTCTAGGAATTTACAATAAATCATCATTGGATAATGCTACCAAGATGGTGGGTGCTGTTTGTAGAACCACACGTCTGGGCATGATTCTTGAATGTGCTTATAGCCTGGAATTTATTTTATAGTTTTCCTGAATGGCAACCAAGTCATCAGACACTACTGTTTTTCTAATTGCTCCATAACTTCTTGGATACGTGGCTGAGAGCTCCAGAAGATATCTGGCCACTTGACTGGAGATGTCTCTGTACACACACACATACTCATCCAGCACTGCTTTCTTTCACTGAGGAGACTTGAATGGGGTATGAAAGTATAAATCTCAAACCCAGACAATGAGACCATTTAATCACTGGTTCAGAAATTTATTTTCAGTTAGAGGTCCTCCATGGTTAGTGTCATAAATTTTAAAAAAGAAGGAAAGGGGCTTCCTTGGTGGCGCAGTGGTTGAGAGTCCGCCTGCCGATGCAGGGGACACGGGTTCGTGCCCTGGTCCGGGAAGATCCCACATGCCGCAGAGCGGCTGGGCCCGTGAGCCATGGCCGCTGAGCCTGCGCATCTGGAGCCTGTGCTCCGCAACGGGAGAGGCCACAACACTGAGAGGCCCGCATACCGGAAAAAATAATAATAATAATAAGGAAGGAAGGAAGGAAGGAAAAAGGAAAAAAAACTTGTGAGAAAAACAACCTGAATCGTCATCTTGTATGTCTGTTCGTGTCATCACAGTCTGATTGCTGTCAGGGCTGTGAATGCACACTGGTGGAATCAAGGGAGAAAATGACATAAGAATCAGGAAGGTGAACATCAAAACTCTTATTTTCGGTATTTAAAGAAGCATTCACTACATAAACTGTCAGGGACTACACAGACACTGCTTGAGACAGAAGTGGGAGGAGGCAGGATCCTACCTCTGCTCAAATTGCCCTCCCAATGAAGAAAATATGGAATTTTTGCTTCACGTGTTCCCTGTGATAAAAACCACTAGATTAATTCCAAATGCCCGACTTTATGTTATATTGCCTAGTTTTCAAGTTTGAACATTCACACAATTGTGTTTTCTGGTTGACAAAAACTAGAAACAGTTGACAAATCCTTGAAAAATACAGAGCAATCTGTTATCATTTAGTCTTAAGCCATATAAAATTACATAATCATCAATGGTGCAATTTCCCAAAGTGTGTGTGTGTGTGCGTGTGTGTGTGTGCCATAAATCAAATGGGTCAGACACAGTAACGAGTGAAGGGCTGGCCACAGCTGTAAAACAGAGACATTCATCCTGGGATTTTTCTCATATGTCAGCAGAAATGCTCATGGTAACTGTCAAAAATATTTCTACCATGAATTTAGTTAGAACCTTGGCTTGGCAAAGAGGAACAGGCAAATGTAAAACCATTAAAGTCATTTGTTGTCACCTGGGAATGAGAGCTTAAGGTCAGACTGGTGTTTACTCACTACCTTCCTCTGAGGAATGCCTGGGTCACCTGTTATCTGTCACCTGTCAGGTGCATCAGCGGGGCAAGAGGAGGCTCAGAGAGGCTTCCCTTAAACACACCCTTTGCTCTCAGACTGCTTCTGTGACAGGTGCCTGCACGGACTCTGCTCGAAGGACAGCCCCTATCATGCTGCTACATCGCTCAGGACAAATTAGCAGACACAGCTAATGAACCGGGGCACCGAAATGGTCAAGGTCGTGCTGACTTCCAAGCGCCTCTGTGAAAACACGGGCCTTCAAACCTGTCTCCACTTCAATTCCTACTTCCATCACCCCCGACCCCGCCCCAGACTTGATTCATAAACCCAGCACTGACGACCACAAAGTTCTCACTCCCTCTTTAAACTTATGGACCATTGCAGCATCTCTTTCTTCATTGCAGACCCCGTTTTTAGGGGAATTTTTAAAAATCCCTGCTCCTCAGAGGCAGCTTCTTTCTGTGCTCGGTTCATGAGGAAATGACCCTTAATGCTAGCAAGACGGCCGGCTGGCATCTCCTGAGGAATGTGCGAACCGTGCCTGCATCTGCCCCATGAGGCTCACTCAGTATCTCTGGGCATTTCAGCAATTGTTCTGAAGGCTTGGGGTGTTTATCTCCCACAGGCAGCTGAGCTGCCTGCCTTTTCATGAGCAGAGCAGTGGAATGCAGTGGAAGAGACCCAGACCTCCGGCCACCCAGATTAGAGAGTTTTGTGCTGAGGTCCCTATATGGTTGTGTTAGACTGAACGGAGGGCTGAAGTCTGTCTTTGTTCCTTGTTTGGGAAGCAAGTGGGAGGGGAGCAGACCAAGGAGCTATATAACCCTTCGGCGTTCAGCTTCCCCGAACACCAGCCAGAGGAGAGAAGCCCAGCCGAGCACTTTCAGGGTAAGTGGCACCGGCCCAGGGATGTGACTTAGATTCCAGCGGCTCTGACATTCCCCAGCATAATCAGATGTCATCTCTGGGGATTTTGGCCAGGCTCACACACTCTGAAAGTTTTGAATGAAGATTGTACTACTAACACGATTGTAGCTTTTAGCTCTAATTATCTAACCTTAAAATCCAAGCTAAGACGCAGCCTGGTGTGGGAAAGGGTAGGGAGAGCAAGATGGAATGAAATCTATGTGTGTCACCTGCAACATCTGTTTATACTAAACCAGCTGCCCGGGTCTTGCAGTGCATTTCAGAGACGCAGTCAAGCCGTCTGCAGTAAGTTACATGATGATTTATATTTAGGCACTGGAAACTCCAGTATCTGCTTGTGGTTCAGATTTGGTGTGGGGATTTTTCACTGGACTGTACTTTTGGTGCAGCTACGGTGTCTGGAAGTGGATTTTAGAATTGAACCAAGGTTGCCTAGCCTTTGATATTGGCACTTTGTGTATTTGCATCTGGGCTCCTCTGGCTCTCATTGGTAGTGTCTTCTGTGGGAAAGTCTCTTGAGTGTAACTGGGAGCTTACACTTCAAGATATACGCGTCTCAGTGAAGTAAGTCAGAAAGAGAAAAACAAATACCGTATGCTAACACATATATATATGGAATCTAAGAAAAAAAAAGGTCATGAAGAACCTAGGGGTAAGACGGGAATAAAGACACAGACCTACTAGAGAATGGACTTGAGGACACGGGGAGTGGGAAGGGGAAGCTGGGACAAAGTGAGAGAGTGGCACGGACATATATACACTACCAAACGTAAAATAGATAGCTAGTGGGAAGCAGCCGCATAGCACAGGGAGATCAGCTCGGTGCTTTGTGACCACCTAGAGGAGTGGGATAGGGAGGGTGGGAGGGAGGGAGACGCAGGAGGGAAGAGATATGGGAACATATGTAGATGTATAACTGCTTCACTTTGTATAAAGCAGAAACTAACACACCATTGTAAAGCAATTATACTCCAATAAAGATGTTAAAAAAAAAAGATATATGCGTCTCGGTTCGTTGGTCATCTGCAGCAGAGCGCAGCAGGCGCCCCGCTGAATCTTTGTGAATAAAGAGAGAGGGAGCCGGGTGTGCGTCTGACAGCTGTTTGCATCTCAGCCTGTGCGATGTCTGGTTTGCATTTCTCAGCCGGGCGGGACCTGGGAGCCAGCCCTGCCACCGCAGGCTGCTCTTTGCTGTAAATCACCAGTTGGCAGCTTCAGCCCGGACTGGAGTTTTCACACTGAGATTTTCCTTCCATTTTGTGATTCATGACTAAATATGGTTTGTGTTTCAAGACTGTCGAGCTGGGACCTGGAGCGTTCCCCTCCCACTAACTCCTCATTTTTGGCACAAGATGCACTCGAGTCGGTTAGAGCAAACCCCCTGACCCGGGTGCTGTTCCAAAAGCAGACATTCGAGTGTGTTTTACCTAATTAGGAAATGCTTTGCTCCAAACCCAGCTGCTCATCAGGTTAGGTAAGAGTTGCAAACCACTGAGCTGGGTCCTTTCTGGGGACACAGATTTCTCTAACGACAGTGTTCCTTTTAGAGATTTAAAACTTCTTCCTGGACATTTTCTTTCTTTCTTTTTTTGCCAAATAAAAACACATTTACCAAATTTTGAGATCTTTTTATTTTCTGCATGCTTGCTGATCTGAGCGTTAAGTCTACTTTTTCTGCAGTGCATTCTAACACTCCCCCAAACCCTTCCTGCGCCAGGAAAGGGTTACTAAGGACATGTGTATTCATAGTGACCACACCATCACATTTTTAGAGCCTCCTAATTCCAAATATTTTATCCTGTTTCCAGCCCTTACTTTTGTTTTGGCAAGTCTGCTTAGTACATCCAGAGAGGCTGCTGATCCAGTGCTGACAGCCTCTGACACATGCCTCCGACTCCGACTGCTTTTCTGCCTTCTCTCTCTTACATTTCTCATCTCTCTTTTTGCTTCTTAATCTGCTAGGAAGGAAGCCAAATCACATGACTGCCAAACATAATTCAGTGTCTGGAAAGGGAAGGGAAGGGTGGGAAAAGAAAGAGTAGGCCATTGATAAACCTCATTTTCCATTCTTACAAGTAGAAGCCACAAGTTGAAGGTTTCTCTGGTAGGCCTAGAGGGAGTTGTGGAGAGGAAGCAAAGACTGGAAGTAAAAAGATCTGGATAATGACAATCATCACATAATGATGCTAATAATTTTAAAATAATATTTATTGAGAATTCATAATGTGTATGCCACCATAAATTATTTTTAATGCCTTTTAGAAAATCTAATCCCCATAAGAACTCTATGTGCTACATACAGATTTTACTGTCGTTTCATAGATAAAGAACCTGATTTAGAGATGTTACATAACTTACTAAGTCACATAGCTTCTAAGCGGTGAAGGCCACACTCAAATCCAGAGTGAGACCCCGGAATCCAAGCCCATAACCATCACGTGCTGTAATTTTTAGTGTCCTAACTCTACCAGTTTTGGGATCTTGGACAAATCATTCCAACTTGAGTCTTGATTCCCTGGTTTGTCAGTTGGCGATAACAGTACATGTCCTGGATTTTAAGATATGTTCTTTCAGTTGAGGTTCATGCTCTTTGCAAAAGGTTATGTTGCATGAGACACTGCCATGGGAGTTCTAGGCATTTGGAAAGACGGAGCATTGGTTTCATGGGAATGGTCTGGCACAACTCAAACTGCAATAGCTTTTTTTTCTTTTCTTAGGTCCCAGAAATTTCCTTAAAAGAGTTGCCTTTTATATCTAGGCCTGGGGATGCAATGAGTTCACCAACTTAGAAGACTCTTCCTGAACCTGAAATCCTATCATCTCAAAGTCAGGCAGAGAACTCTGGGTGTCCTTCTCTTTAAAAACTATTTTTCACCTAATTCTGCTTAGAAAATGGAAGGGGTCTAGATTGAAAGCTGAAGGGTAGCCAAGGGGACCTGATCTCTGGTTCAACTTTGCCTGTAAGGCCCTGTGTGCCCTTGAGCAAATCACTTCCCCTGAGTTTTCTCATTTGAGAAACGAGGGCATTAAATGAAAACATTCTCTAATAAGCCTTCAGTTTCCCAGATCTCTAAGTTGTTACTTGTGCTCCAGTCTTCCAAATTTTGCCGTAGGATCCAAGCTTAACAATGGGATATTTGAAATATTGCTTTCTTACTAAAAGAATACATGCTCAATTTATTTAGAAAATATTACAGAACCATGGGATGATCATTTAAAACACCTAGAAAACCCACCACTTCAAAAATAACCCCCATCAACATCATGGTAAATATGATTAATCTTTTTCTAGTGCATAAAAATACATTTTTAATGGGATCGTACAATGTTAATTTCTCTAACCTAGTATCACATAAGAATATACCTGTAACTTATCCTTTTATTTACCTTTTTTAATGGCAACAAAGCATTCTACTGCACGATGTGTAAAGTTTTGGATTCACCCTGGCTTGTTGGACTTACAGGGTAGCAGTGGTTTTTATTAATGGAATAACTGTGGTCCCTAAAATTTAAAGCACCTTCTTAGAAAGTTTTGATTGGTTCTAATGTTTTTCCAAGGGTAAAATTTAAAGTCCTCAGGATCCAAAAGAGAATTTTCTTTTAAACATTTTACATTAAATGTCTCAATATTTCCAATTTTTCACATGCTGCCCATTCCTCAAAATCTACGTTTTTGAAAAAAATTAGAAGTTATAACATACCTAGAAAAATGTGAAGATGGTTGGATACAGACAGCAAATTCCAGATACTTCTTTAACAAATGACTTGTCCCTGTGAATATCTGATCTCATGGTCTGATATTCCATATGTGCTCTGCAGTAGTTCATTCATTCACTTACTTAGTCTTTAAAGTGCTTGTGAGCACATGTGACGTGCCAGCCACGGTGCTAGAGACCTGTTGTATGAATGTGGAAATCAGAGTTTTAGTTACAAAAAGTTTTCAGTCTAATGAAAGTACTTTGAGATAAATGCTGTGTTAGATAAGAATCAGCAGAAGGCGCTCTAGGAGTGCACGGGAGGGGTCTCAACCCAGCCTGGAAGGTGGGAGTGGTCAGGTTAAGTGCCATGACTGTTGGATAACAGCGGGGTGGCTTCCTCCCTGTTCCCTGCAGGACCCTGTGTCGTAGCTCCAGCCAAGATGTGTGAAGAAGAGGACAGCACCGCCCTGGTGTGTGACAATGGCTCTGGGCTCTGTAAAGCTGGCTTTGCTGGGGACGATGCTCCCAGGGCTGTTTTCCCGTCCATTGTGGGACGTCCCAGACATCAGGTGAGGAAAATTTTCTCTGGAACAGAGAAAAACAAGGCTATAAATTTTGTCCCTCTGTGTCTCTGGTACTCGCTATGGGTATTCATAGATTGTCTGTTGCTCTCTGCCCGGGAATTATGTAACCATGTTAAAAATGTACCTCTGATGATTGACGTCTAGAAATAAGTACCAATTTAATACACAATGTTGATAGATTATCTATTGGGTGTCTATCAGATACAAAGACTGGCTCTTTTTCATAAATCCTTTTTGTCTAAATGTAATCATTGTCATCAGCATCAGAAATATTTATGAGCTTATGAGTTATCTGATGTATTCCATAGCTACCCTTTGGAAAGAAACTAAAATAAAAGCCCAGGTCACTCACTCTCACAGAACCTAATGTTAGGTGAAAATCAGCACTGTTACCAAATGTAATTTTCCATCTGTTAGTTGTCAACAAAATACATGTGGACAGCCACATGGTAATTTTACATAGCATTATGTAGAAACAAAATGTTGATGGCAGCCACAGGGTAAAAATCTCAGAAATTCTCCTTCACAGCAGAAATGTATTTTGCACATTGAGCCTATCTGACTGATATTTAAGCTTTCAATTTGGCACAGATTCACAAGAGCAAATAATAGAAGCCCCTCCCCATGAATGAACTCTGTCCCTTTGTTGAACTTCTGGGATGGAGATATTTTGCATAAATCACTACTTATGGAACTATAGTAGCCACGACTGTTTTGCAATTTTAAGTCACTCCAGTGCAATTTTAAATTTTAGTAATGAGAATTCTCTCTTTTGTAAAGCTTCACCTTAATGATTAAAAAATACATCCCACTACTTTAGGCAGATGTCAGTGTTGATTGGTATGAATTTATCTATGAGAAGTCAAGCACGGAGTGATCATTTGTAGAAATAATGTTTTTGCTTAGAACGGTTAGATATACTCTTGGGTAGGTGACAACTTCAAAAGCACAGTTTAAAGGATTTATAAGGGGCAAAATGCCATTTAACTAATATGTAAAATTTTACATATCCATTCAACAAATAATGATTGAGTGCCGAATATGTGCCAGGCAATTTGTCATAGTGGAGAACAAGACAGATACAATCTTTGCCCTAAGAGAGCTCATCAAGGGATGTAGAAGATAAATAACACAAAGTTGCCTTACCCCCAGGGTTCTCTGCTATTTGAGAGAACTAGTCAGACCTGTTTCCAATCAACTAAGGCTGTTTCTTAAGAACTTAGTGACAGTAGGATTCAGCATATCATTGTTGGTACCCGAAGGAACTTTCTATCGAAATGATTTAACCCTTTGTGTTTGGACTGTAATCGGTTCACAAGTTCTGAGAGAGGCTGGCTCGTGATGTGTTGAACCTTTTTTAGGGGGTGATGGTGGGAATGGGACAAAAAGACAGCTACGTGGGTGATGAAGCACAAAGCAAAAGAGGAATCCTGACCCTGAAGTACCCGATAGAACACGGCATCATCACCAACTGGGACGACATGGAAAAGGTACCGGGAGATTCATGCATAATTCCTGGGGCTCCTGTTTCCAAACATCTTGCCACTGCTGGGGAAAAGAACTGGCTCACTTTGCCCAATTGTACTTTTACTTGTTGATGTTCCTTCTAGATTATTACTAACTGGAAAAAAAAAATCCTGAACTGTTTCTTTAAATAAAAAAAAAAAAGCAAATCCTTTGCCTAACAGGGTTTATAAACCAATTAGAGTGAGCTAGCTCTGCAGACGAGAACAGTAGCCCTTAGACAATGGTGGGTATTAATAGACTTGCTCAGTCCACTGGCTTGCCCTCCGAGGACAAGCATTACATGAGTAGCAGCCAGGAGAACAAAGGGTTGCCTTCACGCACCCATTCTTGAAAGGTTTTCATTAACTCACCCTGAACATTTAAAATATATATATATATTTTTTAGTTTTCACTATAGAAAGCTATACATTCATACATTCCCGAATGTTCCTCAACGTATTGAAGCCCAAGCACATGACAAAAATTTTTAAATAAATATTTTTAAAAGTATCTCCCTGTGTTGCCTTAAATGAAGTCTTTATCTCCCAGACCCATATAGAAGAGCTAATGAGGAGAAGAGTTAAATCCTAGGATTTTGATGTTTGTTATTAGACATTATGGAAACACAAGTGATCAGAGAAAAAGCAGAAGAAATAATGAGAAAGTGACTTAAATTTTTAAAATGCAGCAAATATATTAGAACCAGAACATCTGGACTTTTATATATCTGTCAGCTCCATACACACACTCTCTCTCTCTCTCTCTCTCTCTCTCTCTCTCTCCCACTAGTGTAAAAGAAAATAATGTTGCTAGGATTTATCAGTAATAATGCTGAAACTTCTGCTTCTCTACAAAAATTGTGTTTCATTAGGTTTACTGAGTCTAAGATTCTGGATTTGGTTAAGACTGCAGTTTTCACTGTGAGGAAGATATTAATAGTAGGAAAATACTCTTAAGAGATTCTCCATGGAGCCGGCAGCGTCTCAGAGGGATGCACCTGGAGAAAGATCCTTGGAACAAATAAAGCATTCCATAATTTTTAAAATTTAAATTCAAAGGGTCTGAGAGAGAGAGAGAGAGAGAGAGAGAGAGAAAGAGAGAGGGATTGGTTGGTTTTTAAATGACGCTTCAGAGTATCCATAGTATATAATACGATAGGTAGAATTTCTTTTCTTCACTTTTTTTTTTTTTTGATTTCTTGAACACTGTGCGGCTTTTACTCCATCAAAGGGATAGAACTTTCAGGAGTCTCATTTCCTTTCTAGAGACAACAAATTCAAAACCAAAGTAACTGCAATAAGATAAAGACTCTTTAAAGTCGATCTAGCTTTTATTAATGTATGAGCTTTCACTAGCAGTTCTTGTTTTATTTTGTTTTAATTCTGAATGAATTTAATATTTCTGGTGCTAGTGGAGAATTTTCAGGCTTTTAAAAATAACTAGTTAACTGAAACTTTTTCACAATGGTTTGTTCTTTATGGCATCCAGGGATTAAAGAGGATGCTCACAGGGAACTCTACTTAATATTCTGTAATAACCTATATGGGAAAAGAATCTGAAAAAGTATGGATATACGTATATGTATAACTGAATCACTCTGCTGTACACCTGAAACTAACACAACATTGTGAATCAACTATACTCCAATATAAAATTAAAATTAAATTAAAAAAAGAAACAGCTCAAAAATAAAAATAAACAAAAATAAGGAGGATGCTCAACCATGAAGCAAACACAAGTATGTCCAAAGTACATCGCACGGACATGCTAGAAATAGACACTGGCTTTTTTTGGAAACACTTGAAGGCCAAATGTCTGCTCATGAACGAAAAGTCCAGAGTGTGCTGACCAAGGCAGGCTTCTCTCAGCCCTGGGGAACAAAGAGGGGAATGGAGGGGAGGAAATTTTCCCTCAAATATTAAAAGTGGCAATTAGGCAGTTAGGTCAGCTTCATTCATCCTTTCATATATTCATTCATTTGTCCTTTTACTTGCTACTCTAACTCATTTGCCCATGAATATTAACTAAAGTGGAAATAGGGGGTAAAGAAGATATAGTTGAATAATAGTAACATTTACTCTGGGCTAAATAGCAACTCTAGGGTTCCCTGACTTAAGTCTCACAAAGACATACAAATTTTTTTTTTTTTTTTTTGCGGTATGCGGGCCTCTCACTGTTGTGGCCTCTCCCGTTGCGGAGCACAGGCTCCGGATGCGCAGGCTCAGCGGCCATGGCTCACGGGCCCAGCCGCTCCGCGGCATGTGGGATCTTCTTGGACCGGGGCACGACCCGTGTCCCCTGCATCGGCAGGCGGACTCTCAACCACTGCGCCACCAGGGAAGCCCACAAATTATTTTTATATTACCCATGGAGAGATTGTGGCTGAGAAGGGTTAAAATTTGCCTAAGCTCACATAACCAAGAAGTGGTTAAGCCAGGATTTGAACCCAGGTTTGATGCCAGAGCCTGTACCCTTAACCACTACTCCATCCTGCCTCATAGTCCTGGGTTTGCGTTTTTGTTCATTCACCTACTAGCTGTGCATCCTCAGTAAGTTATTTACAGTCCTTGAGTTTCAGTCTCTGCATCTGTAAAACTGTGGACGCATAATGAGTACTTCTAGCATTTTATTTGAACCTGGTTTCATTAGCCCATTCTGATCGCTTTTTGAGGACTGCAGTGCCCCTACTGCGTCACATCATTGTGCTTTTCCTCGGTCCCCCTGCTAGATCTGGCACCACTCTTTCTACAATGAGCTTCGTGTTGCCCCTGAAGAGCATCCAACCCTGCTCACCGAGGCACCCCTGAACCCCAAAGCCAACCGGGAGAAAATGACCCAGGTAAATATGCACTCCAGGGCCCAGCACTTTGGTGTCTGGGGAAAGTCCTGTGTTAAAGGGGTTGTGCAGGACAGCAGCGAGAAGGCCCACCAAACAGTCCACTCACAGGCTGATAACTTTCCAGAATTCCAAAGGCCAGGAGCATCCTGGTGGCACTGACATCCTTACTGCAGGAACAGCCCCTTGGTTCCAAGAGCAACAGGAAATTTCCAAGATTTAACTGAAAAGGTGACATGTTTAGGTTAAAACCTTCTAAGGACAAGTCATTTCAAAGTGCAGGATAACATAAAATGGGGAATTTTGGTTCTGGAGTCCAACAGATCCCGGTTTGAAAACTCGATCTGTCACTTAATCAGTTATGTGACTTTAAAGAATCCACTTAATTTCTCAGAGCCTCAGTTTCCTTGTCCATATGTTGGGAATAATATTAGTACTATTATTTTTCAAAGGATTGGTGTGAAGATGAATGAGGTAAATGCTAAATGTGTTTCATGGTACCTGGTATGATAACCTTCAACAAATAGTTGTCATTATTGTCACTTGTCTGAAGCTCAAAAGTTTTGGATCAGGAGACCATCCATTCCACCAGCCAGACAAGATTTCCAGGTTGGATGAGCTGCTAAATAAATACACCTCGTGTCAATTTCATGCTTGCTATGGTCAGGCACTGGACTAAGCATTTTATATGCATTGTCTCTTTAAATCTTAACAACGTAAAGCAGGAGCTATTCGTATGCTGATCATATAAATGAAGAAATCGAGGCTCAAGTACATTAGGTGATTGTCCCAAGGTCACACAGCTAGAAGTGGCAGAGCTTGGATTTGGTCCGTGATCTTTTGACCTCGGAGAATAATAAATGTAAATACTGCAGGGTCTTTCTCTCGGAAGAGTTCTAGGCGCTACACCAACACACTAGCAGCTGTTCTCTACAGGGGAACGTCTGTGTGCCTGGGAAGTGCTCATGTAGCAAGAGATGTTGTTTCTTATGGGGGCCATTTTTCCTGTGAATGGTGAAAAATATAGTTGGGAATTATGGCCATCTAGCAAATGATGCTAGATATTCACTCTGGTGAATAGACCAGGGAGGGTTTTGCAGATGGAGAAATGGTGGTCTGTGGGCATCTCCGTGGGCACAGATTTCTAATGCTTGACCCGGAGGGACTCTGGTTCTAATCGTGTCCCTAGACTGCATGAGCTGCCACATTGACTTTCATACTTGGTTCTCTGTTACCAGCAGGCGGTTCTTTTCTTCCAGGAATCAGGGCTCCTTCACTGCAGCCAGAGTGGCCTCAGATTCTAGGGCTGCAACTACATAAAAAAGTGGAACAGATTAAACGAACCTCAGACCACAGAACAGGGCTCATTCAACCAGTCTGAGCTTCAGGTTTAAAAGGCCTTTTTCGGGAATTCCCTGGCGGTCCAGTGGTTAGGACTCTTGAGTTTTCACTGCAGAGGGCCTGGGTTCAATCCCTGGTCAGGGAACTAAGATCTGCAAGCCGCGCGGCCAGAAAAAAAAAGGGGGGGGGGGCTCTTTCATACACCAGAGAAGTATAGATGCTGTCTTTTGTTTCTTTTGGCTTTGATAACTGTATTAAGTCCTGGGCTGTTCACACTGGAGGACCCTTAGAACCCTTCTCATCCAAACTCCTCCTCCATTTGTAATCAAGAGACCTGGAATGAAGCCCATGTTATTCAGCTGTTAGTTTGGTGAATTCTCCCAGGTCATGTTCAACTCAGGGCCAGGGCCAGAAGCTAGACCCTCCTTATACCTGACTGGTCATGTATCCCCCTCTCCATGCCATCAGGCCTCTGGTATAATGGTTTCTTCATTTACACCTTCATTTCTCCTTGACTAGTAACCAAGGCTGCCCTGGCCCTCCTTTACCTTAGTTTCCTCTACCCAGAACCACGTGGGCCCTCTGCATTCCTCAACAAGATGCTGTCTTGTGCATTCTTGGTAAGACTGGCAGCATCACTAACTCAGCTCTTTGAATTGCTTTGCAGATCATGTTTGAGACCTTCAATGTCCCAGCCATGTATGTGGCTATTCAGGCGGTGCTGTCCCTCTACGCCTCTGGACGTACAACTGGTAAGTGGTTGGGAGGGGTGAGAGCCTCAGTTGAATACACCATCAGTTACAGGATTTAATGGTTCATAAACATGCGGGTTGTGATGGATTGGGGTTTAGTTCAAATTGACAGGGTTAATTCCAGCCCTCAGAGGTCTTCTTCTCACCTTTAAAATTAAGCCCTTTAACTTGTATTTCCCGGAGGACTTCTCCTATTGTTTCCCTCTTCCTGTTCTTTCTTTTTTTTTCTTTATCCAGCCTTGCCCCACTTCTTCTATCAAATGCCTTCCTTCCTTTCAAATAAGAGGCTTAGAAATTCCCCTTCTACTAGACCAGTAAGTGATCACATACCAGCTGCCCTGGTGACTTTTATTGTGTACAACTGTCCCCCAGGCATTGTGCTGGACTCTGGAGATGGTGTTACCCACAATGTGCCCATCTATGAGGGCTATGCCCTGCCCCACGCCATCATGCGTCTGGACCTGGCTGGCCGAGATCTCACCGACTACCTCATGAAGATCCTGACCGAGCGAGGCTATTCCTTCGTGACCACAGGTGAGGCTTGCGGGAGATAAAGGGAAGGGGTGTAAGGGCGGGGTGTTCTTCCCGGACTTGGTGATTATCCAAGGAAACAATGGGAGGCAGCCTTGCAGGTATCAAGGCCTGATTCTAATGCCCAGGGCAAAGCAGTGCATATTTTGATAAGTGAAATCGCTGAATGATTACACTATTTCTTCAAGAAGAACAGTTATAACCATCTGGTATTATGAGCTAGTCAGAGTTGCGCTATTTGAACATTTTTTAGTCCCTTCCATTCACACATAGAGACTGAAGTTGGTATGGCGTGGTGATGGGCAATCTTTGGAGACTTCTCAGTAGGACTTGGGTCCCAATTCTGCCACTCACTAGCTGTGTGACCTTGGACTAGATGTCCAAGTTCACTAAGCCATAGCCTCTTCATCTGTAAAATGGGAATAATCATAGACCCTTTCTCACAAGGATGTTGTGAGTAGTAAATGAGACCATGCACATCGAATTCCTGGCCCTGAGGCAGCATGCAGCATTTGTTAGTGACTATTAATATCAACCCGCAGGCAGCGACACATTTGTCTTCAGGCTATAATCTGGTGTTCCGCTGCCCAGAGGCAGACTGTACTAGAGATGTCAGGACGTCCTCAGTGCCCTTGACCCTGGCCGCCCGCCCTCCCTTGGCCAGTTTGGTCTTGTCCAAACGTTTAGGTTTCTGGACATCCCTGAGGCTTATTCTAGACTCCAAGTTTGAGACCTGAAGATGTTAAAATCTCCTTTTGCAGTAGGCAGTTGAGTGAATTCTGTTCCTCCTCTACTCCCTATGAAGAATTCCAAGATGCTTCCAAAAGGTTCCCAGGGACCCAGATGGAACCAATAGCTTAGAAATTCAGAGGACAGGAGTCTGAAAGCGGTCTGCCTGCCCACTTCTTCCATGCACCACTGGGGCCTTCTCAATTGGGACTTGTCCTGAGCCAGGGCCTGCCTCTTTCTGGAAGGTGATGAATTTTCCAAGGGTTTGAGCTAGAATCTACCTGGCCCAGACGACACGGGTCTCTGGAGCTTTTTGAAACTGTAGGGGCCTCTAAGGGGGGGCTTCGGCACGCGTCCTCCTGGTCAACTGAAAATCCAATATAACAAACTGTTATAAAGCATTATAATGGAGATTCATTAGTTAATCGTGCAAAAAAGTTAACGTATTAAGGATTTCCTGCTCTTTGCCTGTTTCTAGCCAGCTCATTTTCATCCTGTCCTGAACTTTCCAGACAATATTCACTAAGAACCTTTTGTGTGAGGCACTCCGCTGGGAACAGAAGCGGTTCCGTAGTGGACTTATAATTTAATTGCCCTGATGGATTTGGGGGTGCAGAATGTAATATCGAACTTATCACTGTGGATGGAGCCTGTATTGTAGGAGAGCCTGCAGCAGGGCAGGTGGATTTTTTTTTTTCTTTCTTTTTTTGCGGTACGCGGGCCTCTCACTATTGTGGCCTCTCCCGTTGCGGAGCACAGGCTCCGGACGCGCAGGCTCAGCGGCCATGGCTCACGGGCCCAGCCGCTCCGCGGCATGTGGGATCTTCCCAGACCGGGGCATGAACCCTCGTCCCCTGCATCGGCCGGCGGACTCTCAACCACTGCGCCACCGGGGAAGCCCGGGCAGGTGGATTTTTACCGCCTGTGCAAACCATGTTTGTATCTCGCTGACAGCTGAGCGTGAGATTGTCCGGGACATCAAGGAGAAACTGTGCTATGTAGCCCTGGACTTTGAAAACGAGATGGCCACTGCTGCGTCCTCCTCTTCCCTCGAGAAGAGCTACGAGCTGCCTGACGGGCAGGTGATCACCATCGGTAACGAGCGGTTCCGCTGCCCAGAGACCCTGTTCCAGCCCTCGTTCATCGGTAGGCAGCACACCCTGCCCCTGCTTCTGGGGAGACCACCCTCTCCTTCTGCACCCAGCCGACCCTCAGCCCCCAGCACCCTTCTGCGTGTAGGGACATGTGACAGGGGCCACAAAACCAAGTGCATTTCTAAACCAGGGCAAAGGAAAGAATGTCACATTTTTAAGAGTTAAGGAGACCAGAAAAGGAGTTTTCTTTTTAAGAAAACATAGTCTATGTTGTAGCCGAGCCCAAAGCATTCTTGGTGTGTGGTTTACAGTGAAAGAATCAGATACTTTCTGTGCTTAGGACACAGTGGAGCCGCCGGATGGATGGATGGGAAGGATAGGTTGAATGCTGAGTTTGGGAATAATAGGGGGAGAGAAAAATGGAAATGCCCAATCCTACGTTAGCCCTGACCTTGGGAGACGGGTTAGCATAGTTGTTTACAGAGGGCAGGCTCTGGGAGGGGTGAGCCTGGGTTTGAGTCTTAATTCTGTGTTCATGACCTTGGGCCCTGAAATCTCAGGGTCCTCCTCTGTAAAATGAGGATTGTCATAGTACCTATTTCATAGGGTGGCTGTGAGGATTACACGAGCTGTGGGGGGGGGGGCACCTAGCCCAGGACTTGGCCGAAATGAGCATTCAATGCTTATTAGATATTGGCTGTCATTAATCACTAAGCATTATTAGTATTACATCACGAAACTGCAAAGATTGAAGAAAAGCGAGTCTTTGTCCGAATAAAATGAAACTTTTTTTCTTTTTGGATGATTCAGCATCATAAAGCTTTGAGGAGTAAAAACAAGGCAGCAGCCAAAGAGAGACTTGGGGAAAGTTCTGAGCAACGGCTGCAACATTGGCTCAGCATGGAAGCTTCTGCTGGCAATCTGAAGACTTTGATTGTTATTTGAATCATTCATAGTAATGAGTCTATTAAAAATTAGGGATATGATGTTGTAGCCCCCCACCCTCCCAGAGATGCTGAGGCAGGGCTTCCTCCCTAGACAAGAGGTAGGAGGACATGGGGCATTCGAGGACCTTTTGGTCCTGAGATGGCTGGTTCCCAGAGCATCATGCCTGCCTAGCTTCGGTCCAGTGTAAGATCATCCAGTTGATTGCATCGTCTTCCACGTCAACCTGGGCTTTATTCACCACCCAAGGACCATGGCCTGTGTCTCTTTTCCAGGGATGGAGTCTGCTGGCATCCATGAAACCACCTACAACAGCATCATGAAATGCGATATCGACATCAGGAAGGACCTCTATGCTAACAACGTCCTGTCCGGGGGCACCACCATGTACCCCGGCATTGCCGACCGCATGCAGAAGGAGATCACGGCCCTGGCGCCCAGCACCATGAAGATCAAGGTACAGTTCAGTGACGGACCCATGTATGCTGCTGGCAATGCCAGCCCTACAGCCAAGAGGTGAAGGACTCTTCAGAGGCTACATCTTGGTCACATGCACTCACGGGTTTTAGAGCCGTAAAAGTCCACAAGTCCCATACTTTAAACGATATAGGTCAGTTCAGTTCATAAAGAAGTTGAATGATCTTGTACAAAATTTAATCTGTACTTATCCTTGTCAATCAGCTACTTTCAACAGCTGCAGTGAAGGTCAGTAGAGCCCCCCATGTGTCCATATCTCACTAAAATACACATTTTGTTGTTTTTCCTCATCACAAAACTAGTGCATGTCATGTATAGAGCATTACAAATATTACAGATGAGCCAGACTTATTTCTGAAGGGGTGTAAACCCTGTAGATTCAATAGTGTATACTCTTCCTCCAGTACTAAATGTGACTCCATCTCAGTGGCCAGGAATTAGAATTTTATCTTCATCTCTCTGTGTGACATACCCTTTGATACAAGTGCTCAAAAGTGCAGCATGACCCCAGGATGACCAAGCTCAGTCCTTGAGCCATCAGAACCCCTACACTGTGTGAGTTTTGAGTCACAGTCAAAGAAACTCAGATTAAAAGGCCCTCATTCTTTGGAGGCAAACTTACACGTGGCTGGTGACTTCTCAAAGGCTGTTATCACTCTGAAATCAGGAGGCCAGGCTGGGGCCTTCTGATCCACGTCCCAGGGAGCAGGAGAAGGGGCCCCCTGGGGGCAGTTCACACACACGAGAGGTGTTCAGACAAGTTCTCTGTGATTTGCACTCCTTTTTTGAAAGGGTCTGCAGCTGACATAACAGGGAGGGCTAGACGGAAGCATGCTCTCACTCCACCTTAGAGGCTCGGAATTCTGCGGGTGAAGAGGAGAGAGACTGTTTTCTGAGGATTTGTGATTCTCGGATGCCCCTCCGATTGGCACTTACCACCTCATCTTCCCACCCCGGAGGGAGGGACATGAAACCAGCTGCTAGGGTTGCTGACAAAGACAACCTAGGTTGGGGGTATATGACGGACACCCAGCTAGAGATGGGTGGTTTCTAGTTCTTCAAACTTGGAGTGTTGAATAGAAATGAATGTAGAACTGTGAGCTCCAGTGTGATGAGAGCAAACCATTAAAAACCTGGTACAGTAAGATGGTGACATTAGGGGAAACTGACACTGCATGGGGGTGGGGGGTGGTCTATAGGAACTCTCTGTACTGTCTTTCCCACTTTTCTGTAAGACCAAAATTATACGAAAATGAAAAGTTATTTCTAAAACAAAACAAAAACATACCTGGGAGAGGTCCGGGTTTGCATACTGGGTCTGATATGTACCAACCGGTGTGATCAAGGTCAATTACTTAAACCTCTCTCAGCCTCTGTGTCCTCATTTGGAATATGGGAGTAATTCAGTACTTACTCTTCAAAGTGGTTATGAGGATTAAATGAGATAGTACATGTGCTCGGCACATGGTAAGTGCTCGGTAAATATCACGTACTTGTATTAAAAATAAATGTTCAACCAGAGCTCAAGGGATAAATGGAAATTAAACCCTTTCACCACCGTTTCAGAAATACCTTATCTGTTGGCCCAAGTGTCCATATTCATTTCTACCCAAGTATCCAAGTCTGATGTGGAACTTGGAATTACTCAACTATAGCTATTTTTAGAGTTGCTGTAGGGAGACATACCCTCGGCCTGATTCACTGCTCTCTGAGCCTAAATCATTCATTGATTTAAGAAACGTCAACATGTTCTTACATGTCAGGCCTATGCAGTGGGTAGGGCCAGTCAATGCAGCCTAACCCAGACCTATCCCAGGGGAATGTTCATCCCAGTGGGGGACGCTTGGGTCCCTCTGTGTTAAACAGTGCATCTCAGTGTACTTAATCAGGTCTATAGTAAGTTCCTGTGTGGTAAGTTCTGGCACAATCAAAACTTCTCCTCGAAGTTGCTGGTGTTTGTGTCCACAGAGCATATGTGTCGTGCTGACTGCTGAAGAACAGCTTATGAAAGTCGGGGACATTGTCAGGGCTTAAGTGGAGGCCGTGCAGGATTTGGGGCCAACTTTCAGTTTGCCCAATAGTAGACTGAATGCAGCAGGGGTGTCATAGATGCTTTGGAATAGATCGTGTAAAAGGAAGCTGGGAAACCAAATGTGCTCATTGAAGAATATTTAAATCCACAACTTATTCACACCCCATGGGTTAGGGTTCAGGTTCGGGTTCAGCATCTAACAGCCAAGACTGTCCCTGTTGCCCATGAAGCTTCAGCAGGGGTCACCAAATTCGGACCATGCTGGAACGCCCAGGCCCCGTTCTAGTGCATTAATGGCCCTTCTTCCTCATCCTGACCAACAGATCATTGCCCCTCCCGAGCGCAAATACTCTGTCTGGATTGGCGGCTCCATCCTGGCCTCTCTGTCCACCTTCCAGCAGATGTGGATCAGCAAACAGGAGTACGACGAGGCCGGGCCCTCCATCGTCCACCGCAAATGCTTCTAGAACACTTCCCTGCTCTCTGTCTGTAGCACACACTGTGAATGTTTTGTGGAATAATGCCTTCAATTCTTTTCCAAATCATTCCTAGCCAAAGCTCTGACTTGTTACCTATGTGTTTTTTAATAAATCTGAAATATGTTACCTGTAACCTTTCGCCTTGGCCTCTTGATCACGTTATTTCTCTTAGGCTGACCTCACCCATTACAGAGTGGCTCCCTCTAGTGGTATGGCCGAGGACCTGACAACCAGGATGTGTAAGTTTCCCAGGAAAGGGTAGAACCACATTAACACGGGAAGTGCCAACCAATGCCGTAAGTGGGAAGAATTTGAAAACACACAGGAGATAAACACAAACATGGGTTAAAATGTATCAACAAGATAATCCACACTGACTCACAACTTGCTGAGTCATTATATAACTTTGCTCTCTATAACTTCCTGACTGGTAGCCTGATGGGTGAAAATAAAACAACAACTCTGCGTGTGTATGTGTGTGCTTGTACACACACATACATACATATATTATACATGCACATATATATGACTTTTTATATATAACATATTAAACTTAAATGTATATTAAAAGAAAGTATGACTTAAGTTTATCAGGGGAAACATAGATTTTTAAAAAACAGAAACAGTGCTCTAAAATCTCACTACACACCTAAATCATCTGTTTCCCTTCTCCTAATCAATATCTGTCTCTGAAAATGATACTACAGTTACTTTCACACCAGAAGGGATGGGAAAAATAACAATACTTTCCAAGGACCACTGGTGTCAATCATCACCACTAAGGGATTCACACATATCTTCACTCATTTGTTCTCCAGAACTCTTTGGGGAAAATATTATAATCATGTCCATTTTATTTTACTTTATTTTGACAATTTTTTATTGAAGTATAGATTTACAATGCTGTGTTAGTTTCATGTGTACAGAAAAGTAATTCAGTTATACACACATACATATTTATTTTTTCAGATTCTTTTCCCTTATAGGTTATTACAAAATACTGAGTAGAGATCCCTGTGCTATACAGTAGGTCCTTGTGGGTTATCTTTTTTTTTTTTTTTTTCCCGGCCGCACCACGTGGCATGCAGTATCTAGGTTCCCCGACCAGGGATGGAACCTGTGGCCCCTGCAGTGGAAGTGTGGAGTGTTAACCACTGGACCACCAGGGAAGTCCCGGTTATCTATTTTTTATATAAGAGTGTGTATATGTTAATCCCAAACATTTTATAGAGGAAGAAATAGAAGTTTTCCCTTAATATCATTATATAGGAGAGCTGCCAAGTTCTCTTTTACCCAACTGGCCCAGGAGGTACAAAGATGTATAAAAATACTTTCCCTGCCCTAAAGCGTCTTTGTCTCAAAGCACTTTTCTGCCCAGGCTGTTTAACAGCCTTGCAGCTCCCTGGCTGGGTGCCACTTGTCCTCCTGGGTATAAATATCTGAGTGCGGTCAGCAGCCACTGGCTGTCCTTGGGAGTTAGGAGGTGGATCTCCATCCATGGAAGCATCTCACTGCAGAGACCTCAGAGTCAAAGATTTAATGCCTGTTTGGTCCAGAAGATCCAAGCTTCCCCTGGTCTCCTCTGCCCTGTAGCTTCAGCCAATTAAGATTAATACTACAAATAATAAGAGCTGGCATGTGCTGAGTAACTGTCATGACCAGATCCTGCCAAGCCTTTTATATTAGGATCCCATTTTATCCTACAACAGCCCTATGGATTGGATATTCTCACGGCCTTTTTACGGACGGAGCAACCGAGGCTACGAGTGGTTAAGGAACATACCCAGTCTTATACTACTGGCAGAGATGGGACTTGGGCTTGGTTCCAAATCCATACTCTTAGCCTTTAAGCCAGCGTTTCTCAGAGCAGGTCACAGAGGTCAACCTCATCGGGACCTCATTTTAAATGGACAGATTTCTGGGAAACCCAAAGCCTGCCAAACTAGGAGGTCTGAAGCTGTGTCTGGGAACTTGAGCTTTAATCAGATTTCTCTGGGGATTCTTCTGCACATCAAAATTTGAGAACCACCGTTAACGTGCTATGATTGAAATTTTCCAGTTGCAAATTTATGCTTACCAGGCAAGGCACTCCATGCCCACTAAATTGAAACTTAAGGATTAGTGTACAAATACTTGGAAACAGATTACTTTCAAAATTGAGGCAAAGATCACCAAGCATTCCCGTTGTAGTCACTGCAGGGTTTAGGTAAGGCGAACCAAGTGGACTGTAGTGTTGTACTTCACATTCACCACCAGAGGGCGCGAGCTCTCCGGTAAAGAAAAGGACGTTTGGAACACTCTCATCTGGAAACTGGCGTGGCCCGAGGCAAAAATCAGGAAAACCTGAACCACCCACCGAATGTGCATCAGTGAAATGTTCTTTCCTTGTGAGCACCCAGCCGCAGTGCCTAAGCACCTTCTTCCAGTCATAGATCAGTGACTCCTCCCCTTCATGCCACAGATGCCCATGACTTGGAGGACTGGACAGGTGGCAGCATCTCTCGATGAGCCTCACATGAATCTCCAGAGGAGGTAAACCCAGCAACAGACAGGTTTGGCTGCTTCATGAATCCTCTTCTCTCCCCTAACAATAGCAAACCAAACTCTATCTAACACTTCTCCTATGACCACCAATTTTCCCAGAACGGGCCCATAGAGCCCCTAAAGATGACATGAGTTTTTAATAACATTGATCCACATCAGGCAAACTTTGCTGCGAGCATATGAGCAAAAGGAAGCACTATTTTTAAAAAACGAATAATTCTCCGTTGTCTGTGCGGCATCATTTGTGTAGTCAGGCCGAGCTTGAGTGCTTTTAGCAGGATTTCAAACAAAGAACAGCCTGGAAAAGAATTTGCAGTTCCCACAAGGGAGGGGGCTGTCTGGGCCAACACAGTCACTGACTGCAACTAAGCTTATTCAAAAAGATCGGACAAAAAAAGAGAGAAGGAGATGGGACAGCTGGGGACGTGGTTCTTCTGCATCAGAGTAGGGAAACCAGATGTTTAAGTAATGTTTATTCCTGGGACAACCAAGTCAATTCAGGTAACGTTTGAAGGGCACATACTAGAGATACAAAGAACAAGGTTCTGTCTGTATGAGACTTACAATCTGTGGGGAAAATGGACATTAAACAAGTAGCTAGGGTGCATCGTGGGGATTACAAAAGTGGAAATATACAGGATAGGAGCTCTTACGACCTCAGGGGAGGCCTCCCTGAAGAAGTAATGCTTAAGCAGAGGTTTACAGAGTAAGAGATAACTAGGAAAAAAAGCCGGGGGGAGTGAGAGGGTTGAGGCTGGACAAGAGGAAGTAGGGCATATAGGGAATGTGTTCCAGGCAGAGGCCCAGAGATGGGACAGGGTGCTGCAGAAAAGAGAACACAAAGAATTGAACCCACACATAGACTTTAGAAGTACGACTATACTTGACTATAATTTTCCAAAGTAGAGTTCATAACATTTCCTCTGTGAAATGTCTGTCTTGAAATCAGACACCGATTACAAGCTATTAAGGCAACGCTGAGTGAGAACTTTGTTATCTCTGATTCACTTGCCATTCCCGAGCATTTTCTTACAGGTTAAATCAATTCCTCATCTCAATTTCAGAAATGTATCTGGGAAACGAACACCCTAAAACCACCATCTCTCACTCTAATTTGTTCCTGATGGCTCCAGCTATTCCAGACTGTTCTTTACGTGGCAACTTCATGCCCCTTAAAGATGGAAGGGAATATAAATGATTACCATTTGCCTGATTGGTTTTGTAACAGGTTATCTTCAAGGAAAACAGATGATGACACAGGTTCCTCTGTAGCATAGTTCATGACAGTTTTCAGTGGCCTAAAGCTCAGGGGTCCTTAAGCAGGTTTCCTCTTGTTGGAGAAAAAGTACTGTAGTCACATCAAATCAAAAGACTTCCTTTTCACATTCTCATATTCCTCTTAGATCCTGGCTTTTATTTCTATCCCTCTGTTAGACCCAAACGGTCTACGAGGGATTCCAACTCGCCCAAGAACCGCCAAGAGTCGAGAGCCGCTGCAAGACGCAAGAGGTTTATTAGGAGCCGATACACCGGGGTTCCCTGAACCTCACGCAGGAGGCCGATGGGGAACCCCTAAAAGCGGAATCACATACTTTTTATAGGTTTATTTACTCATAGGGCGGGTATATTCTCACAATGATTGGGTAAATGTGGTGACTTTTGAATTCATTGGCTTAGGAACTTTTGTCCCACCTTCTGGCCGTTACAGTTGTTCGTTCATTGTGGCGGTTAGGGCGTATACCTGTTACGGGCAACTGGAAAATTACCTGCTGGCTGGAAAGTCCCCGTCAACTGAAAAACTCCAAGAATTGGTTTCGATAGGGAGAAGGAGTGGCGCACGATAGGGAGAAGAATTGGTTTCGATAGGGAGAAGGAGTGGCGCAAGAGGTTGGTTTACGGGAACAAGTGAGGGGGTTGAAAGTCCCTAAAGGCCCCACACCTCCTCATTCAGTTTTTGAACCTTATTCCTCAGTCCTCTCCTTGGATCACTTCTTTCCTCCCCCGCTTTAGATCTCTCTGCATCTGCTACAGTCTAAAACTCCTTAAGAAATGGCCTAAAATCATTTAACTTCAACCTTCCTTTACGAAATGGCATCACCTACTCAGACAAAAGTATATTAAGCAGGTGAATTGTATCCTCCAAATTGAGAGCTAGCCCTGATTCTTAAAAAACAGAAAACGTTGTGATTTCAGATGGATGTTCTGATGTAATATTCTTGTGAATTCATACATCACTGCATTTAATGAAAAGCAAAAGTAGTATTTTAGAGCGCTATTGCTGTGGCTCTAGTTGGTTGCAGCCCAAATAGTTGACCATCCTTGATAAAATAAAACTCTGCTTCTGAATTTGGTTCTAGTGAACTTGATAAAGGCCTGGGACTGGTCACCCACAACAATAAGACTGTGATGAGAGTGTGTTCTAGAAACCTCAGGTGCCTTCATCATCACCTCTGATTTTATTATTAAAAGCTGGCTTTAAAAGAATTAACTTAATAATGTATTGCTCTGTCAAAACTACAATGAGATATCACATCACACCTACTAGGATGGCTATAATAATAAAAAAATAAGTGTTGGCAAGGATGTGAAGAAATTGGAACTTTGTACATTGTTGGTGGGAATATAAAATGGTTTAGCTGTTGTGGAAAAGGTAAGCGTAGAACTACCATGTGACCCTGCAATTCTACCGCTAAATATATACCCAGCAGAACTGAACACATACACTGAAACAAGTACACGTTTGCACTTGTACAAACTTGTACAAACAAATAAGTACATCCATGCTTATAGCAGTGCTATTCACAATAGCCAAAAGGTGGAAACAACCCAAATGCCCATTGATGGATGAATGGATAAGCAAATTGTGGTATACACATACAATGGATGAAAAGGAATGCACTGATATATATGTAAAAATGTGGATAGACCTGTAAAAGGTTACGTTAAGTGAAAGAAGCCAGACTCAAAAGTTCACATATTTTATGATTTCAATTATATGAAATCTCTAGATAGAAAAACCCATAGAAACAGAATGCAGATTGATGATTGCCAGGGGGTGGGGGAGGGGAATGGGGATAAATGGCTTAATGGGTAAGAGGTTTCACTTTGGAGAGATGGAAATGCTTTGGAACAAGAAAGAGGTGATGGGGCTTCCCTGGTGGCGCAGTTGTTAAGCCGATGAAGGGGAGACGGGTTTGTGACCCGGTCTGGGAAGATCCCACATGCCGCGGAGCGGCTGGGCCCGTGAGCCATGGCCGCTGAGCCTGCGCATCCGGAGCCTGTGCTCCGCAACGGAAAAGGCCACAACAGTGAGAGGTCCGCGTACCGCAAAAAAAAAAAAAAAGATAGAGGTGATGGTTGTACAACACTGTGAATGTACTAAATGTCACTGAATTGTTCACTTTAAAATGGTTAATTTTATGTTATGTGAATTTCACCCCAATAAATTACTTTTTAATAAAAAAATAAAATTATGTATTGCCCTGGAAAAAATGTAAGTACAAAGCTTTATTGCTGAAAAAAACCTGCTACATCAGTTAATTCACACACCTCATTTCTGTAGGTAATGAACCCTTGCCCGAAATCAAGAATAGAGTAAATTTCTTCTGGTTGTTTGTTTTTCTTGTTCATCAGCCTTTATATTAGGAGGACACAAAATGGAGCTTATTTTTTGAACAACCTATAAATGCTTTTTCTTGAAAAATTGAAGAGAGGAATTTTAAACATCCTCTTGCGACTCAAGAATAGAGATTCACCACTCATTACATTGATACAGCTGGGACGCACCCAGACAGTGACTAATTTGAGTACACAATTTTAGTTTTTCACAGTCAATGCTGGTTAACTCGATGCAGATAAATAGTTAATCCTCCTTGACAGAGGTAAAACAAGACAAAACTAAACTAAACTATTTGTCTCCATTTGGTTTTAGAATGTCTTTTGGTCTAGATAATGCCCAAGACATTGAGTTCAAACAAATTAAGTAAAGCCGGTCTGTGGTCTACAGTATTCTAATTCTACCCTCTCTCCCCCAGGGTCCTTCTCCATTTTCCTGTTTTCTCTCCCTCATCCTCTGCATCTCCCCAGACTAACTAAACTAATATTTTTGTCAGCTGTCCCCAAGAAAAATATATTCTTGCCTCGTGAAAAGCCAAGATGCTAGAAAAGGAAACAAGTCTCTTAAAAAAACAGAAGAGTTCTTTGCATATTGGTGTCTTCACAATAAATAACAAGCTAACGTCTTCTAAGAATAAGGAGCTGAAAGTTTACCTTTCTTCCTTTATCTCTGCCAAATACATGACATTTCTCAAGCATCCTTTTCACAGAAGACATTCGCCTGCTAGAAAATTCTGCAAGACATGCTGGAAGAGAAACATCTGCTTTCCACATTTGGGACAACTGTAGCTGGTTTTGCAACAGAAATTTCGATATAAGTCCAAACCATTATAATAAGGCAGTTTCCAGCATGACCGAAGTGGGTGCAGCAGGGGATGAAACGGGGGGGGGAAAATACTGAACCAGTTCTAGGATGTGGCCTTAACTGATACTGTATCTCAAATATAATGCCACTTTTTCCACAAGTAAAATTCTACTACAAAGAAACCAAGAATAACTTCAGTAGCTGAGAATAATCCACAGACATCCTGCTTTGCTCCAAGGTCTATGGAGAAGAGAATGATTTCTGCATGACAACAAAGAAAGTCATTTCCATTCCATCTCTGAGAAAAAAAGAAAACAAATTCAGTAAATATTTTTTGAGTATTATATTAGTTTGCTAGGGTGGCCATAACAAAATACCACAGACTGGTTGGCTTAAACAACAGAAATTTATTTTCTCACAGTTCTGGAGGCTGGAAGTAAGAGATCAAGGTGTTGGCAGATTTGGTTTCCTCTAAGGCCTCTCTCCCCGTAGACGGCCATCTTCTCCCTGTGTCATCACAGGGTCTTCCCTCTGTGTCTGTGTCCTGATCTCTTCTTGTAAGGACACCAATCACATTGGATTAGGGCCCCCTCTAGTGGCCAAATTTTAACTCAATTACTTCTCCAAAGGTTCTTTCTCCAAATACATTCACATTCTGAGGTGCTGGGGGTTGGGACTTCAACACGTGAATTCTGCTGGGGGACACAACTCAGCCCATAACAAGTGCATACCAGGTGTCAGGCACTGAGAACAGACCAGCATTCAAAACCAAAGGAAATTCTCAATACTCTGTAATGACCTATATGGGAAAAGAATCTAAAAAAGAGTGGAGCCATATATATATATATATATATACACACACACATATGTATAACTGATACACTTTGCTGTACAGCAGAAACTAACACAACATCGTAATCAGCTATAGTCCAATAAAAATTTAAAAAAAAAATACAAAGGAAGCTCAGGCGTAATTAGTTCATTTTCTACAGAAGCACAAATCTGAAAAGAAATGAACTAGCTTTGCCTTTGCAGGTAAGGAAGTGGCAAATGGGGCTCTGGAATGGATTCATATTCAAAAGAGGGAGCTGCTCTGCCTGCTGGGAATGAGATCTTCCAGAGGAAGCTCTTCCGGGGAACGTCTATGGTCACACACCCACCCACTCACGCACACACACACACTCACACGCATACGGGCCTCCACGGTGACTCACGTGGGCTCTGCTCCCGGCCACCCCAGCCCTCCGCGGCGTGGCCACATCTCTGATGGTTCCTCTTTCAGACACAGAACATCAGGAACTCATTCTTCCACGCAGGGCGAGTCATAGGTTTGCAGCCTCCAGGAGTCCTTCAGCTCTGTGACAAGGTCCTCCTGGGAAGTCTGGTTAGTTGGGTGTGCACCTGGCTATAAGAAAACCATACGCCCTTCAAGAGCAGCTTTTCAAACTTCGTCTCAGGCCTGAGATTCTGCGTCCCCTTGCAAGGGAATAAAAATGCCAAGAATGCCCCACTCCCTTAGGGAATATGATGTATCTTTTTAATGAAAAATGAGTTCCCTTCTAATTCGCTGTTCAGAAGCGATATAATTGGCTCTGAATGCTCAGAGTAGCTCTTTCTATTCTCTCCAGAAATCTAAGAAGCCAAATGTTCTTGGCTTTCAATTGAGTCCTTTCTATCTCTAGGTACCATTCAACGGCCATCGTTTTTTCATCAGATACCTCTCATTGGACACCCTGTCGGTCTACTACTGTATCTTTGGTTTCCACCCTGAGGATTATCATTCATTTCTCAACTCTCCCTAGTCCCAACAGTCATTGTTACTTGAATAAATTACATAATCTTTTCCTGTGATCACGTATGTCAGAATATCATGCTGTCCTTAAGTGCTAAGACATCGAGGACAGCATCACTCGGGGGAAAGTGGGCTGTCCGTGGAGCCAGGCTCGCAGAGTTAATATGCCCTTAGCTGTGGGAGACTATAGACTCAAGTCCCCGTGCATTGGGCAAGCAAAGCTCTTGCTTCTGGAGTCTGGGACCTGAACTCTCCAAGCCTACAAGTTGTCATAGGCAGAAACAAGTCACTGAGCTGCCCACAGTAGGCTCTTTATGAATGAGACCTGGAGTAGAAGCTAGGTGACATGATACCTGTATTAGGGAAGAGACAAGTGGGGGCGGAATGTTATCTCGTCCAAGCACAGAGTGCAGGGACTATTCCTCCTAGGAATACAGAAATCCTTGAACTAAAAAGTGGATGCTAGTACATGCAAACAAGACCATTTAGGCAACTCAGATATAATGCCAGGAGGACAGCAAAGTCTGGGAAAGCTGAGGTTGGCACAAAAAACATTGGGAAGAGAGAAGGTTAGATCGGATTAGATTGACTTCCATTCTTCTCTCCTTTTATTTGGGCTACATTTTCTTCATAATGTTTTCCTACCAATTCAACTTGCCAACATACTCCGTCAGTCCCCCATTCCTTCTATTAATCTATTATCTTTTGATCCAGGTAAATGACTTTATTATCTGGGTACCAGTCACAAATTCCATTCCAAGCCTTGCTCATATTATAACTCTGTATTCATGACACCCTATTCAGTTTAAACATATTTTTCTTCCTATTCCCTGTACCTTGGTTTATGTAGATACTTTTAATTATGAATGTTCTTTCCAAATGATTTTATTTATTCTTTTTGGTTGAGAATTATCAGTATTTCCTATACCTCATGTTTTCTCCCTGTCATCCCTATTGACTTTCACAGAAATAGGCTTTACATTTCCATCTGAGCCTTTTTTTATTCCTCTCTCAAGTGTCTCTGCTTTTAGTCCTCTAAATCAAGTTAATGCATCATCGGCTATCTCAGGTCCTCTGACACCTGATCCCTGAGTAGAAGCTCAGGGCTCTGGTCTCCTACACTAAGATTGACTACAGACTCTGAGCCAGGATTCGCTGACACTGAAAACACACGATGGGCTCAGCTGTCTGCAGCCGTGTTTCTTCTCACATCCTTCTTTGACCACCGCACGGAAAAGTCTCAGAAACATATGGCCTGTCTTGGAAACCCCCTGGTACTCAGAATTTCTTATGTGGAACTACATTTTACAGGAATAAAAATAATACAGCAAAACATCTAAAGCTCTGAAAACACATGCAGAGACCTCTAAAAATACAACAGTATAACTTTTAAAAATTGTGAATCACTACGTTGTACACTTAGAACTTAAATAATATTGTACACCCACTATACGTCAAAAAAAAAAGTTTAAAAATTCCAGACATACTGTTGTTTGCGGCACAATTTATTATCTGGTCATAGTATTTGGGCACATTAATAGGTATTGATTTAACTCCATTGTAACCTCTCTTGAGACAAAGCAACCCAAAAAGAAAGCTTCAAAATGTGCAAAAGTAATAAATATCAAACTTTCTGATCTAAAATGTATAAATATAAAATGTCAGTCATTTCTGGAAACATCTTAAGAAAATCCAGCAACCACAGGTCCATGGGTAAGTGTCTGGCGTGGACGGTGCTAATCTTCGGAACATATCACCTCAGATCCAGTACGATTATTTTTATGTCTTTTACCAACACATGTTTGCATACCTAGGAAAGAAAAAATTGGCTTTACCTCATGATGTTTAACATGATTCTCTTTAGGGAGGGAGTATGAATTTCCTAATTTAAAATGTTTCTAATTTTAAAAATATTTCCACTCAGAACAAATACAATCATATGTATTCATTTTCAACAAGAAGAAGATGTTTACAAAAGGTGCAAGTAATTTTCATTTTAAATAAATTCTAAGTTCAAAATACTTTCTCTGACATCACAGCCAGGGAACAGCCAAGCAAACAGAAAAGGACTCAAATAATGTTACTTTGGGGCTATACAAAGCCAATCAAAAAAATAGGATTACAGTTTTCACTGAACTGTTATGAAAAACTAATTTGGCCATATCAAGCAGAAATAATTCAGGACACATTTAATATCATTTTCTTTAATAATCGTTTGCTTGCTGGGACCCTGGAGAAAACTGTTAATTGTTTAAGTATCACACAGATATGTAAGTGGAAAGGAAACTTTAGGTATAATCAACTGCTACAGAAATACTGTCATTCTTTTGTAAGTAAAATAGTAATGACAAGAAATCAGAAGAAAATACAAAGATTGCTTAATTTTATGAGATAAGAAAATTCCAAAGTAAGCAATAAAGTGTTTTATCCTATATTATATTGCTACTATTTCTCTCCTTAAAAAAAAAAAAAAGAGGCTTATGTGTTTTATAGCTGGAAGTCTCTACCTCTTAATCTCCTTCACCTCTTTCACCTGCAAACCCCCTTCCCTCTGGCAACCACGCATTTGTTCTATTTATGACTCTGTTTTGATTTTAGATTCCACATATAAGTGAAATCATATGGTATTTGTCTTTCTCTGTCTGACTTATTTCACTTAACATAATACCCTCTAGATTCGTCCACATTGTTGCAAATGGCAAGATTTCTTTTTTTTTTTTTTTTTGGCGGTACGCGGGCCTCTCACTGTTGTGGCCTCTTCCGTTGCGGAGCACAGGCTCCGGACGCGCAGGTTCAGCGGCCATGGCTCACGGGCCCAGCCGCTCCACAGCATGTGGGATCTTCCCAGACCGGGGCACGAACCCGTGTCCCCTGCACCGGCAGGTGGACTCTCACCACTGCACCACCAGGGAAGCCCCAAGATTTCATTTTTTTTATGGTTAATATTTCATTGTGTGTGTGTATGTATATATATATATATATATATATATATATATATATGACATCTTTTTAAGCCACAGGGGTGTAATATATAGCATAAGGAATATGGTCAATAATATTTTAATAACTTAGCATGGGGACAGATGGTTACTAGACTTATGGTGATCATTTCATAAGGTATGAAAATGTCACTATATTGTATACCTGAAAGTAACATATTACATCAACTATATTTCAATTAAAAAAAAAAGGAGGGGTGAAAAATAAACACTATGCAAAAAATAACCAATGTTGTCTACTCACACTGAACAGCCTGGGGTCCTTGGTGTGTGGATGAAAACCCTTCTTTTTACAAGCGGAAACCTCAAGCATGCCAGCATTGGTGAGCCTAAAGATGCCGGTGCTAAGTTTCAGAGTGAAAAAAACGTACAAAAATTAAGGAATATTTGGGCTTTCCAGATGCTTTAATTTGAATGGCACAAGCATACATATTCTTCAAATGGAATGGAGAAAGAAACAACACACTAAAAATTTTACAGTGATTTTTTTAAACCAGTGTTGTGCTGACGGCCTAGAGGAAGACTGAAGAGACCAATGCTACTGCCAAGTGCCTGAACTGCTGTGTGAGACCTTGGGAGAAAAGCTGAGACCCCATAGGAGGAAATTACAGGTGATGGATATTTCTAATTTCTCTACTACATGCATATCTCATTTGATTGTACTTCACTTTTTTGCACTTCGAAGATACTGCATTTTTACAAATTGAAGGTTTCTGGCAACTCTGCATTGAGCAAGTCTACTGGAGCCATTTTCCAGCATTTGCTCATTTCACATCTCTTTGTCACATTTTGGTAATTCTCACAATGTTTCAAACTTTTCCATTATTATATTTGTTGTGGTAAAGTGTGATCAGTGATCTATGACTCGCTGAAGACTCAGATGGTAATTCGCATTTCTGAGCAATAAGGTATTTTTAAATTAAGGTATGTACGTTGTTTTTTTAGACATAACGTTACTGCACACTTAATAGTCTGCAGCGTAAACATAACTTTTATATGCACTGGGGAACCAAAACATCCGTGTGACTCACTTTATTGTGTCAGTTGCTTTATTGTGGTGATCTGGAACTGAACCTGCAATATTTCTGAGAAATAAATCGTATTTATAGCTGCAGTAAATATTTACTGAGTGCTGGCTGTGGTGCCAGGCACTATGCTAAGCCCTTTATGTAGACTATCATCTAGTTTCACCTTCACATCAATCTGTGATGGATAAGTATCAGGGATGAAGAGACTGAGGGTCACAGTGGTCAGGTATCAAACTGGGATCCCAGTATCAGTTTGTCTGATTCCTCTGCTCATAATCGTGCTATGATAGTCACTGTCCTCCACATTTAGGAAGGTTTTGGAGATAATTAAGCTAAGGCTGGGAATTTTCTTCTCTCTCTTTTTTTTGGGGGGGGGGCGCGAACCATTCAACATGTGGGATCTCAGTTCCCGGACCAGGGATGGAACCCGTGCCCCCTGCAGTGGAAGCGCAGAGTCCTAACCACTGGACTGCTAGGGAAGTCCCCAAGGCTGGAAATTTTCTCACAGCAGAAATCATACAATAGAACTAAGATCTCAGACGGCAAACTGGAATAACATCTGCTTTATCCACTTCAAGGTCATGTAAAGAAGGAAAACCAGTAATTCTACCACGGAAAGGACCTTAAAAAGCAAAAGATGGCAGACCTACAAGTTATGGAAGCCAGCAGGCACCAGTCTCTTTTTCCCAAGGGCATGGTTTGCCTACTTATCTAAGTGCTACCACCTGGTGTGTGGACACACTTGAACCTAGCAGACCCAGACAAAGCCTTACTTGAACCCTCTCAATAGTCACACTTACTCTTTATGCTTCGGTGAACAGACAATGGCAATGGCCTCTGGCAACATGAGCTGATAAGAACAGTGAGTGTGGAGGTCAACACTGGATAAGAACGCAGTTTGGGTTGGATGTGTCTATAAAAAGAAAAGAGGACACCTTATTGGACAATCCTATTGGACAATGAATAGCTGAGTCCTGGCCAAAGTCAGAGCCCATGCCAAGAAAAAACTCTAGTTATTTGCTTTTTCTTTTTTTACCATCATTAATCAAATGAGGATTCTGAAAATGTCTTGCTGACATAATCCTTCCCTTTATGCATCTATAGAATAACTACAACTTCGAGAAGAGGCTCTTGGGAACGTTTATGTACTTTCTGCTTATTGGGATAACATAAAACTGAAAGTTTGCCAAAGCCTTTACATAGATCTTCATTTAATCATCACAACTCATCTGGAAGATATTTAGTGTCTCAGTTTTACGTACAAGGATCCTGAGACTCCTTTAAGGAACTTGCTCACAAGGAGCACAACTGTGACTGGAAACCCAGAGACACTTATATACAACACCGCGGACATAAAAGGAAAAGTTTCGCTGAATATTCCACACTATGCTGGTATCCCTTCATGGATCCCCATTCCCTACAGATGAGGGAACAGAGCTCTCCGAGGTGTTGAAGATGTTTGGGACTCATCTCGCATGACCAGAGGGAAGGGGAGACTATAAATTAAAAGAGCTTTCTTCCAGGTTTGGGGCTACATACAGACCTGTGTTTAGGAGAGACAAACACATGCACCCACATGATTTGTAATTCACAGCAAACCCCAACCACCCTTGAAAAAGGGATGCAACCACTTAAATCATGTATCCAACATCCCCGTCATGCTGGGTCCTGGCTCCATCACTCCCTAATTGTATGACACTGCAAAGATTCCATAACCTCCTCATGCCTATTTCAGCAATTGTAAAATAAGGATAATAATCATTTTCTTCATGGGATCGTTATGAAACTTAAATGAGACAATCCATGTAAAATTCTTAAAACAGTGCCTAGCACAGAGATAGGAATCAAAATCATTAGCTTTTATGATTGCTGTTGTTATTGCTGTTTTTATTGTAATGTCATCATTTTTAAATTTAATTTTTATTTTATATCGAAATATAGTTGATTTACAATGTTGTGTTAGTTTCAGATGTACAACAAAGTGATTCGGTTATACATATACAGATATCCATTCTTTTTCAAATTCTTTTCCTATATAGGTCATTATAGAATATTGAGGAGAGTTCCCTGTGCTATACAGTAGGTCCTTGTTGATTATTTTATATATAGTAGTATGTATATGTTAATCCCAAACTCCAAGTTTATCCCTCTCCCCCTTTCCCCTTTGGTAACCATAAGTTTGTTTTCTATGTCTGTGGGTCTATTTCTATTTTGTATGTAAGTTCATTTGTATCATTTTCTTTTAGATTCCATGTATGTGATATCATATGATATTTGTCTTTCTCTGTCTGGCTTACTTCACTTAGTATGATAATGTCTAGGTCCATCCATGTTGCTGTAAATGGCATTATTTCATTCTTTTTCATGGCTGAGTAATATTCCATTGTATATATGAACCACATCTTCTTTATCTATTCCTCTGTCGATGGACATTTAGGTTGCTTCCATGTCCTGGCTATTGTAAATAGTGCTGCAATGAACATTGGGGTGCATGTATCTTTTCGAATTATGGTTTTCTCCATATATGCCCAGGAGTGGGACTGCTAGATCATATGGTAGTTCTATTTTTAGCTTTTTAAGGAGCCTCCATACTGTTCTCCATAGCAGTTGTACCAATTTACATTACCACCAATAGTGCAGGAGGGCTCCCTGTCTCCACACCCTCTCTAGCATTTACTGTTTGTAGACTTTCTGATGATGCCCATTCTGACTGGTGTGAGGTGATACTGCATTGTAGTTTTGACTTGCATTTCTCTAATTTAGCAATGTTAAACATGTTTTCATGTGCTTTTGGCCATCTGTATGTCTTCATTGGAGAAATGTCTATTTAGATCTTCTGCCCATTTTTTGATTAGGTTACTTGTTTTCTTGATATTGAGCTACATGAGCTGTTTGTGTATTTTAGAGATTAATCCCTTGTCAGTTGCTTCATTTGCAAATATTTTCTCCCATTCTGTGGGTTGTCTTTCCTTTTGTTTATGGTTTCCTTTGTTGTGCAAAAGCTTTTAAGTTTAATTAGGTCCCATTTGTTTATTTTTTATTTATTATCTTTTTTTTTTCATTACTCTAAGTGGTGGATCGAAAAAGATCTTGCTGTAATTTATGTCAGAGAGGGTTCTGCCTATGTTTTCCTCTAAGAGTTTTATAGTATCCCATCTTACATTTAGGTCTTTAATCCATATTGAGTTTATTTTTGTGTATGGTGTTACAGAGTGTTCAAATTTCATTCTTCTACATGTAGCTGTTTTACACTTTTGCCAGCACGTCTTATTGAAGAGACTGTCTAATGTTGTCATTATTAACTAGAGGGCATAGGCGCAGAGAAACCGTTTCATGCCTTTACACATAACTATGATCTGTTGAAGAAATGCAAGATTTCAAAACCTCTTTCTACTTTAATAAAATGAAGGTAAAATCCATTGATACCTATTTATAGAAAGATAATTGTCCGGCAGGGAAAAAATAACTATTGGTCTGCAAAGACCTAGATCAACTGAAGAACAGAAATTAACTTTTAAGGCCCAAATCTTTAGTGAGGGCATGAGTGGGAGGGTCTGACTGCCTGTTACCTGATTCAGTGAAAACCTTCTATTCATACATAGAGCCTTCTATGCCTTGATGAAACAGTAAGAAGTGTTCAAAGAAGCTCTAGTGCTATGGAGGCAGCAAGCAGATTGTCAAACAGACAAATCACTTTCCCTTCAACTTATTTCCAGACTGAATGCACACTGTTAAGACATTCTGTTGTTTGTTTTTGTTTTGTTTTCATTGTTTCTGTTTTGTGTCTTTGTGTTGCACCTTAAGATATTCTGAGTCCTTCATTTCTGCCAAGAGGAATCACTCCAGCTCCAATAAGGACAGCTCTCCCATGGGAGAATGGTGCTCCAATCCCATGCCCCCATTCTATGGAGATAAAAATGATGATGATGATGGTAATGACAATGATGACAACATCATCAGCTGATGCCATTTATCACAATTGAATAACATGCCAGGCACTGAACTAATCACTTTTCCATGAATTAATTTTACAAGATGAGATGAGTGCCGTTATCATCCCCATTTTACCAGATGAGGAAACTGAGCTAAGCAGAAGAGTAAATAACATGCTTCAGGGAATAGAACTAGTTAAGCTGAGACGTCTAAATTGAAATCCAGATCCGTCTGATTCTGATTCAACCTTTCTTTCCTGTGACCAATTTATATCCAAAAAATGTTAGCTCTGGAATTTGTTGCTATCGTTATGCCAATAAAGACCATCACAAAAAGTCATTACAACCACTGAAGTTTAGAAATACAACATGTTACTGACTTCATTGAACCATAACAATCTGACATGGTAAAATTTAAAAGAAGCAAAGTCTTAGGATTCTAAAATTATGCTAAATTCATTATTTAAATGACTTCATTGTTGCATACATTATATGTACATGTCATAAGGGAAAATCTTTTGTTTCTGATCTGGGAAATGTTTTATGAGATAAACTAACACTGACTTCTCAACATAAGCGTAATTTAACTGTCATTCTTTCTCAGTTTATGTTACAATTGCTTTGCTACAATTTGTTTTCCTTTAAAATGCATTCTTGTTACAGAAAATTACATCAAACTAAATAATGCCTTTAAAATGACCCAATTTCTAAGCAAACGGTAAGGCCCATACTGGTAAGGAAAACAAACAGACATACAGAAAATTTTTGCAAAGTCTTCATTATAAATAATTTCTTGTATTTGAGAGGTGATTTATAGTTTTCAAAGGGCTTTCACATCTAGTATGTTGCTTATAGCTCATACAAATCGGTGAGGGAGAGAAGGCATTCATTAGCTCTACTGGATCAATGAGGGAACCTGGAAACAGGACGCTAGGAGTCCTGATCGAAGGACTGTTACAGGCACACAGTAATTTGCAGGTGGAGCTAGGACTAGTCGCCTCTGCCCTCCTGAATTACAAAACACCAAAAGCTTGGTGATTGTGTGTGTGTATGTGTGTGTGTGTGTGTGTGTGTGTTGAGGTGTGGGTGAGGATGTGTGTCCTGCCCCTCCTCAACACTTCTCTATAAAGCAAGTAAAATAAAAAATGCCTCCTTCTCACTCTTCAGAGGCCCTTGGCGGTCCCTAGGATGTGCCCTGGAAACCCTGACTAGCATCTCATGCCGTGAGATGACTTGTTCCTACCCCAGGCCCAGATGCGTGAGACTGAATGGAAAAATGTCCCCCGATAGATGAAACCATGGATAGGAAAAGTCCAATATCATCACCAAATATCATCAGCTACAATATTCTGAGTTCCTAGAAAAAATGTGGTAAGAAATTCACTGACATTATCTCACTATCACACGAAGTCCATTATCATGGTCCCCACTTTATGGATGATAAAGCTGAGGCTCAGATTGCTTAAATAACTTGCCAACATTCCTACAGTGAATTCTTAGCAGAGCTGATGTTTAAACTCACGTCTTTTGATTTGTAAGCCCTTTCCTGCTCCTATGGTGGCCTGGTGGATGTTGGAACCCAATGTTTTCGGCCCTACTCCGTGGCTGTTTATACAGCGACGCATACATCCTTGGCCTGTAGGGGAGGTGAAGTGGAGGGTAAGGTCCCTGTTTGCTATGTACAAACACCTTTTTAAAAGAGACCTTTTCAGAAATTTTCTTAAAATAATTTACTTTAGACACACAGCCATGGGAAAGAGAATGTTAATAATTGTCTAATCATATTAGTTAAAAAATCTGCCTAGGTCTCCATTAGACTACATAAAATCATCAAAACAAGTCAGCTGATTTCCAAATGTTTATCTCTCTTTCAACTTGGGATGGTAGGAAAGAGCCTACTATAGCCCTCTCCAAATCTGGATTTGACAGATGTAGACACGGCCTAACATTGAAGAAAATGCTTTAAAACGATGACATTTATTCCACTTGAAGATTTTTTAAATAAGAAACTATTTCTTAAGTTAAACTTCCTCCAGAAGGAGAACAGCCCGCCAAAACAATAAATACATAAACTGAAACCCAAAAGGTGAAACGTACGTGGATCCATCCCAGAGTGAGGAGATTGTGTTGATCCTGAACACCGAATAATTCTTCTACATTCTCCACTTCACAATAGTCTGGTCCCGCAGACTGTTTTGGCACGATTAAGTGGGTAATAGTAAATTCATTATGTGTCTGAAAAACAAATAGCAAAGAGAATAATAGGCATCTGACAGAAAAAAAAAAAGCCTGAGTAGGAAGTATAATGTTTTAACAAGACTAGAAAGTGCCCCGACCCATCACAATTCAAAAACAAAGCCCCACACCTGAACACGGATCATCTGCCCCAAATTTGAGAGTCAGTTGTTCGGAGCCTGAAACCCATTTTCACAATATAAAATGTATCATAAATAGGAATTAGCATCCTGGGCTGGTCCCTGGAAGTTTAGCTAGTAAATAATGGTGTGTTATATTACATCTGCAGTGGAAAAAATCAGAACAAAACAGTAGCAGGTTTATTTGGTGGGGAGATGCTAAGTAAATAATCTTGTGGTTTTATTGAAGGACATTTCTAAGGTTTGTGAAGGTTGATGGTCTTGTTTTTAGTTTATTGTTATTTAATTTCGCGTGAAGATTTACGACTTTCTTCTACTATGGGGGGAGGGGTTGGGGGTGGAATTCACCGGGATTTTCCATAATTAAGGTAATGTTTTGGATTGGCAATTAGATAAAGAGAAAGGAAAAACAAATTGTCCCTCTTAGGTAAAAGATAAGAGTTGAAAGGAAGAGGGCTGTAAAGTAGTGATAGGATCCTCAGAAAAAAGAAGTTTGTGTGCTGAGGAGCTGTCCATCCTTGCCCAGCGCCATCTTGTCTCTAGTCTTAAGGCACTTCTGCAAACTGGGCCCTATTCCTTTGGCCTTGATTACAACACTTCTCTCCATCCCAGCCCCTCCTTTCATGGCTAACTTTATGTATTCTAAACGTATGTAGTATAAACATCGGCTTTCAAGGAAGCCCTTCTTGACCCTCCCAGGCAGGGTTTCCCAGTTACACCTTCCCATGATACCCTGCACTTCCACTGAGAGCACCCAGCTCCATTTATAATTAATCATCTCTCTGGTTCTTTATAAGCATCACACGGCAAAGACTGAGGCTGTTGTAGGTGACTGAATGCCTGTCTGATGAAGGAATGAATGAATAATGAATCAATGAATGAGTGAATCAAACTAAGTATAAGACGTGGTGCTGGGGAAGAAGCATCCATAGCATACTGCCCCCTGCAGGGCAAAGAAGGTGGCTGTGGGGAGGAGATGGCAGGTCACTCTCCTTTGCTTGTCTCCTGTGTTTCTTCTGCCCTGGGGGAAACGTGACGATGCAACACTGGAATATAGTAGGAGAATGTGTGTTGATGAAACATCCTATTCAGTTAAATAACAGTTTCCAAGTAAATGTTTAGGGATGAAAATGTGTCTGGACTTAGAAACATAAACTGATACCCCACAGAGGGTACAAAGGCACTTCCAAAGACACATTGTTCCTCTTTCTTGAAGTAGGAAATTAAATGTATCTTCTCTCTTTTATCTCCTTCTAGTTTGATATTGTCTTTCATCACTTATTTCTGATAAAATCTTCCATACTTAAATATGACCTGTGCTATAAGATTGCAGTTTGTTGAAACTACTGCCTTAAAGAAAACAACAAAACCCTAGCTTTATTCTGCATGTATCTGAAAAAGGGTGGCGAGATTATACCTACCACAGACAAAAGCAGGTTGGGTTAATCATAGGAATATATGTGAAACTAACAATTGCAACGGAAATTTGATTCAGAAAACTAGATGGCTCTGGAAATCCGAAAGCCACCCTTTTTCTAAACAAAGATTTAACTTATGGTTTGATTAGTTAGTTCTTTACAATAAACTTTCATAGTATCTCTGAAATTTTACAATCCATTTTCTAGAATGATAATTCCATTAATAATGACAGTAGTTTTATGAAATTAATCTATATTAAGTTAATTTCATAATGTTTACGAAACTTAGGGTGCTCTTGTTTTGCTCAGCTTATCACAAGAAAGCCAGCTCTACTGAAAGTATCCTGTGCAGGGAAGATGTGAAACAAAGACCATACCAGTTTCCCACAGAGTATTCCACAGGTTTCTATTCCTCTCACTGTATTAGATTCTGCCAGGAGCAGAAATCTGTGGCAAAGATCTTTTGATAAAACGACGTATCTCAGTCCTTCAACCACTAAATCTGAGAAACAGAAAAGGGAGAAAAGACAAAAAGAAGAAACCTTACGTCCCATCCTTCAAAACTGTTTTTAGCAAGTGACTGCAGGTAAATATAAATTTCAAAAATGAAATAATCAGGTGCTCCACTTTCTGTATTTCATTTTAAAACTTGTAAAAGTGAACATTGACTAGAAGGAAGGTAAAATTACCCCTTGCATATAAATTATTTATATACAAGTGGGAAGGTGCAAGCACTTTTACATCTTTGTGCCTTATATCAACTACTTGCATGTATGTGTGTGTTTTCTTTTGGCACAAAGTGCACAGGCTGCATAGAATATATCTCATATTCTATAAGTGGTAGGATTAATCTTTTTTTGTGTTTGCCATGTGTTACTTATATCTTATGAAAGCTGGTGATCATTAGGTAAAAGCACCATGTTTTTTGAGATAATCGGCAGTAGAGTAATTTATAAAATGGTTGCTTATCATAACTCTTTCAAAATAAATGGAAATATAAATTCCACTTAACAGTGTCTGCTGGGAAATTTTCCTGTTTGGTTTTGGAAAGCTGCCAGCACTGATGTAGCAGTCCAGGCAGCACTAACTTTTGGCAGAAACACATAACCCCTTTGGAGGTTAACACCCATGTGTACAGATCCTCCTGGGCCAGGGAAATGCTAAATATTTAAATTTAATGACTGAACAAACAAGTTTTCCAGCATCTTCTTTCCTCTCCGGTGTGTTTACCTTTAGGATTCAGTGCTTCTTGGTCAAAATACGTGAAAGGAAAAAAAAATGCTCGGAGTTTTTCTCTCTTAAGATCTCTGTACCACGATCAAATACAGTGCTGTTTATCATGGAGCCTCTGTTCTACCAGGGGGTAAATCACGTTTCCGGAATTCTGGGGTTACATATAGCAAAAGTCAGGTGATATTGTCATTCACACCACATCATGTAGGGGAACTACCACAACTAACAATAAAATGAGGGGACCCCTCCCAGATGTCACAGAAATATGGTTCCATTAGAGGAGATTCCATGTCTTGTGGGGTGCATTTCCTCACTTACTCTGAACAGCACTTAGAGTTGCAGCTGGCTTTAAGGCCCTGTTTACGGGAGGCGAGTGGCCAGCGTAATTGGTTGCATCACTTTTATTAGGCTGATCTGCAAATACATTCAGCAAGGAATTGTTCTGGTGTGTGGAAAAGCAGGACAAAGCACTCCCATCAATCTGCTCTGACTGCGCTGGAGTTTCCTGGCTTCGCATCTGACTCCGGGCTAATTCTTGCTTCTTGAGCTGATCTTCGAAAAACAAGAACTGCTCCGATTCTAGCTGCTGCTGGCGCATCTGAGCGATCCGCTTCCTTTCTGCCTCTATCAATCTCTGATGCTCCAGTTTTTTGAGAATTTCAGCTTTATATTTGTTCTAAAAAAATGTGGTTGCCAGAAGAAAAGGTTAGTTTCCAAGGCAAAAGCATCAAACTGGGATTAGACAGTTTCAATCTTCTAGCAGACGGAGAGACACAGCTAGATACTGCGATATGCCCACAGGGACACTCCTGAGACTGCCAGGAAAATATATAACATCGTGGCAAAAGCCCCTTAATCTGATTACGGGAGCAGTTCTAAATCCACTCATATTTTACCAGAGACGGGCCAGGACAATCAAGTTCCCTCCACCCTCCTATGCTTTTAAATATTAGTAATCGAAGTCAGGATTGTCTGCAGAGCCTGACTGATCAGACCATACCTCAGAAATAGTTACATCACCCTGGACTGCACTGTCCAATATAGTAGCCACTAGCTACATGTGACTACCTAAGTTTAATTCAAATGAAATGAAATTAGAAATTCAACTCCTCAGTTCTCACTAGCCACACGTAAAGTACCACGGGCTAGTGCCCCCCATATCAGAGAGTGCCAAATAGAGCATTTCCATCATCATACAAAGTTCTATGGGACAGTGCCACCCTAGAAGCTTTTGCATTTGACTCTATAACTCATACTGCTGGAACTTTACGGAGAAGGGGGAATCACTAACAAATGGTTCTCAGAATGTGGTCCAATCAACTCTATCAAAACAAACTACTAGGAGTTTTGTTAAAAATGAAGATTCCCAAGCTCCCCAGTCTTAACAAAAATATCCAGGCATTATTAGGTCAAAGAATAAATCTTTAACAAGCTTCCCAAATAATTCTGATGAAAACTAGACTTTGGGAGCTACTATAAGGCAGGGGTGAGGTGGGGGACAGAGCTTACAGCAGGGTAAGCTGACATCATATCAGCTTACACTTTGATATGCACTCTGGGTCTTGTTATAGAGCAGACTGGCCTTCAGCGGGTCTGGGGTGGGGCCTGAGAATCTTCATTCCAACAGGCTCCCTGGTGATGTGAGTGTTGCCTGTAGCAAAGGCTTATCAGTGTGTCTGTTCATCTGTCCAAGGCATAAAGCCTGTCATTCTATCCCCCAAAGATTTCTACATGTCATATACTTGGAATCCTACTGTGGGCTAGGAAGTAACTGGTGTCACCAAAGGCAGACCAGGTAACAACTGCTGAGGCCACTCCTCCCAGAGTGCTCCTGAGAGGACCAGCATGCATATTGCTGAGTAGGGAAGGGAGCTTAACTGGGCTGTTAAATTAAATCCCTTCCTGCTGTTCTGTCCAAGCCACCAAAATCACTTTTATCTTTTATAGTTCAAATCAAATCATCAGTAACCCCACTGGAGGAAATCTTCTCATCTCAACATTCCTTCTGTCGCTCAGTGCAAACAGCTCACTCAAACCTGCCTTCTAGCTATACCAAAGGAAGCAGAGAAGGCCTGTGACCACACTCCGAGGTAACAAGATTGGACTGAACTGAGAGTCAGTAAAAGTGACAACTTCCAAAGCACATAAACACATAGCCAAACAAAAAGGCAAAACAACCTTTATCATTATGCTGTAAACATTAAGAGTTCAACTGTTGAACTGAAGTATCTTATAGACTGACTGGTCAGCTTCTTCTTTCAATGCCCTTCAGTCTCAGACATCATTTTCATTTTCACTCTCTACTTAATAAGAATCCAGGAGCTACCACCCCTTGGTGATATGATTACATTTCACTCATATGGTTAGCCATTATTCCATCTGGATGTTATACTGATTACAATATTTAAGAATCAAATTCACATTTCCAAGGCATACGTAATTAGACACATCAGAAACCATATACTGTTCTCCATACCGCTCTTACTGTCTCCTTTCATTGCTAAAACGCAGCCATCTGGCTCAAGATTACATTGGCAAGAGTTGGTCTAAAAGCTCTGCTTAAATCACTGTAAGAAGTCTATTTTCTAATGCTTCACTTTATTAGATGTTGACAGGAAATAAAAATACCACATCCTTGGTGCAAGTGCTTAACCAGGATATCAACATGAATTTTTTATGGGTTTTACGTCACTGTATTTTTAATTTGAACGCATACGACATTTGAAAAACTCATTAAAATGAAATTCAAAAAATATTTGCACAGAAAACAGTCATGCAATAAATATACCAATTGAACTTACTTCACTCTGCAAATATTCTTGGTATTCTACGTTATATTTCTTTAAAAGGTCCTTTTTCAATTCATCTGTCCTTGGGAATGCAATCTCCTTCAGTTTCTTTTAAAAAATATATATATACATATTGATTAGTGTGATTTTCAGTATAGTCAGCTTTCAGATCATCAGCTGAGAAAGAAAAACAGCTGGTATGTGCATTAGAAATCAAGACACAAGTAACCAAAGATGATCGTGGAAAAATCAATCTTTTCTAGGGCTCCAAAATATAACTTTTCCGTAGAGAAGAGAAAAAATTATCCTCTTTGTAAGACCTTTATCGACTTCACTGGTTAGGTAAGCATCTTGTTCAGTAGGCACCTCATTTTTAGGTAGTGGGTTTGTAACTGCACATTCCATGGTAGGTAAATTTTACGGCATCATAGTTAGAAGGGACCTCAGAGAACACCGTAAGTAGGGATCCCTAGGCTTAACAGACTGTAAAAAAGGAACTCAGGCACTTTTTATAAAAATATAGTTTCCCAGGCCTAACCCAAGACCTACTGAGACAACATGTTTAGAGAAGGGATTGGGATCTGGATCTCAAACAATTTCCCAGTGATCATAATGCAGGAAAATCTGATACAGTCCAGGCACCCACCAGCCCCGCCTTTGTAGAGATGAGGAAACAAAGGCCTAGAGGGATTGAAAGGCTTGTCCAATGTCATACAACTAGCTAATGGCCTCATTAGGACTAAAACTCCTAACTCTAGCCAATCTTTTGTCATCCATCCATCCGTCCATCCATCCATCCATTTATTCAAGCACAAACAGAAAATGTATATGCTTTTGGAGAATACTTTCCCTACAAGTAAAAATAAGAATAACCCTAAATTAGAGTAAAAGAGTCACCTTGGCTTTTCATACAGAATTTTCTGAGTTTACGTGAACAAGAGAATTGAGGGGAAATGCTACTCAAAGGTCTGATAATGAATGACCCTTCAGACAGTGTACAGAAATTTTAAAATGTAGATGACCGTTTGACAAAAATTTGTGTTCTGCTTACAGGTACCCCCAGGCCTGACATAGCTGGTAAGAAAGCTTTTATTCTGTTATGTGGTAAAATATTTTTTGAGAGTAATTTAAAATTTCATACTGTGATTGACTTTGTATACATTGTTTTACCTTCCATCATATAAAATCAATCCAAACTACTTAAGACAAATGGAAAACATTTAAAAATGTTATCTAAAAGGATATATTCTTAGCTAAAGATATTTGGAACTATATATGCAGCAAATGTTGATGGTAAATAAATACATTTCAACAATTCTTTTTCCTTTGGAATATTTCAGGACACTCACTAAACACTTTGTTGTCTCATAGGCTAGTACTATAAGAAGAAAATGACTAGAACTTTGTGGCTGACTTAATAATCAACACTGATATTCAAATAGGTTTTGGGTTCAGAATTGTATGGAATAATCAAAACCAGCCAAAATGACTGTCTCAAATAAGTATGGGGAAATAGACAACCATTCTCTCAATCTCTGGGAGGAATCAAAATAATTCCTTCTTCACGTCTTAATATGATTAAGTATATTCTTGATCTTTCTTTTTTTTTTCTCGTTTCAAGTAGACATTCCACAGTAATGATGATTAAAGGTCTAGGAAGAGATCGAAACATCATAGCTAATGGAATGAATCTTTTGTGCTTAAACTCTTGAGAGGATGAGACAGAGGAGGAGAGGAAGGGGATGAATCAATAATGGATACTTGTGGAACATTTGAACCCCCGGGGGAGAGTCTATCCCACAATACCTTCATAATATCCTGCTTTTCGGGTACTGCACATTGCTGGTAATCTCGATGGTTAGGAAGCTTTTCTACAAACAAACTGCAGAAAAAGAAAACACGTCCTTAGCATTAAATGACAGAAAAAGCTCAATGATGGCTTCTAATTTGAGAATGAGCCTCCTTTTCAAAAAGGACATGGTTAATAACATTATTTAACCTATATTCTTTCCATTTGCCTTTCCATCAAAGGTTGGCCCAAGTATGATTTTGGCATTACAGGGTACTTAACTGTAAGCACTGAGGTTAAGAGAGTTAAAGTTGGGATGCTCCCTGAAGAGACCACATCACTTTGGTTTTTCTCGGGTCTTCGGCACTGTATCCCACTTGAGCATCATTTTACTTATGTGTAGTGCTGGCAACACTGAGGATCACGTGAAAATGTAAGAGTCTGGAAAGATGGATGTAACCCCTTCTCACCATTGAAAGACTCAAAGGGCCACTGATGAATCAGTAGTGCCATGGTGTCTATATTAAAAACTCTTAAATGAAAATTCATAACTGAGAGAAATGTCAGCCAGAATCCTTAATGGATTAGGAGGTGCTAATTAAGAGTTAATTATTTTTCATCACCTTTTGAGGAACAAGGGACAATAAAAATGAAGGGAAATTAGTACAGCAAACCAGATACATTGCTTCCAGGTAAAGTGAATGTATTGTTCCACAAGGGCAGGAAATTCTGTTTTTGTTTTTTCCTTATTGATGTATTCTTCGCCTGTAGAATGGTGTCCCTCTCATAATGAATGTTCAATAAATATTTGTTAAATGAATGAAAAGCTCTTAGAGCAAATACTATTTTTGATCAACTAATATGTTATAACTACTGATGTTCTGTTGTTTACAAATCACACATACACTCATCATCTCATCTATAGAATACAGAGGAAAGGTATTATAACTCTTATCTCTCAAATAAGAAAATTAAAGCCTAAAGAAATTACATAAGGTGTGTCAGTTGCCTAAGGCTTTTGTAAGTAGCGTAAAGTCATAGACATTTAGAGTTGAAGAGACCTCAGAGATTTTCACCCATAAGTCTTTCATTTATGTAGATGAGGAACTGAACTCACAGAGGATAACTGAATTACCTATGGTCATATCGTTAATGACAGGAGAGAATTCAAATATTCTGATTACTCAGTAACTCAGAGAGTGTAGTGGCCCTTTACCACACTTACGTGTGTGTGTGCAAAACCCAGAAGAAGGTGAAAAAAATATTATCATTTAGTAACTTATAGTTCAGAAACTAAAATGGAAAATGTGTGCTATCAATGACAGTTTATAACATCCAATTTCATGGTTATTGCTTAACTTTATAGAAACTTGATTTTTCCCAGGTAGGATGAATGTTGCCAACCATTCTCTAAATTTCCAAGAAGTTAAGTAACTTGAATAAAGTGCAGAGCCCACTTTGCACACCATATTAACTGCCTTTAATTTCGCCCATGGTAGAATCATGGATGCAGTATTTAAAACAGTTGATCTTTTCAGCTTCTCGAATGCTCTCAGGTTAAGTCCCCAACTAAACTAATACAATTAATCAATGTGTGATTTCCAGTTAAAACAAAAATAAGGGGTTCAGCTCAGATGAAATAATTTTTGGTAACAGGAGATCCTCCCAATCAGTAAGCTGGCATATTGGTATAGAAAACCCAAATCCCATTTCTTTTAGTTCAAACTAGGATATCTTACTAACAAATATCTATCTAATGTGAAGTGTGATTTTTTTTTTTTTTTTTTTTTTTTTTTCGGTACACGGGCCTCTCATTGTTGTGGCCTCTCCCGTTGCGGAGCACAGACTCCGGACGCGCAGGCTCAGCGGCCATGGCTCACGGGCCCAGCCGCTCCGCGGCATGTGGGATCTTCCCGGACCGGGGCACGAACCCGTGTCCCCTGCATCGGCAGGCGGACTCTCAACCACTGCGCCACCAGGGAAGCCCAGTGAAGTGTGATATTTTTACATGGCTGTTTTGATGGAGCCACTTTCACTCAATATTTTGGAAGCTCTTTTATACATACAATTCTTACACAGCTAAGTAATTGCCTTAAAAAAAATACTAACTACAATGTGAAACCAACTACTACACTCTGTCCCGGAATCAGTTCCTTCCTAGGATCGTCAATTTATCCCCTAGTCGCAACCCATCAAATTAAATATTTAAAATGTTAATGGCACATTTCAGGTATTGTAGATGGAGCTACAATATGATGTCTGCTTTCATAAAGCTTGCATTCCTGTGAAGGAAGAATGACACAAAACAAGAAATTTTATTTATGAAGAGAGGGAGGGGGCATGCTGGTTACTGCGCTGGCCTGTTGAAAGGTGTATGACATCCCTGAGCTTCGCCCAATCCCTGATCATTCATCCCTAAGCCTCAGAGATGGTGTAAGGCCGCCTTTGAGTACATTACTTGGTAACTTAAAAACCTGGACATCTCTTGCTTTGGGAGATTGTAAATTCAGTCTGAATATGAAAACATGCCGGCATCTAAGCTGTCTCACCAAAATACCATGTAAATATTTTCCCAATTTTCTCATTTTGAAGACCTCCAAAATAAAACACTTACGTTATAAATTTATTATAAAGAACAAAGGCATTTTCCAAGTTTCCTTCTTCCAAATACACGGACGCCATTCTCTCCATTTCTACTCCGGATCTAAAGTAGCGGCGCGGAGTGATATCTTCATTGATGGTGATATTACAACCCAGCTTGCTTAGGGCGCGCACTCGCTCTTCCGGGCTGAGGGAAACATCCCTGTGGTCCGGCATGGCAGCTAACTTTTTCTGCAAAGTCGAATTTGAATCTCTGGTTATAAGAAGAAATGAACATGACTGAAATTATACATGTATTTTCTGTACTAAATACCTGACATCAATACCTAAGGAAAGTTTTTCATAAAAGTTAATGATACGATAAAAATAATTCTTTTTGCTTAAACGTGTGGTCTACACACCAAAAAGATACACATCTCCAGGGTAAACATACACTCTTTTGGACTAAGACCTCTTATAGGTTTCAGCTACAATTATGTGGCACTTCCTGGGTATGCAAATGTTTTAGGTCATTTTAGGTAAAATATCATTGACCCTTATATCCTCACAGAAGCAAACCAAGAGATGGATTCCTACCAGGGTAGGGATCATGTCATTATACTTGAAGGGCCTCCAAGAGATGTCTTGGATTCGAAGTTACTATCTATTCCAAAACACATCTGGTTTTATAAGTAGCTTTCAGGGCCTCCCTGTATCTTTACCAAGTGAATAAAACCCCACCAATAATTCCAGGAAAAACCTTTTCAAGCATATGGCCATTCCCCTCACCCCTTTTTTAACATAAAGACACTCTCAGAGCTTGACATAATAGTAACTACACCATTAATTATTCCCTGACTGAGAAAGTAATAATGATTACTAAAAAAAAGTCTGTGATATTAATATATTTGTATTTTATTAAAAAAAACAACATCTATACACATCTGAAAAAACATGGAACATATACATTCAGGATAATTATTCAATTCTTCAATAAAAAGTCAGTGCTTCTGAAAGGTGAAAAAGCCAAATTTTTTCTGTTAAAGGCCATATAGCAAGTTTCTTAGCCTCAATGGGACATATAGTCTCCATGGCAGCTACTCAGCTCCGCTGGTGTGAAATCAGCCATAACCCCACGTAAACAAATAATCCTGACTGTGTTCCAAAAATATTGTTATTTGACCAAAGGTAAATATTTCAATGACATCATAAAGTTACTGGGAAAAAAAATCTATGGAAATTAGGACATTTTCTAAAGCAGACTTCTAGCCTCCTGTGTGCACAAAAGTAACTCGTCCATTTTTTATTACTATACAGTCTACCCTGAATTATAATTATTTGTATACAAGTTTTTTTTGTTTGTTTGTTTGTTTTTTTCGGTACACAGGCCTCTCACTGTTGTGGCCTCTCCCGTTGCGGAGCACAGGCTCCGGACGCACAGGCTCAGCGGCCATGGCTCACGGGCCCAGCCGCTCCACAGCATGTGGGAGCTTCCCGGACCGGGGCACGAACCCGTGTCCGCTGCATCGGCAGGCGGACTCTCAACCACTGCGCCACCAGGGAAGCCCTGTATACAAGTATTTTTGACTCCTTATGAACTCCATGAGGGAAAGGAATCATTTTACACTCATCTCTGTCCTCTGGAATGTAGTATATTCCCTGCAACACAGATGATAACCAATAAATGTATCAAATAAAGGAGGAAGAGAGACAGGGAGCAACATGACTATAATTAGATTGTCTTTTTATCTGAAGGAAAAAAAATAAGATTTATTTTCCCTTTATGGGAATGGTGCTGCCCTTCCTAAGTTTAAAATTGATTTCAGAGATAAACTGGGAAATAGCCTAAACTCTTCATCAATCTGTAGTGTTTCATTTGCATATGAACTTCTTAGATGTAAATAAATTTTCCAGAGGAAAAAGCCTTTGTGTTCATTTTTACACTGACATGTCCACTAAAATTTTAGTTATTCCTACCTAATGTTCTAGAAACACACAGGCACTCCATAAGGATGACTCCTTCCTCTGCAGAGGTGGAAATGGGTCAGCCTTTATTATCCCACAGTGCCTTGACAATATGGGGTCAGAAAGTGAAAAGTTCCTACAATTTTCTGCTCCTCAAACATACTCTCAAAAGCAACTGAGCATCTGTGAAGGACTTTTTCCTCAAAGAGAGAAAACTAACCTATTTCAGAGCAAGAACCAGGCTCTATTTCTTTATGTTCTGGTGCTAAGCTTTGTGTGTGTAGGGTATTCAGTATACTGCTGCTCCCAGGGCTACAGGGGTAGTGAGTGGGTTTGGGAGGGTCATCAGGAGGAAGGGGAGGGTAATGACAGCTTTCCTTTAGCAAGTCCCAAGGACAAGCTGGCAACATTAAAACTACGTTTCCAAAAGTTGTAAGGCACAAAGTACAAAAACAGGGCCATGGAGATTATACAACGTTCCTATATTCACATTCAGAGACTAATCTGGTACACACAATAAGCTCATGGGATCCCAAGGCCCCTGTTATTTCCTCTCCAGCACGTTATTTCTTCTAAGATGTAGCTCAAGAAGGTGTGTACTATGTTGGCTGTAAGGGCAAAAGATGAAAAGGATGAGAGTTTCAAGTATTCACACATTTACCCAAAGATCCCAAAGCAGCATCTAGGTGTTAAATAGAAAATTATTTCCTTGGTCATTACCACACAAGGTAAGCCTCTAATTTTTATCTGGGAAGAAGCTGAGGCACAAAGAAGTTGAAGTACCTGCTACAATGTCATCTGTGAAATTCTTCTCCCCGGTGTTGTGCTAAAGGACTACACTCCTGGAATCGAACCAGATAAATTAACATTTCACACTTTCATGGAAAAAAAAGCATTATTTTAAATTCTAGCAAAGATGGGTTTATTAATCACTTCCTCAAAGGAGAGGACCACGCAGATGGATGAAAATGGCAAATGCTCAACTTCTTGAATTGTGACTCATTTCACATTCAGTGTGTTTCTGTTCTTCTTTTTGGGTTTTCGGACCACATGTAAAATATTGGTTGGTGCCACCTACCAGGGAATTCACCGTTAACGGCTGATCCATGTTGTCCTGTCTACAAAATGATGGCGTTTATTGTTTCTTCTCAATCACTTCATCTGTTTCAAAGACAAAAAGCAGAGCTAAGGTTATTTCTTGAGAACTCAAGTCTCAAATCCCAAATGCCAGGCTTATTTCTGCCTCAGAAAAAATATGAACAAATTGAAATAACTTATATTATCTGAGACTACTGGAAATCTCTTCCTGAAAATACAAAACTGCAGGTGGTTATAAGGTTTCTTGAAGCAGACTTTTAAAACAGGAAGTGTGAAGAGAATGTTATTGCCTAGTACCCAGTATGAATCTGCTGGGTGTTATCTTACTTAGAATACTATGCAAGGTTATAAAGTGGATTTACTTGCTTCGAAAGGAGAAAGAAGGTCATTGTGATTGAGAGCATGGACTCAGATCTGGAGCCCATCTGAGCTTAAACAAGTCTTACTGGCTGTGGTAGGTAGAATTCTAAGAGAGTGCTGTGATTCCCACCCCTTGGGATCCACAGGTTTATGTAATCCCCTAATCATTTGAGGTTCAATTAATCAGAAGGGAGATTATCCTGAGTGGGAGACCTCTCCTGCTGACCTGGAAGACTCAGCCATCCTGAGTTCCACAGCAGTAGGGAGATGAATTCTGCCAAGAATGACGTGCTCTTGGAAGAGGACTCCAAGCCTCAGATCAGATCCTTACCCTGGTCGACGCCTCCATTGCTGCCTTGTGAGACCCTGAGCAGCGGACCTAGTTGTGCTATGCCTAGACTCCGGACCCACAAAACTGTGAGATAACAAGTGTATGTTGTCTTAACACATGAAGCTTGGGGTGATTTGCAGTGCAGCAATAGAAAATGAATACTCTAGCTGGGTGACTGCAGGTAAATATCTAGCCTTTCTGTGCACCTGAATAAAGGGGGAAAATAAGAGTACCTATGTCATGTCGTTGTGGTAAGGATTAAATGACTTAGCATATAAAGTGCTTAGAACAGTTCCCGGCACATAGTCAATATCATATCAATGTCCGCTATTACTAGAATCTTGATTTTGCAGTTGAGGAAACTGAGGCTCAGGGATGTTAAGTGAATGTACCCAAGTTCAAATAATCACTCGATAAATGTTAGTCTCCTTCCTTTGTATGCTAGTTTAAGGTCGAGCTCTGCATGATCACTTCCCACTTCTAAATTTATGTCGGCTTTTATATTCCACTAATCACTTATGCGACGCTGAACACATTTTCTCCTCAGTTCCTCATTCATGAAATGAGGGGGTTAAGCTACACTCTTTCAAGTTACAACATTCTGTGATTCTCGAAAACTCCAGAAGTAGATTATTCAATCCTTCCGTGCTATTTTCTGACCTGAATCCATGGCTGGAAAATCCTTCCAAGGAAAGTCACTTAGTGTGTTCTGATCTTTCCCCTTCATCCTCTCCAGTGATCCCTGGAGTACACATCAAGCTGTCAGCCTGCAGGTTGCAGAAATGCCCAAGAAAGAAGGACCTACAGAGAGCCCTAGTCACAGCGTAGTTTTAAAATCCAAATTAATCCTGGGACCACTGAATGCAGGCAATCCCTTTGGGGGAATTACCACTTCTTTGGTGAGAATAAAACGGAAAAAAAAAAAGACGTTAAAAGAGTTAAGGAGACAGAACAAAGAGGCTTATGGAGAATTTGAGGCTGGGTGGGGAGAGAATAGGACAAGGAAATACTAGTTACTCATTGATTAGGGTCTCCTAAAAGCCAAGAATGAATTCTTTTAGGGGTTACTCAGATCCTTAAACAGAGCACAAATAATTAAAAAAGTTGGAAACATTAGCACAGCACTTCTAAAATCATATAACCCGGAGACTTGTTTAAAATGCAGATTCCTGGAACTCAAAAGGATTCTGGATCCCCTAGTTTTAAGCCCACCAATAGCATTGTTAGGATGTGGTGCAGGTGATTTTGATACATGAGACTTCCAAACAACGCTTTGAAAGACACTGCATCTGAGAATGTATCAAGCAGGATTCTTAGTTGCAAGCAAAGGCACCGACTCTTGAATCCACAGAATGATAATGGAAAGGTCACAAATTACCAAGAAGGCCAGAGAAATTGGGCCTGGAGGCTACATACCCAGCAACCTGACCCCAAATCACACAGCAGCACTGGTCTGCTGCCTGTCACTGATGGGCGGGGGAGCCAGCGGCTTCCATCACCGACACCAGATGCTGTCTGGGAAACCACCTGTGGAGGTGCCACATATTTTTTCATGTCACTAGTTTCTATTTCAAAATATGAGATGGAGGTGCCTGACTGGCAGAACCTAGGTCACACGCCTGCAGCCAGGCTGCAAAGGTGGTTAAAAATGCAAATATCTAGCACTTCACACTTCCATAGGAGGCAAAGTGGGATGTGCCAGGTGAGAAAAGGTAGATTCAGGGCTGGGCGGCCAAAAACAATGGTAAGTATACAGAAAAATCAAACTTTTCCACAATGAGCTTCTAGACGTATAAAATGCTTAATTCAATATATCTTGAACACCAGAATTTATTAAATTCCTATAGATGAAAACCAATAGTTAAATCTCTCTTTAACTCTATTAACTCCCACACACAAATGTATCTATAATTCAGGAACAGAAACCAACTCCCCTCAAATCTAATAAGAAAGAAGTTTATACACTGGTCAGTCAACTGCTTCTTTTTGGACCATTAACTACTCAGTGGCCGTGGTCCTGCCTTAATTCCTTTATTTTTCAATCTGCAGTCCTAGCACTTATCCCCTGCAATATAAACAATTACCAATGTCAGCATAAACAGGTTATGTTCTCAAGACCAGTAGATGTCAAAGTGTGATACAGCGTCCCCAAGGGGTCTGCAAGGTCAATATTATTTTCGTAATATTACTAAAACATTATTTGCTTTTTTTAACCATCCATCTGTATAGTGGAGAGTTCCGTAGGATACAAGTTAATGGCTATGCTCACTTGTATCTTCTTGTAAATGTCTGCTACAATTTTTAATATGGTAAATATAAATAGATATAACCCACAGAAACAAAGCTTTTTAGTGCCCTTAGTAATTTTTAAGAGTGTAAAGTGGTCCCATGACCCAAAAATTTGAAAACCTGCTGCTCTAGATCAACTACGCAAACAAACAAAACAAAACCTCGCCATGCTACTTCAATCTAACCAGAAATATAGTGGGCCATGAGAATCTAAAAGACGAAAAAATAATGGTCAAGTATCACCTTCCATTTGTACTACTAAAGTCTCACTTAAATAATTAGAAAACTGAGGGCACAATAAGAGATACCTTACCTCACAGAACCCAAGACCCACAAGAGCAAATGTGGCAGACTGCTATATAATCTGCAATACCCATTCTCTTTTTCTAATATAAAAATATAAATTTTTAGTTGATACATAGCCTGGATGTCTCTATGTCTCAACTGCCCCCAAGGAAATGTGGAAGCAGCTCTATGATTCTGCCCTTTAAAACCAGCAGCAAGTAATGCCAAGAACAATATCTAATCTGTTAACACAGTGTTTCTTTTGTGACCTTTTTAGCCTAAATGATTAATTCCCTTAATTTTCCTTCTCTCTCTTTTTTTTTCTTAAATACTTTTTTTGGGGGGGCGGGGGTGCTAAAGCTCAGAATCCTGACTTACTTGCATACACAGAGCCAGATTTTCCAGAATAAAAAAGACTAACCAGGCAGTAAAGAGTCTCCTGAGAGACCGGGCACACAGGATAGCCAGTGAGACCATCGCCCAAACGTGTCGTTTTCTCACTGGTACTCCTTTCAGGCTGAGTGCTGTAGGGAACTGGATAAGCAGGGGCGGCAGATGAGAGAGGCCAGAACACCTCATGCCACACGCTGTAGTCTCATTTCTAATTGGCCAAAAGCAGCCTTTCTTCTCCCCACTGTGTTAGAGTTCAGGTTTTCCTGGAAGAACATGGTGCGATTTACTTAGTTGGAGATAAAGCAAATGATCATAACCTAGACTGTGGGCTGCAGTGACCTAATCTGATTTAGATAAAAGGCGGTTAAAGGGTCACTCCCACGCTTTAAATGACAGAGGCAGAAAGGAGTATCTCCTGAGTCACAGGAGGCTTACAGATTGGGACCTGCTTCTGGAAAACAAAAATGACCTAAGCCCATCCTTGCTTTTCATTTGGAAGGATTCAGATGTTAAAACCAAAGATTATTTTTTTATACTCAAGAGATTATTTTTATACAATATTTGTAAATCAGAAATTATCATCTGCTGTGACCCAGATGATAACATTATTTGTACTAAAATATTGATAAATATGAAACTTGATCCAAATATTAGAAATAGCTTTTATTGTCTTTTTTATATACTTGTAAGTACGACATGTGTTTATATACTTGTAAGTACGACATGTGAGTACCTGCCAGGTATCAGGCATTTGTCTCTTATTCCTAGAAGGATATCCCAAGTTAAACATACCTCAGCAGTGTGGTTAAGATTAGATCAATCAGCAAGAATGCAGTTGCTACAGGAAAGATTATTAAATAAAACACCATGCCCGATATGGGTTTTGTATTTTTTTTTTTTTTTTTTTTTTTTTGCGATACGTGGGCCTCTCACTGTTGTGGCCTCTCCCGTTGCGGTGCACAGGCTCCGGACGCGCAGGCTCAGCGGCCATGGCTCACGGGCCCAGCCACTCTGCGGCATGTGGGATCTGCCCAGACTGGGGCACGAACCCGTGTCCCCCGCATCGGCAGGCGGACTCTCAACCACTGCGCCACCAGGGAAGCCCCCAATATGTTTTAAATTACTTTGAGGTAAGTCTAGGCTACACTGAGGGCAATCAAGTTGCACTTTGGGCCAGAAAAGAATTATTTCTCATAGTGCAGTACAATTTTTATTCTGACACCAGGATGAGATGGTGGGGCACCCTTAACCCAGCAGCTCAGGGTTTGGGGCTGTATATGTGTAGGAGAAACCAGCTTCTACCACTTGTGAGGTGGGAGTGCTATGGTGTCTTATTTAACCCTTTTGTGTACTTTATCTTCATCTATTAAACGGGGGGAAATAACACCCTTCCAGAAGAACTCAGTGGAAGCTTACATGAGGTTAAAAAAAAAAAACACAAAAAAGAGAATTTCCTGGCGGTCCAGTGGTTAGGACTCTACGCTTCCACTGCAGGGGGCATCCACTTCCACCCCCAGTTGGGGAACTAAGATCCCGCATGCCACACAGCATGACCAAATTAAATAGAGATCATTAAAACACACACACACAAATTCTATTACAGTTCCTGGCATGCAGTAGAAAACTCAAAGAAAATCAGTCCCTTTTCACATCAAATGGTTAGAAAAGTAAGATGACATAGGCTTCTATGATACATAGCAGAGATGACTAATGTTTAACTACTTGCTTCACTGCAATTAGTCTTTGACAGTCGCTGTCAGTTGTCTATCCAACAGCCGCCCACTCTCCCCACCCCCGCTTCTTCCTGCCAGCAGGGCCCAGCCTCACTAGAGATATTCACTTTTCCAGACTCCCTGGCACTCAGGACTTGACTAGTTGGCAAGTGACCAAATCTTGGACAATGGGACCAGAAGGGAGAAATCTATTGGGAGGACTCTGAGATACTTTCATCTCTAACACAAAGAGATAGTCTGGAGAATATGTGCCTTTTCATCAGCTGGACATGTGTCTTCATGTAAGACTCGAAATGCAGCAGCCGTCTTGCAACCCAGACGGGTCAAGCCTAAGACCCAGCTGGATGGCAGAGGTGGAGGGTAGAGGGAGCCTGGCTCCTTGCAGACACTGTTGAGCTGCTGGGCTTACCTTGAAACCATTCTCCTCTGAACTGTTATTGTGTAAGACATAAGTACCGTAGTTTAAGGCACTCTTAGGATTCTGTAATCTGCTGCCTAATTGATACAGGATTCCTCTGGCAACATAAGGAAATGTTTACCTGTGTGAATCCAATGGTGAAAGTGGTAATTCTGAATACTAATATTAAGAAGAAGAAGAAGGGGAAGAATTTTGTGAGATTTAACAATTTTCGAAGGAAATATTTCTATAATATTACATTCTTCTTTGATTAAAATATAAATATTATTTAACTCTTTCTTCATGATTCACAGTTTTATTTCAATGTACCTGCCAACAGCAATGCTTCCCTCCAGTTCTAATTTGCTTTCATCTAGAAAATCACTTAAAAAACAACTTCTTTGCTAAACTTCTCTGACTTCAGTCTTTCTCTCCTTTTAGTCTATCGTGATTACTGATAAAATAATTTCAATTTATTTGTAAAATTAAAGTTTAACTGGACATGGGTCTGAAAGGATCTCCTGTGAATAAACTATATGCTGGTTACAGTGACTGCTACCTGATTTCTAATTTGGCTGCTCAAAAATCATTTTTCTTACCTTTTCTTTCCTCTACTGTCTTCTACGTAAGAGCAAGTTGAGTTCTGGGCAGGTGAGGTGGGACTATGTATATCACCTTTAATTCAGCAAAAGAGCTATTGTAATAATAATTATATTATTATGATAATATAATATCATATTATAGTAATGGGTTACTAATTATATACTAACCAAAAGCTTTCCTTCCCTGGTTATCTGAAGTAATGCATTGACCTCCATTCTCAGCCCCCACAACCGCCTTATCAAATAGGAAGCAGTTGAGTCTAGAGATTAGACATGCAGCCTCCAGGGTCAGACCACATGGGTTCAAAGCCGGACTCCAAGCAATAACTGCAGAATCACAACTACCCAGACTGCAAAGTGGGGTTGATAACAGTAACTAAGGAAAGACCTGTTGAGAAGGTGAAGTGAGAAAATGCTTGTGAAACCAACAGCGAGATGCTTGGTGTCAGGAAGCACTCAGCAAATGATAATGACCATTATCTCCATTTTACAGGGGAGAAAACTTGACCCTAGACTAGACAAGCAACTTAAGTAAGTGGTGGAGCAAGGACTCAAAATTAGGTGTGTAATATCCCAGAGTTCATACTCGTAGTCACACAGCGATACTCGCAATTAATATTTAATAGCTGATGGTGAAATCAGGGGACGGTCAAATTCTTGGACTCTGGACAAGAGTGATAGGATTTATTGCAGAAATGAGACTTCAGTTCAGCATTACATCTGTTTCATAGTCTTCCCGCCAAAGAAATAAAAGGGCATCCATTCCCTCCACTTGTTTCTTAGGCAGAGTGATGCGATGTCTGTGGACTGACCACCTGGAATATGTAGTTAAGAAATTCAAATGCATAATTATTAGACCAAGACACAGTTTAATTCAAAATATGTGCTGGTTTTTAATGTAACTTCTAAATTGTGGTACTCAAATTACTTGGCCATGAAAAAGAATGAAATAAATGTCTCTGTAGCTACATGGATGGACCTAGAGATTATCATACTGAGTGAAGTGAGACAAAGACAAATAACATATATCACTTATGTGGAATCTAAAAAATAATACAAATGAACTTATTTATAAAACAGAAACAGGGTTTCCTTGGCGGCGCAGTGGTTGCGAGTCCGCCTGCCGATGCAGGGGACACGGGTTCGTGCCCCGGTCTGGGAAGATCCCACATGCCGCAGGGTGGCTGGGCCCGTGAGCCACGGCCACTGAGCCTGTGCTACGCAACGGGAGAGGCCACAGCGGTGAGAGGCCCGCGTACCGCAAACAAACAAAAAAACAGAAACAGTCTCACAGACATAGAAAACAAAGTTATGGTTACTGAAGGGGGAAGGGGGTGAAGGGGGAAGGGGGGAGAGGGATAAATTAGGAGTATGGGATTAACAGATATATGCTACTATATATAAAATAGCTAAACAACATGTATTTACTGGATAGCACAGGGAACTATAGTCAATGTCTTGTAATAACCTATAATGGAAAAGAATTGGAAAAAAAAATATATATATATGTATAACTGAATCAGTTTGCTGTACACCTGAAACTAACACAATATTGTAAATCAACTATACTTCAATAAAAAAAATAAAATAAATTCTGGTATTCAAAGGGCATTTCATATGCTCATAAATATACTAATTTATGATTCTGTTGTACTTTTTAAATGAGGTGATTCAATTAATATCTTCATAAAACAATTAAAAATTCATAAAACATTTGGAAAATGAATTTGAAGTGTTGGGGAGAAATTCAGTTAATTTGCCAAGATAGATTCATATGAGCTTAATTGTGTTATCTTGCTGTTGAAATACTAAAATTTCCTGGAAATTATGCATTCTAAAGATAAGCCACCCATAAGCCACTAAACTCTAATATCCACTTGAACATACTTCCCTTTTTATTGCAATTTGCTTTTAAGAAAATACTATCCAAGGTAACACTCTTGCACTGTTGGTGGGAATGTAAATTGATACAGCCACTGTGGAGAACAGTATGGAGGTTCCTTAAAAAACTAAAAATAGAACTACCATATGATCCAGCAATCCCACTACTGGGCATATACCCTGAGAAAACCATAATTCAAAAAAAGTCATGTACCACAATGTTCATTGCAGCTCTATTTACAATAGCCAGGACATGGAAGCAACCTAAGTGTCCATCGACAGATGATAGATAAAGATGTGGTACATATATACAATGGAATATTACTCAGCCATAAAGAGAAATGAAATTGAGTTATTTGTAGTGAGGTGGATGGACCTACAGTCTGTCATACAGAGTGAAGTCAGAAAGAGAAAAACAAATACCGTATGCTAACACATATATATGGAATCTAAAAAAAAAAAAGGTTCTGAAGAACCTAGCGGTAGGACAGGAATAAAGATGCAGAGGTAGAGAATGGACTTTAGAACATGGGGAGGGGTAAGGGTAAGATGGGACGAAGTGAGAGAGTGGCATGGACATATATATACTACCAAATGTAAAATAGCTAGTGGGAAGCAGCCACATAGCACAGGGAGATCAGCTCGGTGCTTTGTGACCACCTAGAGGGGTGGGATAGGGAGGGTGGGAGGGAGACTCAAGAGGGAGGGGATGTGGGGATATATGTATACGTACAGCTGATTCACTTTGTTATAAAGCAGAAACTAACACACTACTGTAAAGCAATTATACTCCAATAAAGATGTTAAAAAAGAAAAGAAAATACTATCCACAAGTTATATAATTCAATGAAGCATAATGAGTCAGAAATACATTTTTTAAATAACATCATCTTCTTGCCTGCCAGATGCCTGAAGCCCAGAGATGAGGTCAGTCCTTGGGCATTATTAATCAATTTTATTTAATTTTCATAAATTTCCTAAGGGCAGTGGTTGAAAGGCATGAATTTAGTCCAGCACTACTTTCTTTCTTTCTTTCTTTCTTTTTTTTTTGCGTTACGCGGGCCTCTCACTGTTGTGGCTTCTCCCGTTGCAGGGCACAGGCTCCGGACGCGCAGGCTCAGCGGCCATGGCTCACGGGCCCAGCTGCTCTGCGGCATGTGGGATCTTCCCAGACCGGGGCACGAACCCATGTCCCCTGCATCGGCAGGCAGACTCTCAACCACTGCGCCACCAGGGAAGCCCCAGCACTACTTTCAAAAGCAAAAGCTGTCCCAGAATACCTCTCATACACTGCTTCTCCAGTGTTCCTCAACCAAAGGAAATATTCTAACTGTTCAACATATTTCAATAGACAGCTGCAGTCACATTTTTGGTTTTGAACTAGACAATCTCTTCAACGAGGTGGACAAAACCAAAACAGGCTGTGTCCCTTCATAACTTTCCCTGGCAGGTTAATTTTAAATGTTTAAAGAGCCCCCTCCCTATACTGCCAAAGTCGTTAGCAAGTGGCCATCCACTGTTTCTCTTTGTTCACCCCACTCACTTCCTTATTTTCCTTCACTGCAGCTTATACCCCTCTACTCTGATGTAAAGTTTCCTCTGAGTGTGGTTCCTGGGCCACCTGCACCATAATTACTCAGTGGAGGAGGAGGGTGGTTGTTAATAAGAAACAGATTTCTATACCCCATCAAGTCAGAATTTCTGCCAAGGTGCCCCACAGAGCTCTATTTTTATCAAGCAGCCTAGGAGATCTTTATGCACGTTGAAACTTGAGACTCACTGCATCAGATAAAACTGCTCTAAGACAGTTACAAATAACCCCCTAAATACCTGCCTTGATCAGCTGAACAGTACCTACGTTAGAACAAACTCCTGCTTTGCTCTAAATGAGGTAGAGGCATTTCCTTTTTCCTCCCACTTCCCTCACCTTGCATCTAACCTATTAATTTTCTGTCTTTTAACGTACTTTTATTCCATGGGACACATTTCTTTCAAGGTTTCATTTAAGGCTTAATCTGAGCACTGTGTCTTCACTCCATCCACTTTCACCAGGGTATCCGACTGTGATTTCTCACTCAATAGTTCCAAGGCTAATTACTGTATATCTTTCCCACAAGCATCAGCTCCAAGTAAATTCATTCATTCATTCATTTATTCAACATTATTTATGAAGCTCCTACTTCCTGCTAGGAACTAGTGAGCAAAGACACAGAGGATATTGATCTTATGAAATTTACATTCTGCTAGAGGCAGGAGGTTGAGCACAGAGGTACTAAGATACTAAACAACTAACGGCACAAATGTATCATTAAAACTGTGGTAAGTGCTACAAATACGAAATACAACAGAGGTGGTTATGCATTTTTTGGCAAAAATATCTCAGAAGTGGTGGTGTGTCCTCAGTACATCAGGAGACACTGATTTGCCCTGTTATCAGCGATGTTTACTTTGATCACCTAAGTTATGTCTGCCATGTTTCTCCCCTGTAAAGATACTATTTATCCTTTTGTAATTACAAAGTGTCTTATAGGGAATTACTTTGCCAATATGCAAGTATACTTTTGCCCATTCATTTTAGCATCCAAAGATTTTTCTTTTCTGAAGTGATTATTACTGTGGTGTTTGAAAATGGTGAATTTTCTATTTCTATCCTTTCTATATTTATTAGTTTAGTTGGAGTTTTTGTTGAAGGTTGTTTAATTTTTTGGACAAAATTTTAGGCTGTCAAATGGATCTATTTTTTTCTTTTATGATATCTGGATTTTTCATCATTCTTTAAAAGGTCTTCAAACTGACTGATGATAAAAATTTTTTTTAAATATGTCTACCAATCTTTTCTCCTAGTAATTTTATGGTTAGTTATTTTTGAATAAATACCGTTGATCTGTGTGGAATTTATTTTTATGTAAGTAGTATGACAAGGATACAGATTCTTTTTATCATTAGGCAAAAAGACCCTGAATCTCTTCAATTTTGCTTAGCTTCTTATTTAATTCTCAACTCTGCTCAATAAGGTGATCTGCCCAAACTAGGAACTAAGTACATATTTATTAAATTGAAGTAGTCTCTGTTAATTATACCTCAATGAAGCTGAAAAATAAAAGTCTGGGAGTGATGGATAAACTTACATAGAGAAGAGATATCGGCAATTCAGAGAGGAGGCAAGTATGCAACTGTGTTTGAGATACCCCAGGACTGGACTGAGAGTGGTAAAAAGAATGTAGAAGGATAAATAGCTATTGGGAGCGATTCTGAGGGGAAAAAAACATAGAACCTGGAAGTTAAGTGGACAGACAGGGATATAGGAGCGTAAGTAGGCAAAGATATTGCAAATGTTGGCATATAAGGGAAGTGGAGATGGTGATGCTTCTGACTTCAACAGAGAAAACTTCTCCTGTATCTCAGTGAATGGCATCAACACCCAATTACACACAACCTGGAAAAACTTGGAAACAGTCACCATGCATCTTCTCCCTCCCTCAACTCCACATACATTCTACCACTTATAGTTGCTGAGTCACCCTCCAAGATATCTCTCAAATCTGCATTTTCTCACCATCTTTCCTTACAGTACCCAATCTGTGTCACCCTTTACTCTGTCTGCATCGCTCGAATAGCCTTCTAATTGGTCTACTTGTTTCCATCATGCTCCCCTTTGTTTAATTCTATATACAACAGGTATGCTATTCAGATATTGTCATTTCTTCACTTAAAACCCTTTAATAGCTTTCCATCACTGTCAATATCATGCATCTTTAATAGGTCCCACAAAGCTGGGTCTGATCCAGCTGCCAACCCACCAACCTTCTATTCACCCTCATTTCACACTTCTACTTCCTCTGTATCTTTCCAGTGTTAGTTTAAGCTTCTCTTCCTCAGGCAGATATTTTTGACCACTTCCAAACTAAGTCACACTCTTGGTCATATACTCATGAAGAAGTACCATACAAACCCAAACTGAGGGATTTTCTACAAAAAAAAACTGGCCGGTGTTCTTAAAAAGTGTCAAGATGAAGAAAGACAGAAAGACTGAAGGAATGTTTCAGATCAAAAGGGACTCAGGAGACATGACAAAAAATGCCATGTGTGATCCTGTATGGGATCCTGGACCAGAAGAAGGACACTGGTGAAATGTGAATAAGATCTGTACATGAGACAATATAGTATTGTAACAATGTTAATATCCTGATTTTGATAACTACCGTGATTATATTAACTGTTAAAATTTGGGGAAATGGGTAAAAAGGATATACAGAAATTCTGTGTACTATTTTTGCAATTTTCTGGAATTCTGAAATTACTCTAAAATTAAATATTTAAAAAATGTTCAATTAGTACCTTAACAATCCTTTCAACAAGTAAAATGACAACAAAAGGAAAAAAGTTTGCATCCTATGCAACATATATAATATTGATTATGTCTAAACTATAGGGCATACTATATGTATGAATAAATATAGTAACAGAACTTTTTTTTGCGTTACGCGGGCAAACAACCCAGTAAGAAAGAGATACAAAGTTGCAGAACAGTAAGAAAGAGATACAAAGTTGAATAAAAATCGGCAAATGGAATGAACACATCATGAGAGAAATATAAATGGCTAAGCAGCACGTGAAAAATATTAATATAATTTACTAATATAAATATAAATTTTATAATATAAAATATTATAAATATTATAAATATAATATAAAATATAAATATAATTTTTATTTATATAAATATAAATAAAAATATTAATATATTTACTAATATAAATATTAGTAATTAAGAAACTATGGATTTGAAATGGTATTTCCACTTATTTGATTGATAAAATTTACATGATTGGTCATACTTAATATTGATTAAGACTGGAAGAGAAATTGGCAATTAAAAAAAATAATACGCATTCCTGTTGACCAAGCAATTCTAAGTTTCCCCCATAGACTGTCCTGCCCAAATAATACACCTAACACACACACACACACACACACACACACTCTCACACACACACACTTGCTCCCACTGTAGCATGGCTTAAAAATATTACAATTTTGGAAATTAAAATACACAGCCATCAAAAGGAGGTTATTTGAAATAAAGAATCTCTACAGGAAATGAAGCCATTAGAAAAGACTTACATCTATACGTGCTGAACCAGGAAGTTGTCTGCGTTACAGCATTAAGTGAAAAAAAAAGCAAGTTGTAAAATAGCATATAACATATGACTCCCACATATGTATTTAATGTATGTTGGCATTTGCAAGTAAGGTATCTGAACAACATGCACTGGATTTTTCTCAGCTGTTCTCTCGAGGATGAAATCATGAAGGATTTCATATTTAACTTATTCATTTTGGTACAATTTGTTACAAGTATGTATCACTTCATTATCAGACAAATTATACTTTTTTTAAAGCCTATAAATTCTCAGTAGGTAGCTCCAGATTTGAAGCCTAGCCCTGCCAGTTTCTAGATGTGTGGATTTTGATCAATTACTCCCTGAGTCTGTTTCCCTTGTCTAACGTGAGACCCTTGCCTCACAACGTTATGAAGGTAGTGGTAGTTGAAACAGTTATTCAAGGGCTTTCTAAACCCAGAGAGGCTCTCTGGCCTGATGACTGGGCAGCCTTGGTGTCACACCATAACATGCAGCTGCTGGAGAGCAGTTTATTGGCTATAGACCTTCAGGAAAACAGCACGGGAGAACCCTGCTGCATGAACCCTTCAGTCAGTCCTGCCAAATTCAAGGCCCCAAGTGCTCACCCTGCTCCCTTCTGCCTTTCCGTAATCCTCTCTTCTGGACCACATGCCATGTGTCCCTAGCACAAGAGTAAGGCTTGTTTGCATCAGGTTAGTCCCCTGCTCAAAAAAGCAACTGATAACCTAGTGTCTACCAGAAGAGGTCTAAACACCCTTGCTGGCCCTCAGTGCTGTGCATTATTAGACTTTGCTTTCCACTGCTTCCCAATATAGAAGTCTTGCCCTACTTTTCTTTTGATCAAACCCTCTCTGCCCTATCCCAACATCTGCCATTCAGAAGGAGGTGCAACATTCTTTCCTGCCAACTCTGTGGTTTTCTGATTTCTTCCACCTGAAAACAGGTATTAATAAGAAAATTAAACACAGTGTTGGGTGCCATTATAAAAACTCCAAGGCAGCCTTGATGGCTATGTTATTCCATAAAAATGTGTATGAAAATCAGAGGAATAAATGCATAAAGCTTAAAAACAGAAGCACAAATTTGCATATAAAGTTAGATTTAGCTCCTAAATAGGTTTTTCTCTAAGTATGGTTTATGACCACCTGCATCAGAATCCTCTGAAGAGGCTGTTAAAAGAAGGCTCCCAGGCCCCGCCCAGACTTACTGAATAATAACCTACGGGGGTGGCACGGAAGTGACTCTGGTTTTTTGAGACTAGTTTGAGATGCACTGCCCTAGTTACCTTTCTAAGTCTTTCAATAATATTACACTTGACAAAAGACAAAGAACCTTGATGCCATACGAATGTGATGGTCATTTACATTTCTTTCAAAAGCCACATTTGAATTTCTTGAACTTTTCAATACTTGGACAAAAAAAAGTTCCACACCCACCAATGACTGTAAGTGATTTTCATCTTTTTTTTTTTTTCTTAAAGTACTATATTGATTCAGTAAGCAGTTTCTCTGCCCCATTTTTACAAAAACAGTAACGTATGAAGGATTTATTCCAGGCTTCTCTTTTCTAATCTCATTCCATCTACCACTTCCAATTGTTCCTCTTGTTAAAGAACAGTTTATAAACCAACCTCTCAAGGACAAAACAGATTGGAAAAGGAACTGAAGTCAATCTAACAGAAGATTGAAGCATGAACCCACAGGCATAAAGGCCTCTCCATATTTCTTCTCAGTGGTTGAAATGCATACTTCCGGTGTTAAAAGACAGGGCTCCAGCAACAGGTTAAATAAAATTATAGGGTCCTTAGATGAGCTGAATTTAAACTTGATCACCATCACTGACTGCAGTTTTCTTTATGACTTTAACGGAAAGGTGCACAGTTGATTACTGTCCTAGCCACTCAAGTTTGAAGTAACACTCCCAAAAAAGACCCACAGTGGAGTTTCCCCCTGAGTACCTGCAAAGGCAAAACAGGCAGGCAGCGTTAACTGGGGACTGGAAGAGTTAAAAATGAGTCATCACTGTCCTGTTTCCAATAATCCAGGGTCAAATCAAGTCAAGCAATCAAAATGAATAATTTGTGATGAGTCCCTGAACAGCTATCTCTTGTATGAGCCTGGGCTGAATCTTTGGTTCATTTACGGTGAAAACACTGAAACCTAAGTATAGCAAAAGTTTAAAAACAAAACAAAAGACCAAATTCACCAAAACTCAAACTTAATCAAGTTTAAACTCACAAAATTTTAAAACAGTTCCTTTAAAAGAAACTGGACTTTAGTTAAATAATTATGTAATTTGCACAAAAGGGTAAAATCAAACAATGCAGACTGTATTTTTAAAAATGAGATTTAAAAAATTTTCCTCAACTAAATAGTATCTGTGAACTTTACACAAGACCAAGAAAAGTTTTTGCCTCCTTAGAAAAAGAAATACTAGTTACAGATTTCTGAAATTTATTTATGAGAATAAAGAATTATAAGGACTAATGTAATGTTAAAATATTGAAATCAGTGATGACATACTCCTTGCTAAAGAAGTTCTGGAGGAATGCAGAATTTTTGATTCTTTGTTGCTACAGCAGTCTTCCCACCTATAATTAAAATCTGGCCTCTCTTTTTTTTTTTTTTTTTTTAATTGAGGTATAGTCGAAGTATAATATAATGTTAATGGCAGGTCCAATAATAAAAACGTCTGGCCTTTTATAATTACAGGTAATTATGTCAAGTCAAAGAACAACTAAAATTTACTCTGCTTTTACTCTATAAAATATTCTGAATAAAAATGGTTATGAAATGTCATCATAACTTCACCATGGCTTCTGAATGGGAGACATATAAGACTCTGAGAGTGTGGACAAAGGTGGATGGCATAGAAGTTTTTCAGAATACTGATACCTTGCCAATAATATAATGTACACATACTCATTTGTAACATCTCTCTTCTCCAGTGATTCTTTACATCTAACGTAAATGTCTCCCTAATATGTGTTATACAGTATATATTATATTACATATAATATGTAGTATAATGTATATATTTTATAATACATACCTTATATATAATGTATACATTATATTATGTATACATGACATACACTGTATAAAATGCATCTAATATATATTATATAGTTAAATAATATTACATCACACAATATATATAAAACATATAATGTATATATTATACATTATATTAGGGAGACATATCCTGCTGCTTCCAGCGAAGGATCACTAGGTACAAGGAAAGATATTACAAATGAATATAATATGTATTACATATGTCTACTGTTAGGCAAAAACAAAAAATAACCTATTTTTAAAGCATATGTGAAAACACAAATTGGACCCCTTCTTAAAGTATTTAATGAAACACATTTACAAAATACCCAAACATCAAGGAAAAACAGCAAAAGTTTTGTACATTAATCTGGGTACTAATTCTATCTATATAGGAGATGACAAACTCTGCAGTGGAAATGACTGGAGCCCTGGATCTCATTAGGACAAGCCCCCACTTTTCTCTCCCCAGTCAGTGTCCCCAGCACCTGGCATGTGATCAGGGATACACACAAGTTAGGAAAGCAAACACCGGAGTCGGATTGTCTGGGTTTGATGCCCAGCTCTATCACTCTATCCCAGCCTATGACCCTGAGTGATTTACCAACCTTTTTGTGCCTCAATTTTTTAATCTGCAAAATGGCACCTATTCCATAAGGTTGTTTTATGAATTAATAACAATAGTAACAACTAATACATGTAGCAGTTAACCTTGTGCCAGACACTTCTCAGAACTTTTCATTTATACCTATTTATTCATTTAATCCTTCCCCAAATCTTATGAGACAGAAACGAATATCCCAATTGAAAGATGAAGAAACTGAAGCTCAGAGAAGTTAGTAACTTACCCAAGGACCCACAACTCGTAAATGGCAAAAAGAATTCACGCTCCCAACCGCTCCATCACCCTTGAGATAACAAATGTAAAGGCTGAGTACAGTGCCTGGCATACAGCACATGTTTAATAACTAGTATTTATTAATAAGTATTTGTCAAACGTTTGCAAGATTCTGAGGTTACACCAGGGCTCGGCAGGAAAGAATGCTGTGATCAACTGGTGAGGCGTTCCGTGGCTGTGGAATACGTGTGTGACCACACTATGCCCCAGGTTTACGATTCCTCTTCCACATAAAACAAAGAATCCTGATGTCTGGCTGCCTGAAGTTTTCCCTTCTTCAGCTCAGTGTCTCTGGGATCTTATGTCAGGCTGTCATTATCTGACATCAGATTTCACCCCCACTCTCTCCTTCTGTTAACCCACTCACTCCCCATCCAACTGCCAAAGTGCTCTTCCGAAAAGATGCTTTCATTACGTACTCCTTTCAAGGAACCTACCTTGAATTGGCTACTTGATCTAAATCAAAATTCCACCCCCTTGCTTTCAAGGGACTTGATGAGACATGGAAGGAACATGCCTTTAACTCTAGTTCAAGGGCTCAGGTGCCTACTTGTCAAATGAATACTTGATAAGAATGGCCATGTTTCATTACGCAGGGAACAGCAGTAGTGTTTGTGTTACTCCACAACAGTAATAAGCAATTTTAAAATTTTCTTTATTTTGGACACAGCCCAACAGGAAAACCTTTTGAAATGTTTAAGGATCTCATTTGATTTTTATTCAGGATGAAACAAGCTTGATTGGAGGACAAAAAGGGAAGAATATCAGAGAAAAATCTGCATTATTATATGCACCGTAATGTTAATATTCAGACAAATTTCAGTCAGCTTTCTAATCGTTCGTCCTGAAATTAGATCATGAATCATAGGGTAAACCTCCAATGACTGGGGACGGAAAGTCAGATTTAGAAAAAAAAAACAAAACGGAAGGCATAACACTCTTCATATTCAAGATCATACAATGCATTCATTTATTTTGAAATGCTAGCTAGAGCTAATCAAAACATACGAATTACTGGTGCTTATATCAAGGGGCTGCTTTTAATAAATACAAGTTACTAAGTAGCCAGTGGTCTGAATTAATGTCTGTAAGCCAACCAACAACAATGGACAAACATAACATGGATTTAGTTTAAAATTTAGAAAGAAAATCAAATATGAACTTTGAAGACTTAGCAATTTGCCAAAAGTTTAACTGGCTTTTCTGCTCAACATGAGGAGATGAAGGATTGTACTAGAAGTTCATCTAATTTGCTTAGAAATGCAACTAATTTCTGACAAAGGGCATATCCAGATGCAGCTACATCTAGATCATTCCTGAGTTGAACATTACGATGTCAACTCAGGATTTCTAAATGTACACTCAACACATCCAACTGGACAATTCACATGTTCAGACAGCTGAAATAAGCAAGTCAGTAAGTACCAATACAGTGGTTTTTTCTTTGTTTGGTTTTGTTTTGTTTTAGCGGGATCGTTATTGTTCCTTCAGTTGAGGAACTTGGTCTTAGTTGACTATATCAATTGGCTCCAATTTAATGAAACGTTTGATGATTCATATAAAGTTATGGCTAAAAATAATCAATACTAGAAGAGGTGATGTAGTAAGGTTGGGAAGATTCTAGAATTGGTATTCATTTAATAAATATTTAATGGGCAGCTGAGATCCATTAGCCCTCAGGGGTAGAGAACTGACTCTCATATTTTCAAGGATGACCATGAGTCATTTCCCATAGTTTCAATTGAAGCTACTCCTAAATCTTTCACAGGGGGGAGAAAAAATGCTAGGATTAGACAGAATCACAAACCCAGTGGTTTATAAGTGTGTCTAATTGGTAAATGTATCCTCCCTGAAGGCACCTGGCATTTTCTGGGCAGCATCTACTATTTCTTCTACCCCCTCGGATCCTGAGCAAGAATTACCAGGTTTTGCTTCTCTATAAAAGGCAACCTTACTCTCTGGATTGTAGCTGTAAGTGGTCTTGGGAAGAGTCCTTGAAGGAGGAATGTGATCGAACTGTGTTAAGACCTTTGTGCCGAAAGTAAACAGAGGTAACTATTACTAACAATTCTTTATTTTTTATCAGTCCTTCTCAGAAGCTAATCCCCAAAACCATCTCCTCTCCAGGAAATAATCTCTCTGCTGAGGACACCCTTGGGACCACGATGCTCCCATTTCTCCCTCCAAGGCTTTCAGTGGGAATGAGTCCTATAAAACAGAGCAAAAGTATGCAAGAAACTGGCCCTAAAGACCACAATATGGGTAAAGGACCTGGATTCTCTGCCTGCTGATTTAAATGGTGCTTATGTTACAAAAGACTGTAAGAAAACACGTTTCTTCTTAAAATTCCCAAGAACCAGCTAATACATAAATTACAGGTGAAGCAGTATATTCAAGAGCAGATTCCCAAGAGGCAAGCAATTTGCTGTATACATGCTTGAACAGAAAACAAGCAGCCTGTTCATTTTCCAGGGAGATTCTAATAACATTTCATGCCTTTGAATGAAGATGTAATGGAGCAAACGGTAAACAAGAGGTACCTACCTCCCAGTGCCTTCCCAAAGGCATTGACTCAGTATTAAAAAGAAACATAGATATTTACAGTGTAGATATAAAATGTCTACAATAATAGAGTCACAGAGTACATTTTTTATACATATATATTTTAAAACAGAGTACCTTTTTGAAGTTCAATTTAGCATCCATCCCACAAACATAAGACTGCCAACTGAAACAAGGTCTGGAAAAGCATAGAAGATAGTGGCTTAAACTCTGTGTAAAACAACCATAGAAAACTACTCCCCAAAACTTGAAACAGAAAATCAAACATTCACGTGTAATTGAATGGCTGGAACAAATCTGCCATATTGACCTTGACAGGGCCTTGAATCATGAGATCATAAATCAGCATCCTGGTGATAGCCATTATAAACTTAGAAATGCCTTAAAACCTAAGACTTCATTTTATTCTCAGTGATTAGCACGATGTTTGGAAAGCACTGTGCTCTCTGGAGCTTACTTTGAAAGATTCAAAGATTCGAACACCGATTTCCAGAAGGCCACCCCCAAGCCACCCAGACACTTAAGATTTTCTTCAATCCTCTCGATCAGGTTCTGTTTCCTGAATTACTTATTGTTTATTTATTTATTTCAGTAATTACAGCACCTTAGGCTCTTGGCTATCAGCGGTGTGGCTTGTTTCAGAGAGTTCTGGAAAATTATGTTTTAGTGACATTCCACTTCTTTGTGCGTTTCATTAAAGGCTCTCCGTTAAGGCTTATAAATTATTCAGGTGAGGGAAAATGCCTTATGAGTGGCTCATAAACGGCGTAACAGTAAGCATCATCTAGAAAGGCATGACACACGGTCCTGCAAGGACGCCTGTTTTTCCAACCGCCGCCCCTTCCCTCCCCACACCACGCACCCCCAAAGACAATGCGGGGGGTCTCTCTGAACGCCGACACCATCTCCGAGGCCGCACCCCAAGCCTAAACCAGAAACACCCGCGTGGAGGTAGATCACTGCGGGCGTCCCACCCTGCCCCAGGAGCCTCGGCTTCCTGCTTTCCCCATCAAGGTGAAACTAACCCCTCGGAGCCCGCTGGGGGGCGGACAGAGGCAACGCAGGTTGAGGCAGCCGACAGCAGGACTGGCAGGAAGGAAGTGAGCGGCCGCAAAGCGCATTTTCCTCCTGCGGAGCAAGCGGGACAGGGCGTCTCCAGCGGAAGAGGGGCCGGCGCGCGCCAGGCCACCGGGCACACGCGCCCGGCGTGCACATTCGCCTGTGCCGGTGCGCGCTCACACACACACACACACACAGACACACGCGCGCGTGAGCGCGAGCGCGCCTACTCACCAGCAGCCCCTGATGTCCGGAGCCCGCGTGGGATGGCGACTGCAGCGGCTGTCCCCGCGCCTGCCGTGTGGCCTTGGCATCCGTCTGGCCGCTGCAGCCCGGGCCGCGGTGGCTTTTGCTAGAAGGCACTGCAGTAGGGTGATAGGGCACCCAGCGAGCCGGCGCCCGCTCCCTTCACTCTGCCGACCCTCCTCCGCTTCTCTGCGGACTGATGGAGCTTTGCTACCTTCACTCGTTTGGCTTCTGTGCGTTCCTCTCTTCCTCCTCCCCTTCGCTGCCGTAGCTCCCCAGCGCCCAGCGCAGAGAGCTCCCTCGAAAACCCACGCGCAGGCCTGGCGATCCCGAGCCTGCAGCAGCCGTCTTTAATGCCGCCGCCGCCGCAGGAAAATAAACTGTCACTGCGATGGTCCCGGCCTCCTCTGCCCCGGCCCCTGGGTGCCGCCTCCGCCTCTGCCTCCGCCCCTTCCTCGGCGGCGGCCTCCCGTGTTCCGCAGAAAACGCTCGCGGGTGGAAGCAGGTCCCCGCGGTTCGGCCTAGAGCGAATGTGAAACAATCGGGTGCGACTTTCTCTTCTGAAACCCTGCCCGTCCCCTTCTCAGCCCAGAACCACGTGAACTCTCATTTCGCTCCACCATCAGTTTCACTGAGGGGGACCAGAGTGGGTGCCTTTTAAGTGCACACGTGAGGTGATACAGCTGGATTTGACCGTGAACTCGCATCGCAGTCAGAGGAAGGATAGGGTTTTCGTGAAAATCCCACTTACACCGTATTAGGAATTCCACCTTGAGATTTATCCATAACCCACCCGCTCACACCGTGAAACAGTTTAGTCCTCTTCCCCTCTCCCCGCTCCGTGTCCTGGGGTAATGCAGGCTACTATGATATCTTTGGGATATTATATTATTATCACGTGCAGTGTTTTTAGTATGGCCCTGGCACTGAGCCAGACACTCTACATGAAATCTTATTTCATCCCCTCCACAGCCCTTATAAAGGGTACTCTTACTTTTCCCATGACTGAGGCACAGAAGAGCAAGGTAATTTGTCCCAGGTGACCCACCTGGAAAGTTGTAGAAGTTAAGATTTAAATTCTGATCAGACACCAAAGGCTATTCCTATTGGCTTTTAATGTGTAAATCTCTGAATGTGTAGACATTACACAAACACTACTACTTCTGGGTGAAATGCAGACATTTTTTTACTTTTCCTGAGTTTGGTTGGGAGGTTACTTCCAAGAGAGGGAAGTGACTGCAGAGAGAGGTAATGGAACATGAACTTTTTCTAACCTGCTTTTCCTCAGGAGACCAAACTTCTAGCCCTGGTTCCGTCACCAAATGAGCTGTTTGGCCTAAGGCATTTCACCCTCTTAGGCCTCATCTCCCTGCACTGGTTTTTTGAAATGGAGAGGTCTGACTATTACAGGCAGCCTGCAGCCTTGATTTTTTTTTTTTTTTTTTTTTTTTTTTTTGCGGTACGCGGGCCTCTCACTGTTGTGGCCTCTCCCGTTGCGGAGCACAGGCTCCGGACGCGCAGCCTCAGCGGCCATGGCTCATGGGCCCAGCCGCTCCGCGGCATGTGGGATTTTCCCGAACCGGGGCACGAACCCGTGTCCCCTGCATCGGCAGGCGGACTCTCAACCACTGTTGCCACCAGGGAAGCCCTGCAGCCTTGATTTTTAAGAGGCAGTGGTGTCATTGTTTTTTCTAATTTTGAATTTGAGTCTAAATTTTAACAAAAATTCAGACTTTGGGCGTGTGCTGGGAAGTTGGAAGGACTGGCAACTTTTGCTTCGTGGTGGGTTCTAGCAGCCATCAGCTAGAACTAAGTAGTAGGTGTATCCTTTAGACTGGGAAGATGCTCTTCAGTTTTCCCCAGTCCCCACCACTCCTATATGCCCCATCCCCTGACATTGAGGATATGGTAGACATTTGAGTGTGTAGTTCGGAACTAGATAATCTCATGACCTACTAGACAATCTAAAATTCAGTGATAATTAGGAAGATTAGTCAGGGGCTTCCCCAGTGGCCCAGTGGTAAAGAATCCACCTTCCAATGCAAGGGAGGCGAGTTAGATCCCTGGTTGGGGAACTAAGATCCCACATGCCGCAGGGCAACTAAGCCTGCATGCCACAACTACTGAGCCTGCGCGCCTCAACTAGAGAGACCGCGTGCTGCAAAACTACAGAGCCCACATGCTCTGGAGCCTGTGTGCCACAACTAGGGAGAGAAAAACCTGCATGCCACAACTAGAGAGAAGCCCGTGTGCTGCAACGAAAGGTCCCACGTGCAGCAATGAAGATCCCGCGTGCCGCAACTAAGACCCCAGGCAGCCAAAAAAAAAAAAAAGATTAATCAGATTCCTAAAAAGTATTATGAAACAAAGAATGCACATAAATATTTATAGTGGTCATTGATCATAGTCTTGTTGCCTAGAATCCCAAACTCTCATAAAAGGCAAAATATCTCAGCACTCACTGTCTCCTCCCCTTAGCAGCTAGCATCATGGGACCTAAGTTCAGCCAATCAGAGTCTCCTACCCAAGTCTCTGAATCTGCAGTCTTATTCAAAGGGACATTTTAGAAATAATACCATTGTCTGTGGAGTAGCTTTCGTGCCCATAGACAGCAGTGCCAGCGGTGAGAGGTGGGACTGTCCAGTGGCAGTACCAGTGGTGTCCTAAGTGAGCTGCTTGGGTGGTGTGGCCTGTTCTGATTGCAGCTACCAAGCTGCCCTGCCTATTTCATGAGCCAGATTCTCCAACCTTTCTGTCTCTTTGGTATTCTACGTAATGGCCTTCCAAGGCATTTCTCTTCTGCTTAAGTTAACCAGAATTGGTTTTAGTGTTTGCCATGAGAACTCTGACACAGTGAGGTTGGGTTGATCCAAGCTCTGCCTCCCTTTCATTAACTGAATTAGTGAAAAGTAGGCACAGAAATATTTATACATCTTTTATCTTAGAGAATTTTAAAGTGTTCTATACTTTTGCTTGCACTTTTAAAGATTCTATTTCAATATAAATCCCTTTAAAAGATAGAATTTTTTTGCCTTTATCAGTTATATTAACAAAGATTGTGTATAAATAAACATTGCCCATCAATACTGGTGAGGATGAAATGAAATGAGCCCCCTCATCTGGTGGTATAATTTGGATACACTGCCAGAGAAGGAATTTATCAGTATGTTAACAGAAGCTGTAAAATACACACATCCCTTTGCCCAAAGTAATTTCACTTCTAGGAAGCAATGTGTCCTAAGGAAATCTGAAATGAGGAATCAGATTTTTCCACTGGGATATTTATCACCAACTTTGGGCATTAGAGTTATGTTTATGATGAAGCTGCTTATGATACAATGTTAAATAAATAAGAATGATACAAAACTGCATAAACATATAATCTCAAATAGGTTAAAACACAGGGAAAACATCTAGGAGAATTTATTAAAATTATCCCTAGAGATTAGTTATAGGCAATTATAATTGCCTTCTTTATACTTTACTGTAATTTAAATTTCCTATAAAGGGCATGATTTCATCTTATTTAAGGGAAAAAAGATTTAATAATTAAAAATAATATTGGAAGCCAGAAAAATATAAGGTTGTATCTATCACAGTGCTTCATTCAAAACAGGTATATAATAAATGTTTGAGAAAAGGACAAAGGTAGGAATAAAGCAGAGAGAGAGGAAAAAATGAAGGACACACTATTTCACAAAGAAGAGTGATGAATTAAGGGACTCCCCTGTCTTTTGTTTAGTTGATGGTACATATAGAAACAGGACATTACATTCTAAATTGCTTTATTAAGTAATGCTGCATTTGTGTATTTCCCAAATGTGATAAGTGACAAAACATTAATACCTTTCTCACTGTATAAGTAACAGGGAGATGGCACTCAGATTTTTCTCGCATTCCACAACATCAGAGATAGATCTGTTCAGAGAAGCTGGATGAGCACAGGGTGCTGGTATTCAAGAAAAAGAGGCAACCTCTTGCCTCTGATTGGCCATCACATGGAGGTCTGCCACTCTCCTTGGGGTACCCAAAAGTCCACGAGTTTGGAGTAGTCTTTATTCTCCCCATCAGTTGACATCCTAAGAGAATCTTATTTGTTGGAACTGACAGTACAAGGAGAAAGTGGGCAGTGTTGAATTTACATTGATTGAGAAACTGAAATTAATTTGTGCCCTCCTGTAATAGTTTGGTGTTTGCACATAAAATGGTGCTCCTTGGGGAAATAATCACCCTTACAGGAGGTCCTTGCTGAGACCAGATGGACTGGAGTTCTTGTTCTTTGTTTCACAGATTTAGAATTTCTTAGCTCTGGATTATCTTTAAAATCAAGGGGAAAAATGAATTAAAATACCCAACTCATTCTATTAGAAGAAAAATTCATCTCATAGGTTGTGTACTTAAAAGCATGTACCTCAGAAATTACTATATTCTTTAAAACGTGTTCTTAAAACTCTGGGGTTTGCTTTTGTTTATACCAATAATTCTCAAAGTATGGAAGTGACCCTTGAAATCTTTTCAGACAGTCAAAACTATCCAGTCTACTCAGCAAGGTCAAAACTGTTTTCATGAAAACACAAATCCATTCTTTGACTTTTTTTTTCATTCTCTCATGAGTTTGCAGTGGACTTTTCCAGAGCTACATGGATGATGTCGCCACAGCTAGAATGCAGGTGCAAGTGTGAGAATCCAGTCATCTCTTATGAAGCCAGATGTGAAAGAGATTTGTAATAATATAAAACAGTGCCAATTTTCTCACTAGTTTTTGTTGTGTCTGGGAAAAATATCATTATATTGTAATGAAAATGAGATGTTTAGTTTAACGTGTAATCAGTTTATTATTTTTAATAGATTGATAAATATTTTAAGTTTCTCTATATTATTTTCTAGTATAGTAAAAAATGGATAGATATAACTCACTTAAATGAAAGCCCTCTAGAGACCGTGATAGTTTTTAAGATTAAGACTGTATAGGTGCACACCTGAAACTAACACAACACTGTAAATCAACTATACTTCAATAAAAAATAAATTTAAAAGAAAAAGACTGGGGGCTTCCCTGGTGGCGCAGTGGTTGAGAGTCCGCCTGCCGATGCAGGGGACGCGGGTTCATGCCCCGGTCCGGGAAGATCCCACATGCTGTGGAGCGGCTGGGCCCGTGAGCCATGGCCGCTGAGCCTGCGCGTCCGGAGCCTGTGCTCCACAACGGGAGGGGCCACAACAGTGAGAGCCCCGCGTATCACAAAAAAATAATATAATAATAATAATAAAAGAAAAAGACTGTATAGAATCCTGAGACTGAAAAGTTTGCAAAAACCACTAATCTGTGCCATTAAGGAACTAATAAGCTCTGAATAACCTATTTTTTTCCTCAAACCTTGTTGAGGAATTATAACTGTGGCAACTAGCCTGTGTCAGCAAACGCAGGAAGCAACTGCTTCAAAAATGGAAGCTGCAGGCACGTTTGACCTTTTCCACTCCTGAGATTTATTTTGCTGCTCTCTTCCCGTTAATTACTTAGGCTTGGAGAATTCTATATCCATTATGTTCTCATATCCAGCATACTGGATATGAGGTGAGGTTTCAGAATTCCTGGAACCTCATCTCATTGAGCCTAGTGTTTCCAGCAAAACATGGGAATGTTGGCCATGTTACAAAGGTAGGTGGGAAGCTCTTAAGGTAGTTATGAAGCTGATAAATATGAAAGCATTTTGGAAATTACAATGTGCTTTACAGATATAAGGCTTACTACTATTTAACATTTCAACATCCAGACAGACATTTGATGAAAATGTGAATTCTCTCTTCAGCTGACATTATTTAATCTCTTGGATTTAGGTACATAAGATATTGATAAATGCGGAACAAATAGTAGTAGTGTTTGGAGCAATAGATCTTTTTCTAAAGACCTTTTTTTGCAGGCTGACTTACAGATAAAAAGGATGTGTGGGGAGGGACAGACAGGTGGAGGGAGAGCGGGAAGGAGGTGGTAGAAAAGCATCTGACCCTCACCCTCACTCTCAAAACATATACTGTGATGGTCACATCTCCCCTGGGGCTACTTCATGCAATAGAAATCTCTCTGTGGTAAGCTTTGACTATTATTTAACAGCTATTCAGTAGGTTTGAGCAGAAACAGTGCAAAACACACAGGATAGCACTGTACTTGTTATTTAAATTTAAAATGTCTTTGGTCAACAGAAAAAGAGTACCTTCTGTTTATAGAAAAATGTGCCCACTGGAGTTTTCACTGGACTGAATAATACCTTCCTAAAATACAACTATTAAACTTATCTATTGCTATGTAAGCAAAGACATGACCTTTTCCAAGGACAAATAGTAAAAATAGCAGGTCTCTAAATATATGTTTAGGCATGTGCTGCTGGGCTTAAAGCTTAGGCTCATAATGTAGATAAACACTATATATCTTTGTCTGCTCGGGCTGCTGTGACAAAATACCACAGACTGGGTGGCTTAACAACAGAACTTTTTCTCATAGTTCTGGGAACTGAGAAGTTCATATCAAGGTTCTGGCCGACTGGGTTCCTGGTGAGAGCTCTCTTCCTGGCTTGCAGACACCCACCTTCTCACTGTGTCCTCATATGGGGGTAGAGGGGAGAAAGAGATCTCTCTCTCTCTTCCTCTTCTTATAAGACCACCAGTCCTGTAGGATTAGGACCCTACACTTATGACCTTATTTAACCTTAATCACTCCCTAAAAGTCCTGTCTTTAAGTACAGTCACATTGAGTCACATTTGGGGAGACCCAATTCCGTTGCTAGCAACCTATTTGCCATTTGAAGTAAGTCCAAGATAGACCTTGAATGAAGCCACATAGTTTCATACAAGTCTCATAAAAACTGCAGGGTTCTTTGACTCCAAGGCACAAAATAATCATGACTCTGTCATTGTTATACACTCATTTATTCTGTTTCTCTGACTAAATGTCAAACTTTGCCATCACAGGTCACTCTGTCATAATCCATTATGTTTTCAGAGACTCGAATAAACACAAAACACACTCTGCCCTCCAAAAAGTGAAGGGAGAAATTCTAAGAGGTTGTTGTTATTGCCTTTCTTTGACTTAGTCAAGTTTTTTTACTCAGAAAGATCTTTATCGTTCTTTGAGGTGGAAAATAGGGTACATTTTCCTGAAGAAGCAGAGTTTTCAAATTTGAGAATCAGAAGTTACCACAGATATCACCTAGTCCAACTTTCTTACTTCACAGAGGAGAAAACTGAGATCGTGAAAGTGACGTCGACTTGTCAAGGTCACTGTAGACTGCAGCACCACAGCCGAGTCTTGAGTCTGTTCCATTACAGTCAGGAAACGTGGTTAGCTCGCCACTAGCTAGTGTTGTTAGGTTTTACCTTTACCGACTGTACAATCCTTTCCCAGACGTGATGTCAATTGGTTCTCTTAACCCTGTGAAACCAGAAGGCCATATGTGAGGCCAGAGGGTAAAGGGTTATGCTTCTAGAAGGGGTACAATCTAAAAGTGTGGAGGGGCCTTCCCTGGTGGCGCAGTGGTTGAGAGTCCGCCTGCCGATGCAGGGGACGCGGGTTCGTGCCCCGGTCCGGGAAGATTCCACATGCCGCGGAGCGGCTGGGCCCGTGAGCCATGGTCGCTGAGCCTGCGCGTCTGGAGGCTGTGCTCCGCAACGGGATAGGCCACAACAGTGAGAGGCCCGCGTACCGCAAAAACAAAACAAAACAAAACAAAACAAAAGTCCAGTGGAAGAGACTGGGAGGAGTTCAAAGTACAGTGGCTTTTCATTGGCTGAGTTGTGACAGTCTCTCATTAGCTGAGCTATTACCAGGCAAGGAGAAAATTTTCCTTCCTCCTGCTGGTGGTAGTAAAGTAGTGTCTTTTCCCGCCAGAGGTGCAAGGTACGCCTCTTTCTGTTGGAATCTGTATTTTTTTTTAAATATTTATTTATTTGCACTGGCCCTTAGTGGCGGCAGGCTCCTTAGTTGCAGCACGTGGGCTCATTAGTTGTGGCATGAAAACTCTTAGTCGAGACATACATGTGGGATCTAGTTCCCTGACCAGGGATCAAACCTAGGTCCCCTGCATTGGGAGCATGGAGCCTTAACCACTGCACCACCAGGGAAGTCCTTGTTGGAATCTGTATTGATGGCAAGTGGTATGTGTGGGAGAGCTCGCTCTTCTGACCCCTCAATTCAATTTTTGTGAGATTTCCCTTTATTATTTTTCACATTATTATTGCTAGAAAAAAAATCAAGCAATAATATAGGCTATATGAGACAGTGATGTGTTGGAGATGATGAAGAGCAGTCAAGTGGAAATGCCTAGTAATCCTGGGAAGTTAATCTTAACATGTAGATTTGGAGGACATTTGCTGAGTGGTAATAAGTAAAAGCCAGAAAATGGATGAAAGCCTCAAGGATGAATGGGTAAGGCCTGGGCACCACGGATTGAACCTTAACAAATGTCCACATGTACTGGGCTGCAGAAGGAAGAAGAGCCAGAAAAGGGCAATCTTAGAAGACAGCCAGGCGTAACTGAGTGTGGGGAATATTAATTACAAAACCGCCACCCTTTACTGGCCCTTCTCTGAGCCAGGCCCTGTGCTGAGTGATTTGCTTACATCACCTCACTTTATCCACACAACCCAGCAAGGTAGGTCATATCATCACCTTCTTTATTTCCAGGTGAGAATATGGAGTGATGCAGCCATGATGAGAACTGGCACTCTGAACCACGGGGACAGAGGATCTCAAGTAAGGGATGGTGAACAGGGCCACGTGCTGCAGAGATGGCAAGGAGAACAAAGTCTGAAAGAAGGCAATTGAATTTTCCCGTTTATGTCACTGGTCGTGAAGAGTACATTTTCAGAAGAGGGGTGGGCACATCCACCATGTTACAGGGAAGTGAAGAGGGGGTATTGGGAAAGGAATGGGGAGCCAGCTGTGCACCAGTTACCCCAAAGGAAAGCAAGGACTAGATTGGTAATCAGGGGGTAACAAGAGCCTAGTAGCTTCTTCCTCCAGGCAGGGAAGCAGAGGGAAAGACCAGGTGGCAAAAGGAAGATAGAAGACTGTGGAATATGGAAAGAGTTAATGAAGACAGTAAGATCCTTGAAGGATGGGATCAGTAATGCAGGCATGAGGACTTGTTTTCAGAACAAGAGAACAAAACTTCCCATGTTCTACTGCCTTGGAACTCTTTCTTAGCACACTCTTGTATTCAAAGAAACATCCATTCAGCATCCAGGCTTTAGATAGCAAGTTAAAACTTTGCTGTGTGACCCAAAGATGCCAAAGGACTTGTTTTCATGAGGCTAAATGGGTTTTTTTCCCTCATTATTTAGTATCTTGTAAATGGCAGTTACTCCAAGGTTTTTGTTGTGTTCCTTTTCTACTCCAAGCCCCTTGTCTTTATTGTGAAATCTACATAGCTTCCTAGACTCTTTCCAATGACTTATTCTCACATTATTCAGATTCCCTACAAGGAGAGACCAGGAATTAACCTATAAGCACCTCACCACCTCCTGCTACCTCTCCAAGTCCAAGAAGAGAGTGGAAAATTGAGAACATATATGAACATGTATTCTTCTCACATGCAAGTCATCTGTGGCAGAAGGAAAGGATGAAAAGAAAAGTATAGGGTCGAAGGCATGTGGTATTCATCCCAAAACAAAGTTCTTTGATTTAACATCCCATCAGGTAGAGGCGCTTCAGGGAGATAGGAACAGACGTCAGCCATGAAGTAATTACTGACCCCTGAGTGTTCAATTTTAGGTTTCCAGGTGGGATCTTTAAGGAGTTAAGGTTTGAGTGGAAGACCCTTTACACAATCTTGGTTCAGCATTTTCCTCCGTACTTGGATCATCAGAACCATGAACATAGACCATGTCTGCAAAAAGTGAGGACATTTACTGCAATGATTAAGAGAAATGGCTTTGGAGTCAGCAGACCTGGGTTTGAATCTTAATGCTGCCACTTTGCAGCTGTGTGACCTTTGAGCCGGTGAATTAACTTCTCTGAATGTTAGTTTCCTCATCTATAAAACAGGGATAATAATACACTTCAAAGGGAGTTTGTAACTATTCACTGAGCTGTTGTAGTAAAGTACCTAGCACAGTGATCAGCACCCTGTGGGCCCTCAATAAATAGTCACCAATACAGTTGGTAGTGAAAGAGGAGTCCTGGTTAGCAGGGCAGTCAGATGGGCGGAGTCAGATGGAGAGACATCCCTGAGCCATCCTGCAAGTTCTTTAGCCATAGAATAGTGTGTGTATGGAGTGGGGTCTGAGGGCTGGGGGCACAGGGTCTGCCTATTTACCTACAGGCCATTTAGCATGCAAATATCTAAGCTTACTTTCCTGGAAAGTGGTGTGCTCTACTTGTAAGCATTTGGATACTCTTTCAGCCCTGATATCTGAGCCCAAAAGAGATATCTGCAACGCAGGCTAGACTAAGGAGACAAAATGCATCCGTCAGCAGATGTTTCATTAAGATCTGATTTAACTTGATTAAAATCGGTATAGACTTAGCCTAAGGAAGCTGTTGCAATAGGAATAACTACTCTCTAGCATTGTGTTAGTGCCTAGAGAACGATTTGAATTCTGGAAGCTCTTGGATGACAGGGGATGGATTTATATGTGATTTTTAGTTTCTTCTTTTTTTGTAGTTTTTCTAATTGTATGATTTTTCTATTTTTTCAATATTTCTGCCAAGAACACCTATTACAAGTATAATAATAAATTTTTTAAAGGTATTAAGGAAATACATCTCTCTCACTAAACACACCAGTGTGAAAAACCAGTTTGAAAGGGGAATCGGGCCACACTGTTCAAGACGGTTTGGAAGGAATTCCCTGGCGGTCCAGTGGTTAGGACTCGGTGCTTTCACTGACGGGGCCAGGTTCGATCCCTGCTTGGGGAAATAAGGTCCCGCAAGCCAAGCGGAGTGGCCAAAAAAAAAAGAAAAAAAAATGGTTTGGAGAGGAGAGGGCTTGGAGGTAAGCATCTGAGAGTAAGATGGAAAACTTTGGATTTATCCCCAATATGTTCTTTCCTCTTTTTTTTTTTTGTCTTCCTGGTAACGGAAAAGAAAATCTGTCACTGAAGGACAGGGATATCTGAAGCTGCCAGAGAGGTTGAGGGTGGAGGGTGAGGCTGGGATAAAGCCTTTGTTTCAGGAGACAGACCTGGTTGATCGGAAAGTTTTATAAAAGCTAAGACCTCCAGTAAGTCTTCTGCTGAGGGTATCTAGGCTATGCCCCTGAGGCCCTGCCTTAAACTAAGAACTCCCAGTGGGTGCTTTATAGAGTAAATCTAGGATGAGACTCTGAGGCTTGGCTTAGATACCCTTGGTATCCACATCTGCTTGCATACTGGTCTGTTTATGATGATAACACATTCCTCCCCTCTTACCCCAGGCTTGGTAGGATACAATTTGTGATGGCTAAAGTTATGTGTTAAGTTGATGAGGCTTACAGATGCTCAGATAGTTGGGAAAACATTATTTCTGGATGTGTCTGCGAGGATGTTTCTGGAAGAGATGACATTTGAATTGGTAGCTTGAGTAAAGATCACCTTCACCAATGTAAGTGGGCATTATCCCATTCAAAGAGAGCATGAAGAGAACAAAAAGGCAGTGGAAGGGCAAAATTGCTCCCTCTGTTTGAAATGGTACGTTCACCTTCTCCCGCCCTCAAACATAGGTGGGTGATCCCAGTTCTTAGGCCTTTGAGCTTAGACTGGAACTACACCATCAGCATTCCTGGGCCTGTAGCTTACAGATGGCATATCATGGGACTTCTCAGCCTCCATAACAGTGGGAGCAAACCCTCCCCATGATACATCTCTCTATATACATATCTCTATATTTACCTCATTGATTCCATCTCTCTGGAAAACTTTGACTAATATACCATTTAACCAATTACTCAACCAACATTTTGAGGCAAACTGCACATGATTTGCTTCTTATTATTATAAAACTAGACTATTTCTAAAATAGAGACCTCAAAGAGGAAAATAAAAATCACCGGTGATCTAACGACCCAGAAAAAACCAACACATTGTTGTATTTGTTCTCAGATTCATCTATACACACACACACGCGTGTATGTGCATATATACACTCCATATATCACTCTATATACTTATTTTACCAAATTAGTATTAGAATATACATTAGAGTATTTTAAATAACCTTTTCTTCTTAACATATTGTGAACATTTTCCCACATCTATGTTTTTTTTGGCAGTGTCACATGGCTTGAGGGATCTTAGTTCCCCGACCAGGGATCAAACCCAGGCCCATGGCAGTGAAAGCACAGAGTCCTAACCACTGGAATTCCCCCTACATCTTTAAATATATTCCTAAAATATAATGTTTACATCCAACTATGTCAGCTCAACAGATCATTACTGGATGACTTTTTTTAATATATTTTTTTAATGTTATATTTATTTTATTTTTATTTATTTTTGGCTGCGTTGGGTCTTCGTTGCTGCGTGCGGGCTTTCTCTAGTTGCAGTGAGCAAGGGCTATTCTTCATTGCGGTGCACAGCCTTCTCATTTCGGTGGCTTCTCTTGTTGCGGAGCACGGGCTTCTCTCTAGTCGAGTGGGCTTCAGTAGTTGTGGCTCGTGGGATCTAGAGCGCAGGCTCAGTAGTTGTGGCACACAGGCTTAGTTGCTCCGCGGCATGTGGGGTCATACCGGACCAGGGCTCAAACCCATGTCCCCTGCATTGGCAGGCGGATTCTTTTTTTTTTTTTTTTTTTTTGGCGGTACGCGGGCCTTTTACTGTTGTGGTCTCTCCCGTTGCATAGCACAGGCTCCAGACGCGCAGGCTCAGCGGCCATGGCTCACGGGACCAGCCGCTCTGCGGCATGTGGGGTCTTCCCGGACCGGGGCACGAACTCGTGTCCCCTGCATCGGCAGGCGGACTCTCAACCACTGCGCCACCAGGGAAGCCCTACTGGATGACTTCTTAATGCCTAGCACCAAGAGAGATGCTTCAAGAGTCCTGGTTCTGTCACTTACAAACTCTTCACCCTTAGATAAGTTACTGAACCTCTCTATGCCTCAATTTTCAGGTCTCTAAAATAGTAATGATAATAATATCTACTTTGATGTTTGTGTGATGATTAAGTAAGACAGTGCCTTTAAGGTATGGTTCCTAGTGTATAGCAAACTCTCAGCCAATATAAAATAACATTATTACTATTATTAATAATGTTATTTAGCTTGTTCTGACCACACTTTTCAATGACATCTGTTATCCTGATCTTGCACAGCTGTTCCATTTCCCAGCAGTAATTCCCACATTCTTTTCTCTTCTTCGGGGTCATATAGTTCCAGGACACATAAGTGCCCATGTTGGTTTAGAAAGAACCAGCACAGTCTTCACTTACATCAGGGCACGTAAATCTACCTTTACATTTTATCATAGCCACGTACACTCTACTGTTTACCATCCCATTTAAACCTAAAGAAGCCCTTCAATTCAAAATTACTTTTGGGAAGAGATTATTTTAACAACAGACTATGTATATAACATGAAAAATAAATTAGAAAGCAACTTAATATCTGAAAACTGTTTCATAAAACTGTTAACTTTCCTCATCATTTGGGCAAAAAGGTAGGACATCTTTAAGAAGCACTGGCACTTTAAGAAAAATGTGATGGGAACTAGTGGAAAAATAACCAAGATGTAAATGAAATACACATTGTAATTTAAGGTGTGTGAAAATATACGTACAGGGAGAACTAAAGAGCTTGGGAAAAATGCATGTAGACACTGATAATGAATTTTCTCTGGGTGACTTTTAAAAAACTTGTTTCTTTATTTTCCAACTAAAAAAAATAAGCAAGTATTACTTTATTGCCTCAAATGAAATATACCAAATGGTATGTTTTTAAAAGAAATAGAAAGAGTATTAAAATTTATAGCAGGTAGGATTCCCTCCTTCTTTTAAAATTAAGCAGTAAACCAGAAGATGACTTCTAAGGCCCCTTCCTTCTCTATCCGTCCATGATTCTTTAAATTAAGAGGGAGTATTATGTGACATTTAATTAACTTGAAATGTAGAGTTGGAATATAATCAAAGTAGCTGGTCTTGGAGGGAAGATGATGCAATATATACAATCCTTCTTGGAAAACTGTTAGAAAAGTATTTTTCACTATCAAGACAATAGTGAAACTTTGAATAACTTTTTTAGATAAGAAAGTCAATATCAAATTGTGAACTGTTTGAGAAGTAAACCTTCTAGCCTAAATTGTCTTTTTTTTATGATTCTCAGCAATGATAGTGTATGCTGATCAAGAAATATTAAAACTAAGACCATTATTCAACAATCAATAAACAAAAATTACATCTTGAAACACTATCCAAGGGAACATTGCTGTGGAGAAAGAGAACAATTGAAAAAACTCATCAATGGCCCTCATGAAGCTGAGTTTCTCTACATTCTTGATTAAGACAAAATCTCTAGGGTTCTAGCAATTTGCAGGCCAGAGATCCAGCACCTTCAGAAACTGTATTATCCGGGGATTTTAATCAGGTCCAGGATCTTGAGGTGATACAGATACCACTTCCTTTTTTCTTTAAGACTGGACCTAGAAGAGAGCTTATACCTGCTTTGGGGGATGAGAAGGCAGATGATTTACCCAACACCTAAGAGACTAAATGAACCAACCAAAATAAAGGACAAGAAATGGTTATGTATAGGCATTTTCTCACCACTTCTTTAATATATCAGTCAGCATTGATAGGTGTGAGTGAAAGAAATCAAGCAGAAAATATTGGCCAGAGCTCACTAACCCCAGATGGGTCCAAGAATCAGATTTGGAGACAGTGCAGCCTGGGCCAGTGCTGAAAATAAGGCTGCAGAACTGGTCTGGTAAAGGTACCACTGACACCACTGTTCAGCTGAGTCACTGCCGTTAACACCCCCAGTTCCATCAACACTGGTCCTTGAAGTGTTAGAAGACACTTCTTCATTGGCGTCTTGCATTTCTGCGTGTCTTGCAAGCAGAGGCACTGGTTGCCTTCGTTTCGGATTATCTTTCAAGGATGTTTGCACAGCAGAAGCCTTAGAAGAGATAGTATTTCCCTCCAGAGCAAAGAGTAGACATACTCACTGCCCATTATAAAAGATCCAGGTTCTTCTCCTGTAACACAACCACTGCGTGTCCAGGCATCTATCTGGCCCATTTGCATTGCTCCCATGAAAGTTAGGATCAAGTGCACATGCTAATATTCATCCAGCTTGAAGTGCCATGATTAATAGAGTCCTTTGTCTTTGACCAAGGGTTTAGTGTCTTCTACTAGCATCCACCCAACTGTGGCACGTGAACCTATTAAAGTAGGGCAAAACCTCATACCCATCAGTTTTTGCACCTTGCTGCTAGAATTACTCCCATTGCTGTCTTAAGGAACTGTAGTTCACCACTAGAATGGAAATGGCAGTCTCAGCCTTTTTTCTCTTCCAAACTTCCAATTCTAAGCTCAGGTGACAGTTGCTTCTAATCAGCGGACCCTAGGTCATATGTCCATGTCTGAGGTGAACAGGAGTCCAGGAAATCCAATATTTGTCTTTCTACAGTTTTCACAGTGGGAAAGTCTCCAAACATAGCTTTTAGGAACACAGGAAAAAGTACAGACAAGTGTTCACTACATCAGTAGTTATGCTATATTTCTCAAATTGATACATAGCAGGAATTCTTAGGACTCTGTCAATGGTTAGATCTAAAGAAAGAGGTCTATAATATTAAATATATAATATTTAATAGCTTTAAATTCCATGGCTCTTGGCAGCGATGTTTATGACACATGGCAAAAAATACACCAGATGGCACTCTAAGTGGTAATGATACTTCTGCTTTCTTCGAACTGTTTTGGATGATTTGGGGGATTTTTTGTTTTGTTTTTGTTTGTTTTATGACTTGTTCATAGAAAGGCAAGCTGGGATACACCAGAATCCTTCCAAGAGAAGAAGAGAGATATGGCCAAATTCCAGTGTTTCCTTTCATATATCTCAAATAAGATGGTTTCCTCTGGAGCCATGGATTATTCAGGGCTAGGATGAGGCAAGTTACAGGTGACCAAGGCCTGCCAGAACAATAGGTGGAAGCCAGTCAGCACCACTTGGGATAACAAGGAAAGAGGCAAGACTGAAGATGGGAAGATTCTCTAAGAGAACAGCGAGTTGCTAGGAGTGGGCAAGCAGCACTGGGGGAAAGGGTCCTAGAAGATCATATTCGTTAAGTCCCTTTATCATGTAGAAGCCTTGACCTTGGTATATGTATGTGTGTTTTATTTTTAATTTTAGAGTAGCATATATACAGAAACATGTGCAGATCATAAGCTCAATTAATTATCCTAAAGCAAATATATCTGTGAAATCATAACCCAGATCAAGAAATAGAACATTGCAAATACCCCAGAAATTCTCTCAAGTGCCTTCCAAATTACTCCCTTTCTCTTCCCCAAAGGTAAACACTACTCTGATCCTGACATCATATACTAGCTTGCTCTTTTGAATTTTATAAAAATGGAATTATAAGTATATACACTTTTGTGTCTGACTTCTTTGTTCAACATTATATTTGTGTGATTTATCCATGTTTTTGCATGTAACAATAGTCTGTTCATTTTTATTGCTGTGTAGTATTTCATTATATTACCATATCAAATTTTATTTATCCATTCTACAGTTGATGGAATTTGGGTTGAGTCCAACTTTTGTCTATTATAAATAATGCTGCTTGAACATCTTTGTATGTCTTTGTTACTTATATTTTGCTTAAGTATATACCTAAGAGTAGCATTTACTGGTCATGGGATAGTCATGTGCAGAATTTTAATAAATAATTCCAAACAATTTTACAGAGGGTTTATAGCAATTTATACTCCCACCTGCACTGGGGCTAAACTTTGAGGGACATCAAGCTCTGAAGCTGTATAGAATCTTCCATCTTGGATCATCATATGTCTTTGAGTCGTTAACAGAATTTTGGATGGAATGTAGGTAAATGTTATTTATATACATAATGTTTTATTAATCCCAGAGCAACCCTCTGAGGTACGAACTATTAAAACCTCCATTTTATAGGTGAATAAATAGAGGAATAAATTTCGTGAGGCCAGAGACATTATCATTCATTTCTGCCACTGGTTTTGAGCATTTAAAATAGTGCTTGGGACTTCCCTGGTGGCGCAGTAGTTAAGAATGCAGGGGACGTGGGTTCGAGACCTGGTCCGGGAAGATCCCCACATGCCATGGAGCAACGAAGCCCATGCCCCACAACTACTGAGCCTGTGCTCTGAAGCCCGTGAGCCACAACTACTGAGCCCCCGTGCCACAACTACTGAAGCCCGCATGCCTAGAGCTCGTGCTCTACAACAAGAGAGGACACCGCAGTGAGAAGCCTGCGCACCGCAACGAAGAGTAGCCCCTGCTCATCGCAACTAGAGAAAACCCAGGCGCAGCAACAAAGACCCAATGAAGCCAAAAATAAATAAATAAATTTATTAAAATAAAATAAAATAGCGCCTTGCACATGGTAGGTAATCAATATATATTTATTGACTAAATAAATAAAAGTAATATGAAGGTTTTTTGAGCAAGTCGATCCATCTCTGAGTCTAGAGCATGTGCTCTTAACTTTTACTACTGAAAAGAGATGCACTCCATTCGGTGATCACACTAACTGCATGTCACTGTAAGGCTCTACAGATGGCAAGACGCAAAAAGAGCTACTGAACCCAGAGATGAAAGGAGGTTGGAGGGAGGTAAGATTTATCAAAAGAGGAGTCCAAATGTTTTCCTCAATCTTTTGATCCCTGATATTTTTGATGCAAATGTATCACCAGTCATTCCAACAAGCATATCTGACCCAGCATCTAATATTCTGGCTACACCGTATAACTAACACAGCTCTTGATGTAAGGAATCAGAGAATCAGGAGCTGGAAGGAACATTTAAGGTCAATGAGTTACCCTGCCCAAAACTGGTTTCTTCTAAATCAAGCCAGGCCTATCCTCTTCTGGAGTCCAGAGAGCTCATATTAAGTGCGTTTTGTCATCTTGGATTCTCCCTTTGTTTCCAGGGGAAATTCTATCTATGGAGAAACTCTGACTATATATACTGCAGTCATATTCCTATGTTATGTAGTCTGATTATAAGGGGAGAAGTGGGAGGACAGAGAATACTAATCAGTGGAAGCAGTCAGCTTAAAAAACACGAATTTCCAGTGAAAACAAAGTAGCGAAGAATTAGAGATCAAAACATATTAACTAATATTCGTATCAGTTATGAATTGTTGTGTTCATTGTTTCAGTTATCTCTTACAGTGTAACAAACCACTCCAAAATTTACTTAGTGAATCAAAAAAACTTATCTCATGATTCTGAGAGTTGGCTGAGCTCTGCTAGGAGGTGCCTTTATCTCACATTGTGTTTGCTGGGATCACTCATGTGGTTGCATTCAGCTGGGAGCTCCTGGCACTGGAACATCCAAGATACTGTCACTCAAATGTCTGGTGCCTCAGCTGGGTAGCTGAAGCCACCGGAGGTTGGGTGGGATTCTCTCTGCGGCCCCCCATCATGTGGTAGTCTAGCCTACGTTGTTGGGTTTTTTTGGGGGGTTTTTTTTGCGGTACACGGGCCTCTCACTGTTGTGGCCTCTCCCACTGCGGAGCACAGGCTCTGGACGCGCAGGCTCAGCGGCCATGGTTCACGGGCCCAGCCGCTCCACGGCATGTGGGATCTTCCCGGACCAGGGCACGAAAGCATGTCCCCTGCATCGGCAGGCGGACTCTGAACCACTGCGCCACCAGGGAAGCCCTAGCCTACGTTTTTTAAACATGGCTAGATCCCAAGGGAAGGTGAAAAATAAACTGGCCTAGGTACAGAATCGGCATAGCATCCCTTCTGTCACATCCTGTTAGTCAAACAAATCACAGGGTTGTCCCATACTGATGGGAAGAGCAATATGTGTGCACAGGAATTGATGACTGCCTTTACAATTTCCTACGTTTGCTATGACTTAGACACTTCTAATCATTAGCTCGTTTAATTTTGATGATTACCTTTTCAATTCTCTGATGAAGAAACCAGTAGTCAGAAAAGTTGTCTGAAGTCATCAGCCTTTTAGTAACAAAGCCAGGAATAGAACCTCTGTTGCTTAGATCCCAAAGCCCGAGTTCATTTCAATTATGCCACAGCATCTCTCATTTTTGAAATATTTAGTTAGGACACCATTTCGGCATAAACTTAAACAACTCTGAACTCAGAGACTTGAGAAATAATCTGGTCTAGCCCCTTCACTTCACAGATGAGGAGAGTGAAGTCTAAGTATGTTCAAATTCACATAGAAAATCAGAGCAGGAATTGGAAATCTGGTGTCCTAACATTTCATACCACAGTCCAAGCCAAGGTCCAGCACTGTCCTTAGGGGTTGGAAGCCCACAGAAGTGCCTGCTGTGTGAGCTCACCAGACTATCCAGCTGTGTTGGCTGCATTTCCCCATTCTCTTGTCTGAGTGTTAGGGGCTGCCAACTGTTGGGCTCCAAGATGTGCTCAGTCATGCAGGAGGCAGAAGTGAACCAATAGACATTTCTCACCTGCCCTATGTGACAAGGAGCTACAGGGAGAAGAGGAGCCGTGAGGCGAGGGGCTAGGAAATTGTACAGGAAACCTGACCCTAGCTCCTAGCTAATTCAGCCTTCTGTTTGACCACCTGCAAATGAGGCTGTTAGCCTCAGAGCTCATGTCAGGAGGGCCTGCTCTGAGAGGGGAACATTCTAAGAGTTGTGATTTTCTCTTCTGTGGCATTTATTTGGTCAGAGTTAATAAGGCCTGTGTTGAAATGCAACAGGACAATAGCTGGTTGAGTTGGATTCTTTTTTTTTTAATTTAATTTGTTCATTTTTGGCTGCATTCGGTCTTCGTCACTGCGCGTGGGCTTTCTCTAGTTGCAGCGAGCAGGGGCTGCCCTTCCTTGCGGTACACGGGCTTCTCATTGTGGTGGCTTCTCTTGTTGCAGAGCACGGGCTCTAGGCGCGCGGGCTCAGTAGTTGTGGCGCACAAGCTTAGTTGCTCCGCGGCATGTGGGGTCTTCCCTGACTAGGGCCCGAACCGGTGTCCCCTGCATTGGCAGGCAGATTCTTAAGCACTGAGCCACGAGGGAAGTCCCCGAGTTGGATTCTTAAAAGTTCAGGGAATCCAAGCTCATGACAAGGCAATATGGAGTTTCTGTGGTCTAGTGGTGTCTGGGGAACTGAACAGATGTTTGCTCACAAACATCTGGAAACCAAAAAACTGTCATAACGGCAAGAAGTCTACTTGCCTCTGAGGTCTAAAGCACGTTAAGATCAAATGCACTACAGTCTCTTAGAGGTAGCAGGAGTGCACAGTAGCTCAAGGGAAGGCTTTTGGCTATGCTCAGCCACTTGCCGGCTGCTGGCTTTGAGCAGGTAACCCTACCTCTCAAAGTCTTAGTTCCCTCATCAGTAAAAATGGTGATAATACTACTAACCTCAGAGGGTTATTGTAAAAGAGCACTGAGTGAGGTAAGGTGGATGAGGTTCTTGAGGTCTGCCCAGTAAGCACTCAATAAAGGCTAGCCATTATTTTTTATTATTATCTCAAGGGATTACTACGGGGATTGAACTTGACAATATACGATAAACAGCTGGCAGTGGGCTCAACCCATGGTAAGTGCTAAATAAATGAGAGCTGTTATCTTTGATATCAAGGAAATGCTAGGTAGTCACTAAAAATGATATTAAAGACTATTTTGTAACATGGAAGGGTGTCAATATGTACTGTTGAAGGGCAAATATAAGATGCAAAAAAACATGCCAAAAATCTCATTTTTTTCAAATAAATAAAGTGTACATTTCCATAGGAAGAAGATTGGGAGGGTATATACCAGAAAAACACTTTATTATAAACTAGAGCCAACCAAACAAATCCCATAAAAACTTGAGACTGCATTTCATAGGCTTGCAGCTGAATCTAATCCAATGAACATTAGGACCTCATAAGGGAGTAGACATAAATCATCTCTTTTTTAAGCCCTGAAAGACATCAGGGATAAAAGAAAATTATAGGTCACACGGTAAAGTGGGCTACATTCTTCATCATGGGTCAGAGTAGTAAACTCACACCCTGAAGTGTATACCTTGTCTCATACGGTGAAACTGGCTTTACTGTGAGATTGACAGAGACTTACAATTTAAGTCATCCAGCAGATTCTTGAGTCAGTGGAGAAATAGTGGAAAGTTTGCAGAAGTAGGTGGCTGTGTCTTGAGACAGCCATCCAGTGTAACAGGATTTGTCAGTAATATATTTACTTCCTAGTTTTATTTTCTGTTTTTACCAAGAAATAAACTCTCTTGTCTCAGATATGTTAAATTATCTAACAAAATTAAGAAACAAAAATCTCAGCATTCCAATGACTATGGGACCACGAGCATGGTATTTACTCTTTGTGTTTCCATTAAAGCACATGATAATAACTAATTCTGTAAGCACATGGTAAAGGATGACACAGAAATAGAACACACTGTGGAATTAATCATTGCGTAAGAGCTAAACCGTTAAATAACCTATTTTAAATTTAAACTTGCAGTGCCAGCATTTTTTTTATTTTAAGGGTTGGCTGACCCCATTTCCTTCTCCATTACCATAAATTTCTGTATTTACTGGAAAATTCAAAAGTGATTTCAAATCTGACAAGATTTTTTAATTCTTGAAGTAAAAACCCTATATTAGTACAAAACAAGAAGTATTACTGCTGTTTAGCTTCTGAATCCTGGACTTAATTGTAAGTGAACAAATGATATAAAAAGCACTGACAGAACAAGAGAGAATTACAGAATGAGATGGCAGGGCTCCAACACATAAAACTCAGAAACACAAACATTCTGATTAGCAAAAGTACTTATATGATTAAATAGCTATTCTTAGCATTAAAAAGGTGCTCAAATGAAAAGCCAATGTCCTTGCGTTATTTAAAGAAGAAATAACCCTATACAACCGAGGAATTTATACAGGCTGTAGATGAGAAAAAAAGTCTAAAATAAGGTATCTAAACTCTCTCGTTTATTACACTGAAAACTACTGTTGATACACTAATAATTCTCAAAATCTTTATCTCTAGAACAACTCTTACTCCAAAGTTCTGAAACCACATAACAAACTTATTTTTGGATATCTCTCCTTACCTGTGTTACACTTGTGTCCCTTACTCACAACTTATGCAAGCTGGAACAAATCATCTCTCCCCAGCCCTTCCTTAGTCTGACTCCTCTTCCAGTGTTTTGACTTTCAGTGAAAGGTATCAAAATCTACCAGATTTCCCAAGGAGCAAACATGCATGTCATCCTTGATATGCTATTTTGCATGTATCTTATGTCACAGTAAGAATTCCTGCTATTTCTAATGTCTAAATATCTCTAGAATATTATATCAGCCAGGGTCCAGTAAGGAAAACCACACTAGTTATTTCAACAGAAAGATTTACTATAAGGACGCAGTTAAGTGGGTGTTGGAAGGTTGAAAAGGGAAAGAGATAACCCCGAGGTAATGGAGAGAGGATTGCAGGGGGCAGCCACCACTTCCTGGACTGGAGAAACAGAGAGCAGAGGTTGGGGTTATCAGAATTTAGGAACTTGGGGGAAGGACCCTGAAATTCTTGGGACCCAGGCTTGAAGAGGGGCCACTGTCTGGCTGTCGCTAATGCTGCAGGAGCTCAGCAGAGGAGTTGCATCAAGTCGGCAGTGGGAGGGGAGACAGCTGGTGCTGGGGCCTCTCGGGAGATGATTAGGCCGGTTCAGGGAATGTGAAACGAAACTGGACCAAGGGACTTCCCTGGCAGTCCAGTGGTTAAGACTCCACGCTTCCACTGCAGGGGGCACGGGTTCCATCCCTGATCGGAGAACTGAGATTCCACATGCAGCGTGCGACTGGGCCAAAATATTAAAAAAAAAAAAAAAAAAAAAAAGTTGGACCAATGGCTGTTTCTAGGGTGAAAAACTATTGCTGGGCTTAAACTGATAGGATCAGCAAACATGGAATGAGCCGCTCTCTTTCTCCTTCCTTAGCCTGTAGTCTCCCTTGAGGGCTCCCTACTGGGAGAACCTAACATGAGGTCAGTGGGGAAAAAAGAAATAGAGTCCACAGAGAGCGAGTGTCAGCATCACAGAACAAAATATAAACAAGTGTGTTTGGTGCCGGGAGATAGTAGCTGTCAAATGACGAAAATAAAACCGTTTCGTTTTATGTCCTTTATTTAAGGGGAAACGATCAATGGATAGGAGGAGTACGGTGCCTCCGAATCAGTACAGTACTCTTTCCAAGGATGTTTGGGCAGGAGTGAGTTGTATGGGTTATTAGAAGCAGCAACACAGAAATAGGGCATGATTGGTTAGGAGGTTGGTGAGTTCTTCATAAGGCTACCAGGTCAATTAGGGCATAAGGAAAATGTATTTGGCTTAAATTGATTACCCTGGGGTTGCATATCTAACCTTATTTAGAACAAGGATATCAGAACAGATTCTTGGTGTTTGAGGACTGACTGGCTGGAAATACTGTGTTTCTGGTCAAGCAGAGCATTTACAAGGACACGAAAGTTATGTAAGTTTGGGTTTGCTGACGTGGCACCCTACGTCCTTCAGAGTTCCTCCTTTTCTCTCCATCCCCACTGCTGCTCTTCTGCCTTTGTTTGGTACCATAATATCTCAGTTGACCTAATGCAGTAGCCTCCTAACTGGTCTTGCTGTTTTCTCTCTTGTCTGCCTCAAATCCACTCTCCACACATTGGCCAGAGTATTGGCTTTATTATATAAATGAAATTCTGATCATGACACTCCTTTAATCAGGTGCTTCCAGTGGGAGCCATTAGATAATGTGGTGGGTTAAGATCCCTAGGTATGCTCTACTGAACCTCTCTTGGGGGTCAAGTCTTTGGGTTTACACCTTGAAGGAGCCTCTTTTTCCTCACAGGGAGTTAGGTGCTGGTCAGCTGGGGTTGGCTATAAACACAGCCATAGGAAATGGACATCTTTAATTTTAAGCCTGTAGTGTCTGACTCAAATATTATTTCTTGATAGATGTTCATGTGTGAAAATAGTTTCCTAGAACTTTTTCTCTTCTGTTTTTGTAATTATGGCTCAGTTTGCCATCTAGTGAAACTTAAACAATTTAAAAAAATTATCTGTTTCTCAGACCTCATTAGGACAGTTTCACCATGAGGGGTATGAGAACACGCTAACCCCAAATACGCCTCTTTGGCATATGGATTATTTTTTTGAGCCAAAGGCCATTGAGAACCAGCAGATGCAAGACAAGATTTAAAAACAGGATACAAGTTTTCCTTTCGTGAAGGAAATTTATATCTATAAAGGAAATTGACATTAGTAGAAGACACTGAACAACTTGTAGCAATAAAGGGGGCATTGACTTAAATCTGCCTGACAAACTTTATTATTCAACCCTTGTTTACCTCACTTTTCCTGCCACCTCTCCATAACTTGCCTCCGCTCCCCTTCCAACCTTCCCCAGAAGTCCTAAACACCTTTCCTTTAGCCTAAGATGGTATCTAGTCGTAAATTCTAAACACTTCTTGGAGTTCCACATCCCCTGAGTTCCTCTCATGTATATATAAGATATATAGGCTAACAAACTTCCCTTTGCTGTTCTCTTGTTGGTCTGTCTTTTGTTGAACCCCAGCAAGAACCTAGAAGGGTAGGAAGAAAAAGGTTTTCTTTCCTCCTCTATGACTATATTCCATTCTCACAGTGTAAGTGATCCAAGTCCTCTTTCTTCATCTTTAATTCTCCTGTTGGCCTAGAAGAGGTTTTTTCTACCTTAGCACTACTTTGGGCAGGATAATTCTTGTCTGTGAGAGGCTGCCCTGTACACTGTAGGACGTTTAGCAGCATCCCTGGCATCCATCTGCTAGATGCCAGTATCATGCCCACACCTGGTTGTGACAACCAAAAATGTCTCCAGAGAGTGCCCTGTATTTTTATTTGCTAGATCTGGCAGTCTTACCTGGGGAAAAAAATCATCCCTGGTCAATGTTCACTGGCCTAGAGACAAGTGTTTCACCACTTGCAATGAATCAACTGCTTTTTTATTACTTTGTTTTTAGTGTCATCCATCCATTCAAACATTTCATCTTTCACAATTATAATAAGTATTGTGCCTTTAGAACCAGACTGTAGGGCAGGAAAAAGAATTTTCCCTCTACCCTTCTAGGTTCTATGGCTGAGAATCCACCTGTAATAAAGACAGATTAACAAGAGGAAATCAAACAGAAGTTTAATAACAGGTACACCTCATGTACACATGGGAGAGACCCAGGAAAACTCTTGGAGATATCCAAGCCACCACCTTAAATACCTCCTTCAGCTAAAGAGAAAAGAAGATGTTGAGGGAGGGGCAGTTATGGGAGGTGACCAAGAAAAGCACAGAAAACAAGGGTAAGGGTGTTATGCAGATTTAAGTCATTGCCTTCTCCACTGATAAATTTCCAGAAGTCATCCTTTTCTTCCTGGTACGGTGAGGGAGACACTTTTACAAATGGAGATTTCCCTCATAAATGTAAATCTCCCTTACAAAAGGGTAAATTCTACTGCTTTCAGAGATCTGCAGTTTTTCAAGAATAATCAATTCAAAATAATCCTTATGCTAAAAAGACATATTTTAGGGTGACACATTCTGCTACCCTTTGTCAGGAAGGAAAAAAACCTTTCCTCTACCCATCTAGGTTCTTCTGGTTGGTCTAAGAATTAAATTGACAGAGGACAGATTAACAGGAAAAAAATCAGATTAAATTTTGTACGTATAGGAACCCAACATACATGAGAGGTTCAGTGACAGAAAAGTAAAATAAGGTATGTGTGCCATCCTGAGCTAGGGAATGGGACAGGGACCTGGGGCTTCCAAGGACAGGAAGTTCATTCATGGGATAATAATAAAAAGAGGACATGTTTAGTAATTAAATATTTGCCCTGCCATATTAATTGGGCCACTTAGATAAAATTTACCTCCAGTAATAACATTTTTCTGGGAAAAATCCCCAACTTAAGTTCTTCTAGGTAGTCAAGGGAGGGGCAGTAGTTTCCCTTGAACCCACAGGATCTTGATTGCCTTTAGTTCAAAATAATCCTCATGTCAAAGTGGCACATTTTGGGGAAGCTTGTCCGGATCCCTTACACCTTCAAGGGAGAGATGCAGTCAAGGGAGAGATGCAGAATCCAAATAGAGGAGTTGCGGTCCTGATAAGAAATTAGAGAAGACTTTTTTTTTTTTTTTGGCCTCACCACATGGCAGGTGGGATTTTAGTTCCCTGACCAGGGATTGAACCTGTGTCCCCTGCAGTGGTAGCACAGAGTCCTAACCACTGGACTGACAGGGAGTTCCCTAAAGACTTTTGAGTTCAGTTAGGGTGAAAAGAGTTTGCAGAAACTACAAATTAGTTAGAAGAGGTTACAAAGAAAGCTAAAGGGGATTATGAGAGATTTGCATAAGAGAGTGAAGGATTTAAGTCAGTGGGAAAGACACTTAAATGTCTTAGGAAATAAAGAAATGCAAAATGAAACTAAGCCAAAGAGGAAGTCAGCTGCAATCTTAGTGGGTATTGCAGGCTTCCGTCTCCAACAGAAGAATTAGCTAATTCTTAAAACTCCTGGGAGGTTGGTCCCAAAGCTAAGTCATATATATATATATATATATATATAGGCTCAGGCCTTGGATCCTGGCGCCAAATCTTGGCCACAAAGAACCTTAACTGATCACATCAGTTTGCTTGGGATGGTTGAACGCTTTCTTTCTCTCATGGGTGTGTGTATGGGTGTTTGAATTCTGGGAAAGTTTAGCACTTTGCTGTGATTGTGTTCAGTTCAGAGAAAACGTGTGAATATTTGGTATCATATTTCGTATATAAAATATCTTGGATGTTTAAGAGACTTGGCATGTTCGCACGTTAGCACACAAGTGGCCTGGTGTTTCCATTTAAAATGTCTAAGAGAGTAATTGATGTATAATAGAATAATTGATTTTAGACTTATGATTTTAAAATGGAATGTTATAAATTGACTAAATTTGAAAACAGTATTAGAATGTTTAGGATGACTTAATATTTATTATATTAGAGTGAGTTTAGTTTATTAGATTTACAAGATTGTTTAGCTGGGAAAATATTACTCTAGGCTCAGAATTAAAGCGCTTATAAAGGAAAATCAAATATGGTAATACTATAAGTGTAATTTAAACCTTTTAGTATAATTGAATTCACTAGAATGTAAATGGGACTGATATTTCAAAAAGTTTAGGTTTTTTTTTTTTTAAGTTTAGGTTTTTTTTTGTTTTTTATTTTTTCGGTACGCAGGCCTCGCACCACTGTGGCCTCTCCCGTTGCGGAGCACAGGCTCCGGACGCGCAGGCTCAGCGGCCATGGCTCACGGGCCCAGCCGCTCCGCGGCATGTGGGATCTTCCCGGACGGGGGCACGAACCCGCGTCCCCTGCATCGGCAGGCGGACTCTCAACCACTGTGCCACCAGGGAAGCCCAAGTTTAGGTTTTTTTAATTTGGGTTGCTCAAACTTTACTCAAAGATGCCCTTGAATGTGATTATGAGCACATTTATATATATAAAATACTATAGCTCATAAATTGACTTTATTATTTTAATTAGTCTATATTAATAAAAAATATCAAGGAATAATAAATAAACTTATGTGTGCATAAAGATAGCAATAATCCATCAGTTTTAAAGATTATTTTTCATGAAGGTCAAGTCCTATGCAGACATAATATGGTTCTAACAAGCGAGTTTGTTTGCACTTAGCCTTTGTCAATAGCCACTGAAAACCAGATTTCAATTAGGAAATGTCCTAAACACAATATCCTGTTTTGAGCCCTGAGTCCTTTCTGCCCGTGTGAGAACTTTTCTTCCCCCCTCGTCTTTGCTTCCTTTTTTTCCACATGTCACCACTGGCAGAGTAGGTATGACTCAGAAACCGGTTCCTCAGGTTTGTAACATTAGATGATGCGCAACTTGGGTGATTCATTACACGGTAAACTAATGCCCTTGTTTCATTGGGTTGGGCTCTCTGGAAGGTGTGTTGCTGTGTAGGTGGCTGGAAGAACACTCACAGGTGTGGAAAGAAAGGACTTGCCACCGACCTGGGCTTCTATGGACCTTTCTCTTGACTGGGAAGGATTTTGATGTTAATTGGAAATACCTCCAGAAGATTCAAGAAGCTGTGAAATAATTCTGTGAAGGACCAGCATGGGAATCCTATACTCTGAGGTATGTAACCTCTCTGGAAATAAGATTCCCAAGATGTTAAAAATCGCTCATGCTTTTCAAATGGAATTTCCTATCCCTATTAATGTCTCCTTTTCGTCTGTCTAACTTTCTGTAAGAGCCTTAAGTCAAAACAAAGTCCAGTGTGCTAGTCTTTTTGATATTTTAATATTTTAAGGCAAATTATTTTGCAATCCTAAAACTTTAGCTAGATAGTAGCTTGTAGAGAGCCATATAGTATACATGTCATGATGTCCAGATGTTTGAGGGGGTAATCTGGATCTGTAAAATGAAATTTAGGAAAAGAGAGTTAATGGAGTTGTGTTTTCTGATGTCAAACATCTAGAGGACAAGTAAAAATTGTCTTCAACTGGATTTTCTGAACAGACTAAAGATAGCCTGGCTCTTTTATGGAAATGTGTGTATAGAGTAATGCCTTTCCGCTTGATATTTGAAAGGAGATTTTCACCTCTAGCAATTACTAATAAAGTCTATCCCTGTATAGAAGAAAGATAAAAACAGAATGTAGTTTTGATATTTTGAGTTTTTTCTTTTCACAGCTGATGGATACAGAAATGCTTTTTCCTGTATCGAAAGTAACCTATTAGAATCAAATAGATTTTTAACAACGTTTCAAAGGAGTACAAGAGAGTGATGTTTCAACAAGAGTCCAAGAGGTGTAATGACATTATTATTCATGACTTGCTCCCTTTCGTCTCTGACACAAATAACCGGTCGGTCTGCATTTCATTGCAGACGCTCAACAGAACCTCTCTGGGTGCTTCTTCTAATACTAAAGGCAGTTTCTCAGTGTTGGCAGTTATGTCTAATGCCAGGGGTGTGTGTGTGTCTTTCTGTAGTCAACTTTTCTTTCATTAGTTTATGTTTCTAGATATGTCTTGCCCAGTGACTTTAGGCTAGTGAAAACTCACATATATAAAAATGTCAACACATGTAATGTTCTAAAATGCTACTCTGGCCTTTCTTTTTTTTTTTTTTTTTTGTGGTACGCGGGCCCCTCACTGCTGTGGCTTCTCCCGTTGCAGAGCACAGGCTCCGGACGCACAGGCTCAGCGGCCATGGCTCACAGGCCCAGCCGCTCCGCGGCATGTGGGATCTTCCCAGACCGGGGCACGAACCCGTGTCCCCTGCATCGGCAGGCGGACGCTCAACCACTGCGCCACCAGGGAAGCCCCAGGAGGCCCCTCTGGCCTTTCTTAAGCCCTAGATTGCCTAAGAGCCAGGAAGTGGAACTTGTGAAAATGCAGTTTCAAGGGCCCCTACCCCAGAGAGTCTGTTTCACTCAGTTTGAGGTACGGTTCAGAAACCTGCTTTTTAGGGGAGCCTCCCAAATGATTCTGAGGTAGGTGATCAGTTTACCACCCCTGGGAGAGAAACACTGCTCTGGCTAGTGCTTTTCAGATTTAAATGTGCACACAGATCACTCAAAGATCTTGTTCAAACGCAGATTATTATTCTGTAGGTCTGGGTGGGGCATAAGATAATGCATTTCAGCTCTGCAATATGCTGTTGGCCCTGGACCATGCGGTGCGAACCCAGACTGTAGCCTACAGTCCAGGTCCTGGAAATAATTACTTAAGGAAGTCTTTGCGTGTAATTGTTTGTTGATGGGGTGTGGATTTGGCAAGTGGTTGAGTCAAGGCAAGGCGTTGATACTTATAAGTATCAGTGAGAATATCCCCAGAAGTGGAGTGAACTTTTCACTTTTCAGATATATTGAGGACAAAGCAATGTGGAATCTACTATGATATTTGAAAGCAAATACGACAATCACACACACACGCACACACGTATACACACACCCCTAAAAGACCCTAACTTACCTAGAAGCTCATAAGTAATTATTCAAAGCTCATAATTAACATTGAATCAAAGATAGTGTCAACTAAAATAATAGATACACAACCTAAAAATTGAGAGTTATGTTTTATTCAGCGGACACACTGAGGACTTCAAGCCCGGGAGGCAGCATCTCAAATAACCCTGAGAAAACTGCTCCAAGGAGGCGAGGGCGAACTAGGACAGATAGGAGTTTTGCAACAAAGGGCAGGTAGTAGGAGGAAAAAGTTACTGTTAATAAAAGAAAACTAGATATGTCAAGTTAAGGAATTTAGTGCTTTTCTATGTATGGGAAGATGCAAGAGTCTGGACTCACTAAAATCACCCCTTTGATATGCACCTCAGCTATATGGGGCCAGGATCCTGTGTTTTCATCTCCTGAGTTTCCACAGGGCTCACCTTTGGAGTGGCTGCAGTCTGATGGCTGCTAGATGGCAGGTATTCTTTGTTTCCTTCCTAAATTCCCTCGGGGCTCACCGACCCACCTTTGGTGGCTGGTGGTGACTGCAATCGCTGATGACTGTGACATCCTTTGTTTACTGATATGACAGGCAATATTTTATTTCGCAATAGTCTTAAGTCGTGTTGGGATAAATGGTGTTTCTATGCAACTCAGTATCACAAGTGATACTACTTTGAGTAACTCAAAGAGGTACTTAGAACTTGGGCTCACATAGCATCTTAACAAAAGAAAAATAAATTTTTAGAGGAGTGGCAAGACAAAGGAAAAGTACTTTGAGTTTCTAAGGCAGCAAATTGAGGGAAGGCAAATATGTAGGGGAGCTAATGGAAGACAAGGGCTAGTTAGAAATGTTACTCTGTAGATTACTTTGGTGACTTCTCTGGGCTGACAAAGGTAATTTTGTCCTTCCTGGTAGACAGAGAAGGGGCAACACCTTCACATATTTATGTCCTGCTTTTAGCTAAAGAGGGGGAGGGCAGAGAACACTCTTTGTATCTGCTTCTTCTCAATTGCCTTTAGCTCAAAATAACTGTTACACTAAGAGGTGTAGATCGGGATGCATAGTCTGCTACCCTCTGGAGCCTTGCATTGCTAATAGTTATGCTATTTATATATATAGCATATATATATATTTATTGAGGTATAATTGACATAACATTAGTTTCAGGTGCACAAAGGAATGATTCAATATTTGTATATACTGCAAAATGATCACCACAATAAATCCATTAACATCTGTCATCACACATAATTACAAATTTATTTTGTGTGTGTGTGTGGTACATGGGCTTCTCACTGTCGTGGCCTCTCCCGTTGCGGAGCACAGGCTCTGGACGCGCAGGCTCAGCGGCCATGGCTCACGGGCCCAGCCGCTCCACGGCATGTGGGATCCTCCCAGACCGGGGCACAAACCCGTGTCCCCTGCATCGGCAGGCGGACTCCCAACCACTGCGCTACCAGGGAGGCCCACAAATTTTTTTTTTTTTGATGATAACTTTCAAGATCCACATTCCTAGATGCTTTCAAACATGCAACGCAGTATTATTAACTACAGTCACCATGCTGTACATTACATCCCAATGACTTATTTATTTTATAACTAGAAATTTGCACCTTTTGACCCTCTTCACCCATTTCTCACACCTCCGACCTGCTGCCCTGTCTCAGGCAACCACCAATCTAGTCCCTATATTCATGTGCTTTTGTGTGTGTGTGTGTGTGCTTGTTTGTTTGTCGTTTTTCATTGTTGTTGTTTAGATTCCACATAAAAGTGAGAGCATATGGTATTTATCTTTTTCTGTCTGACTTACTTCACTTAACATAATACCCTTAAGGTCCATCTTTGTTTTTGCAAATGGTAAAATTTTGTTCCTTCTATAGCTGAATGATATTCCATTGTGTATATGTACCACATCTTCTTTATCCATGTGTTCATCGATGGACATTTAGGTTGTTTCTAATATATGTGTAAGAAAGAAGGAGAGAATGAGGTGGTGTCCCAGAGTGGGTCCTAACCTCTGCAGTAGAGGATGTGCTTAGAGCTCAGTGAGAGAACTAAGCTTGGATTGATCACCCCCAGCTATGCAGGCCAGACTTTTAAACAGGGCTGATTCATTTAAACCAGGGATCCCCAACTCCTGTTAGGAACCAGGCCGCACAGGAGGAGGTGAGCGGCAGGTGAGTGAGAGAAGCTTCATCTGTATTTACAGCCGCTCCCCATCGCTCGCATTACCGCCTGAGCTCCACCTCCTGCCAGATCAGCAGCGGCATTAGATTCCCATCGGAGCGCAAACCCTAATGTGAACTGTGCATGCAAGGGGTCTAGGCTGAGCACTCCTTATGAGAATCTAACGCTTGATGTTTGGAGGTGATGCTAGCGCTGGGGAGCGGCTGCAAATACAGATTATCCTTAGCAGAGAGGTTTGACTGCACAGAGACCACGATAAATCAATTGTTTGCAGACATATCAAAACCCTACCTGTGAGTGGCAAGTGACAATTAAGCCGCATCTTACGGAGCAGACTGGACATAAGCAACAGGCTTCGGTGTCACTGTCTCCCATCACCCCCAGATGGGACCACCTAGTTGTAGGAAAACAAGTTCAGGGCTCCCACTGACTCTGCATTACGGTGAATTGTATGATTACTTCATTATATCTTACAATGTAATAATAATAGAAATAAAGTGCAGAATAAATGTAATGTACTTGAATCATCCCGAAAACATCCCCCCCTCCCCCGGTCCATGGAAAAATCGTCTTCCATGAAACGGGTCCCTGGTGCCAAAAAGTTTGGGGACCGCTGATTTAAACCCTTATCACACATACCTGTTCATACTATTTACAATAATAATAAGTATTTAATTAGGCCTTTATTATGTGCCTGGCTGTGTTCTAAACATTTTAAGTGTATTAACTCATTTAATACTCACCCAACCATATAAGAGAGTCACTATAATTATCCTTATTTTACAAGTGAAAAAACTGAGGCAAAGATAGTTTCAGGAACTGGCCTAGAGTTACGCAGCTAAAAAGTACTTACTGGCTAGAGACCTGTGTACATTCAGGGAAGTTGTGCTCATGTCCTGATGAACATGCTAAGTTCTTTCCCTAAAGCTCTCTCAACAGGCATGTCACCCTCCATAAATAAGCCGGTCTTAACCACTCTGCTCTTTTGCCAGCACTCTTCCCCACGAAGTTACACTATTGTCCTTTCCCCTTTGTTAGAAGAATAGGGTAAGCTAAATCCAGGTTCCAATGAGGTACATTTTACTCCCACCCTGTAGAGAAGTGTTGCGCACTGCAAAGTATTACAAAAATTAGAAAGAAGGAAGTTGTATAAGAACTTAAAGAGCTCAAGAATTTGTGCTTAGATCTATAGAATCTTCTCCAGGCTCTTGTCCTTGTCAGCTGGGAAAACAAGGCCTTAAAAGGAATATCTAGAAAATTATATTACAATCATGTATCCCTTTAAACTTGGGGAAAGTCTAATGTTAAAGTTACCTATGAACAGTGGTACCCACACACACACATACACACACTCTTAATATTAATGTTTTAGGAATATATCTGTTTTTCAGACAGGAAGATGTTACCATAGAAAAAGGGCATATGGTTTAAAGAAGAAGGGGATCATATTGAAATATACAGTGTCCAGAGAAAGCAATTTAGGGCTTTTTGAGAGAGCTGGTACCATCGAGGAGGAGAACTCAGGGGGAACAGGAATAGAGATGCAATGAATGGGAAGGCCATTGGACTGGAAACCCAGGAAACCTAGAATTTAGTCCCTATTGTGCCAGAAACTCGGGGCAGTTGGGGTAAATCACTTAACCTCTTCTGGTCACAGTTTTGATATGTAAAACAGGATAGTTGGGTGAGATCGGGTTCAGCATGAAGCATTGTGTCCTTCCATGATAAGGGAAAAGGAAAGGCAAAGGCAATTGAAAAAAATGCCACCCTCACAATCTCTATCTACTTAGTTTGTGTATTGAATCCTTTCAAGATTTTGGCATTGTATATTTATTTATTTATTTATTTAAAAAAATTATTTTATTTTATTTATTTTTGGCTGTGTTGGGTCTTCATTGCTGTGCACAGGCTTTCTCTAGTTGCGGCGAGCGGGGGTCACTCTGCACTTTGGTGTGCAGGCTTCTCATTGTGGTGGCCTCTCCTGTTGCGGAGCATGGGCTCTAGGTGCGCAGGCTTCAGTAGTTGTGGCCCGCAGGCTCAGTAGTTGTGGCTCGTGGGCTTAGCTGCTCTGCAGCATGTGGGATCTTCCCAGACCAGGGCTCGAACCTGTGTCCCCTGCATTGGCAGGCGGATTCTTAACCACTGCACCACCAGGGAAGCCCTGGCATTGTATATTTAAAAAAGAGCACCAAATAGCTTCTATCCCAATTGATTTCTTGATTCTTTCCTTGTATATTTTAAGTATTTTACAAGTGATAATCACATTTTAAAAAGGAAATGATAACTTCAATGTATGAACAGAAACCATCACTAAACACTTGTAAATATTTATTCATTCACTCAGTCATCCGTTTATTTAATCAACAATATTTATTGATCACATACTATATTCCAGGCACATGCTAGCTCCTGGTACTTAGTGATAAATGAATAAGAGTAGATCTTGACCTCTTGGAGCTACCAATGTAAAATGAATACACAAATTAAAAAAAAATAATTGTAAGTAGTGAAAGAGAAGTCAAGGAAGCAACAGGATAAAGAGAGAGTATATAAGAGGGGTGTGTATATGTAATTAGGTTTGACCTGAAAGGCCCCAGTGAGGTAATGACATTCAAGCTGAACTCTGAGGAATACGAATCTAGTCTTGGGAATCTTGGGGAGCGTGTTCTGGACAAGGGGTGTACGTATGGAGAATCTGAAGCATGGGAAGTTGGGCCAGTTGGAATAACTGAGTGGTATATGAAAGGTATGGGTGAAAGCAGTTCATCTAGGTACAGGCAATAAGATGTTTTATTGTCTATTCCGAATTTAGAGACTAATATTACTGACTAAAGGTAGATTTGCTTTTTGTCATCACGGTGCTCCAGTAATTCTAACAGTTTAACATGGTCATCCCTACCCTTGGGCAGCCATTGTTTGGCAGAAAGTCCTGGAGGCCAGGAGGCAGTGAGAGTGACACTACTGCTTCCTCAAAGCCCTGCATTTACGTCTTTGGTGGTCTGAGGTAGTAGGGAGATACCAGGGCCTCCGATTTGCTAGATCAAGCAGCTAGAACCCACTCTTCCTCCACCCTTTCTCCTCACGATTGGAGGCAAAGGCTTTCTTGCCCTGCCCTGGCCTCAGAGCTTCTCAGGTCTCAAGTGTGGTAACGAAGCTTCTTTAACTTCCTGGCCGTGAAGACGTCATGTTCTCAAAAAGACCTTGTTGGAGAAGGAATAGAAAATAGATAAATGTGTGTCCTTCCTTGATTTGCCCTTCACTGTTACTATCCTCATAATCCAACCACTGCTGGGACTGTCCTTTATGTCACATAAAGGCTAAGTGGACCTAAGACAAAAAAAAAAAAAATTCCTGTGCCTTTTTTATTTATCTGAAAGAAAGAATTTACTAAGAAATTTAAATCACAGTATGCGAAGAAATGAGTCATCAGAAGGAAAGGCTTGAGATTTATTGTACGAATAAAATAAAGCCTTCATTATCATTCCCTAAGATTTCCTAAGTTGAAGAGGAAGAAAACATCTTCTTGCCTTTTCTGGGAAGATATTTCATTAGTGTACACGTTTATCTTGTACACTATCCGAACCGTGTTGCATCAAAAACCACAGATTCTCCTCAGAAATTGTTAGGGGACATTTTATTGTTTTTTAAATTAATTAATTAATTAATTTTTGCGGTACGCGGGCCTCTCACTGTTGTGGCCTCTCCCACTGCAGAGCACAGGCTCCGGACGCGCAGGCTCAGCGGCCATGGCTCACGGGCCCAGCCGCTCCGCGGCATGTGGGATCTTCCCGGACCTGGGCACGAACCCGTGTCCCCTGCATCAGCAGGCGGACTCTCAACCACTGCGCCACCAGGGAAGCCCAGGGAACATTTTAAATGCGGGGAGCTTCAGCATGGAGATGGTTAATAAGCAACTTATCAAGGCAGAGTTCCAAAGTCTCTTTCTTTAGACTGACAATTAGGGAGGATCCACTATATTTCAGGGGAAGCATTACTGAAAGTGGGGATGGTGGGGGAACTTTGCTTTTCAGCACCTCTATTACAGTGCAAGCAGCTCAGATTCCTCCATGGTACTAAAATAATGTCAAATATTTTTCCAGCTGTGATACCTATTTTACTTGGAGCAGTGTAAAACACGGTTATGTTAAATAACCCATACAGAATAGTTTAGTTAATCATCAACAAACTAAACATGTCTTGTGCTCCCCAGAGGCACTTAAATTTTAGGGCCTGGAAAAGGGAGATACAAAGTGGGACTGGGGTGGGCCTCTAGTACCCAGTTATCAGCTATTTTGAAAGCCAGGCACGTACCTTTCCTCTTCTCCTGGCTGGTCTATGAATTAAATGGACGTGAGAAAGATTAATAGGACAAAATCAAACAAAAGTTTAATAACATGTATACTTGGGAGAGACCCAGGAAAACTGAATAACTCACCAAAATGGCTGAAACCCTCACATTAAATACCATCTTCAGCTAAAGACAGAGAGGGTGTTGGGGGTAGTGATTTGGGACTTTGAAGAGGGGGAAGGTAATTCACAAAAGATGAAAAAGCAGATGTTTGGTAAGTAAATGTTTGCTGGGCCTGCAGAGACAATGGGACACAGAGTGGACTCTGATCTTTAGGCCCTGCTGGGTTTCCCCCATGCTCTTTGCAGAGATCTCTGCTGAAAGCTCTATTCCAGAACAGGGGCCCCTCACCCCTGTTTTTTTCTTAATTGAAGTAGAGTTGATTTGCAGTGTTGTGCCAGTCTCTGCTGTACAGCAAAGTGACTCAGTTTTACACATGTAGACATTCTTATTTTTAATATTCTTTTCCATTATGGTTTATTCCAGGAGATTGGATATAGTTCCCTGTGCTCTACAGTAGGACCTTGTTGTTTATTCATTCTAAATGTGATAGTTTGCATCTACAAACCCCAAATTCCCAGTCCATCCCTCTCCTCCTCCCCCACCCCCGCCGCCACCCCTTGGCAACCACAGTCTGATTTCAACCAACAGTCTGTGAGTCTGTTTCTGTTTTGTAGACAGGTTCATTTGTGCCATATTTTAGATTCCACATATAAGTGATATCGTATGGTATTTGTCTTCCACTTTCTGACTTACTTCACTTAGTATGATCATCTCTAGTTGCATCCATGTTGCTACAAATGGCAGTATTTTGTTCTTTTTTAATGGCTGAGTAGTATTCTACTGTATGTATGTATCGTGTCTTCTTTATCCATTCATCTGTCGATGGACATTTAGGTTGTTTCCATGTTTTGGCTGTTGTGAACAGTGCTGCTATGAACATAGGGGTGCGTGTATCTTTTTGAATTATAGTTTTGTCCAGGTATATGCCCAGGAGTGGGATTGCTGGATCATATGGTAGTTCTATTTTTAGTTTTCTGAGGAACCTCCATACTGTTCTTCACAGTGGCTGCACCAACTTACATTCCCACCAACAGTGTAAGAGGGTTCCCTTTTCTCCACACCCTCTCCAGCATTTGCTATTTGTAGACTTTTCAAAAAATTTTTATTTATTTATTTGGCTGAGCCGGGCCTTAGTTGCAGCACGCAGGATCTTCATTGCCACATGCAGGATCTTTTAGTTGCGGCATGTGAGATCTTTAGTTGCGGCATGCGAACTCTTAGTTTCGGCATGCAGGATGTAGTTCTCTGACCAGGGATCGAACCCAGGCCCCCTGCATTGGGAGCTCAGAGTCTTAGCCACTGGACCACAGGGGAAGTCCCTATTTGTAGACTATTTAATGATGGCCATTCTGACCGGTGTGAGGTGGTACCTCATTGTAGTTTTGATTTGCATTTCTCTGATAATTAGTGATTTTTAAAAATTAATTTCTATTGAAGTATAGTTGATTTACAATGTTGTGTTAGTTTCTGCTGTACAGCGAAATGAATCAGTTATACATATACGTATATCCACTCATTTTTAGATTCTATTCCCATATAGGTCATCACAGAGTATTGAGTAGAGTTCCCTGTGCTATACAGTAGGTTCTTATTAATTACTATTTTATATATAGTAGTGTGTATATGTCAATCCCAATCTCCCAGTTTATCCCTCCCCCAGTAATTAGTGATGTTGAGCATCTTTTCATGTGTCCACTGGCCATCTGTATGTCTTCTTTGGAGAAATGTATATTAAGGTCTTCTGCCCATTTTTCAATTGGGTTGTTTGTTTTTTTGCTGTTGAGTCGTATGAGCTGTTTGTATATTTTGGAGATTAAGCCCTTGTCAGTTGCATCATTTGCAAATATTTTCTCCCATTCTGTAGGCTCTCTCTTTTTTTTTTATAATGGTTTCCTCTGCTGTGCAAAAGCTTGTAAATTTGATTAGGTCTCATTTGTTTATTTTTGTTTTTATTTCTATTGCCTTGGGAGACTGACCTAAGAAAACATTGGTATGATTTATGTCAGAGAATCTTTTATCTAAATTCTTTAGGCAGCTGAGGGAGAGGTAAAAAGACTTTCTGAGTCTTCAGTTTCTTAAAAATAATCAGCCTAAATTAATCCTCATGCCAAAGAGGCACATTTTGGGGTGGCAAATTTTGCTCCCCTACATCATTAACCCATTCATGTATTTAAACATAATTGCTGTTTATTGAATATCTATGTCTATCCATTTATTGATGATAAATACATGTTAGCATAAGGCATGAAGATCAAAGCTCAGACTTTCTGACAAAAAATTCAGCTAATGTAAAGTTCTCTCTATCCTGAATATTTATCTTTCCTCCCTTGCTTTGGCTTTAGAACCAAACTGTCATTGTTTAGTAAGGTTAATTCTTCCGACTTTTGTTCACTATCCCATCATCTCTTCATTCTCTTTCAGTAATTATTTATTTGATAACCACCTCTGCCCATCTTCACTGGCTGCTATGTTTTTTAAAAATAACTGTAAGAGTAGCTTACATTAATTGAGGGTTTATTATGAGTCAGACCTGAGTTATGTGCTTCATCTATACAGTCATGCTTAATCCTTTCTGTAACCTGATAAAGAAGATGTGATTATTAAATGGAGAAAGAAACTGAGCACAAATTGTTTAAGTAAGTTGTCCAAATAACATAACTGTTTCGTGGCAGAGTTGAGATTGGAACCAGAAAGTTTGTTTCCAGTGCCTGTATTTATAACCACTTGAAGCCACCACTTTGCCTATAAATGTGCAGAACTTTGGCTGGACGCTGCTACACCCCTCTGGGTACTCACTAGCTCCCGCTTAGCTTTCACTACCAAACTTACCACGAATTCCTCTCTGATCACACTCCAATTCTTCATAGACCGCGAACTCAGGCCCCTGTATTCTGCCTTTTGTCTGACACTGTATGAGATTCATCTCTGAATGGTCATTAGTGATCAAATCCAGCAATCTTACCTTGCACTTGATTCTCTTAACTCTATCTTCCTTCTGGAAACTTTTAAACTTTTTTTTTAGCAGGTATTGCTAAGCACAGAAACTGTGTGTCTAGGAAATAGGCAGCCTAAGAAAGATGGAAAAATAAGGTCAGGTTAATATTGGAAGTAATATTGCTCAAGTGGGATTGAGAAACACTCCAAGACCCCGTGCGACTCTTGCAGGAAAACTCTCCACTTTTCCTTTCCTCGTTATGCTTAACTCTCAGGGAAGATTTTGAGGCGCTCGAGCAGAGAGAGCTTTGTGTGGTGTCCTGTGTGCATGTGGGCCCGGTGTTGCCAAATCTTTCAATTTTTAAAGAGAATCTGGAAAGTCAGATCACTACATGAAAAACTCCAGCTTTTGAAATACTGTAAATTAAAATGCTAGGAAAAGAAGAATTAACAATTTGTATGTGATGTCTAAGTGAGCCAGGAAGGCATTTAACTTTTTAGCAGAAAAATTAACTCTATAGCCACCTGTTTTCAAGTTCTGCGTAGAAGACCATCAGTTCCCGAGTGCTAGCCCGTGAGTAGTAGTCATCAGTGGCAAATTTTCATTGGTGTATGTGAAATTTTTTTTAAAAATGAAGTAGGTTTTTCCATAGAGCTAATTCTAACAGACTTTTTCCCGTCCCCTCGGATTATAGACTTGTTGTCAGTGCTTTTAGGACCCTGAGCTGCCCCCTAGTGGAGACAGAGTTTATAACAGCATAGAACCTTTTCAGCTGCTTTTACACCTCGGGCAGCAAACACAATGTGATGTCTAGTAATTTAATTTAATTTTCTAACTTTTTTTAAAAAATTTGCCTCCTTTGCATCTGTACCATGTCTTTTTCTGATTTCTCCTGCAACTGCTCTGACCATCACTTCTTTACCTCTTGGCAGATATCGCTAATTAATTTAATTAATACTTAATAAGCAATTATAATAACCTCCATAAACTGAGCATCATTCATGTGCCAGGTATTCTAAGTGCTTTCTTATACTGTCTAATTAAAATCAATCTGAAACTATTTAATGTGTGCCTACCATGTGCCCAGTACTGTGTTATATATATGCTGGGGCTATGGCAGTGAATGGAGTGAAGTAGCCTCTATTCATGTGGAATTTATAGCCTGAAACTTCAGTGCTTTCCCTCACTCACTGTGGCCTCAACCCCTCCTCGTTCACAGTAGCTTTCAACACACAATTATAAATAATTAAGAAAAGAGGTGTAGTTTTGCCAGTTGCTGTGAAGGAATGCTGGACTCAGGAAAGACAGATAAAATGAAAATAAGTTTTGACATGAAGGATGAGCTAGCGGTTAGCCAGGTGAAGAGAGAAGTGAAAAAGTGGCTGTTTTTTTGGTTTTTTGTTTGTTTCTTTGTTTTGTAGAGTAAGGGCAGAGGCCCCAGTAGAAGAAACTAAACATGAGATATTGGAAAAAAGAGAGAAGTCCAGGGCTTCCCTGGTGATGCAGTGGTTGAGAGTCCGCCTGCCGATGCAGGGAACATGGGTTTGTGCCCCGGTCCGGGAAGATCCCACATGCCGCGGAGCGGCTGGGCCTGTGAGCCATGGCCGCTGAGCCTGCGCATCTGGAGCCTGTGTTCCGCAATGGGCGAGGCCACAACAGTGAGAGGCCCGCGTACCAAAAAAAAAAAGAGAGAAAGAAAAGTCCAGAGGGAGAGAAGAGAGGGAAAGTAGGCAAGATGATGTCTGCTCAGATCTTGCTGTTAAACTCCCATCGTGCTTTGCAAAATTCCTTATAGTGCTTTCTAAAATAAAAAGCATCTAGTTGCAGCTAATTGCATAATTCATTATTTGTATATTATTTGTCTAAAATAGCTCTTTCCCACTGTGCTGATTTCCTTGAGTACAGGGGGCCACGCGTCTTTGTCCCATTACTTAGTGTCCCATTACTAAACTCCTCCCATATGCAAATTTTATCTTGAGTAGAAACCTGCTTTTCTGACAGGCATCATTTATCCATGAACTCAACACACACTTTCCTTACTGAGTTGGCAATATTGCATCCATCTTTTCACTAATTCGTCCATTCAATGAACACTCCTGTGTGCCAGGCAATTTAGGGAATAGTAAGGGGTCCCTGGTGGCCCTACCCTTGTTCTAGACTTACGGCTAGACATAACTGAGACCCCAAATCTCATCAACAAAGCAGTAGATTACAATTTGGAAACATGGGATTTTAAGGTGTCGGGTGATTTTTTTTTCTTGGTGTGGTTTAATTATTTCTATACTTCAAAACCTGCTTTTGTTTTCCTCTCCTCAGCCCATCTGCCAGGCGGCCTATCAGAATGACTTGGGTCAAGTGTGGCAGTGGGTGAGGGAAGACGGCAACTGTATCAACGTTCAAGATGGCTTTAATGGAGACACCCCCCTGATCTGCGCTTGCAGGCAAGGGCACCTGAGAATCGTTTCCTTCCTTCTCAGAAGAAACGCTGATGTGAACCTCAAAAACCGGGTGAGGCCATGATCATGGCAGCTCCTTTCTCCTCGCACCAATGGAAGAAGTGGATGTCATTTGCTTATTGTTTGTAGCTCCTAATACCAACAGTTTTGGGGGACCTTACTTTAGAGAGACTGACACACACTGAGGCCATATTACCAGGCTAAAAAGCAAAATAAAACATAGGTCAATGAACAGACATATTTTGTGGGTTTCATGTCTAATTATGTCCTTGTATTTCTAAAAAAAAAAAAAAAAAGGCTCACTCATTTGTCTGGATAGAGCTTCTTCCTTTCTTTTCCTCCTCCCCCCCATGCTTTTCTTTACCCTTCCTCTCTCCCTACTCCTCTTCCTCACTATTGCAGAAATAAAAGGAAAGATTTCCTGGAAAACAAGTATTGACCTGGTGGTGCTATTTCATTAGTTAGATTTTTACCTACTCTGTCAATGTTCTGATCTCCAGAAGGTCCTATAATTTGCTTGTGGAATAAAAGAATTTCAGTGAGAAATTTGCCAAGAACAAATATGCTCACGAACCAGAGGCTACTTGAAACCAGACAGAAAGGCATGAAGAATATACTTACATATGTATTATTAGCTGACTTGGAGTCTTCAGAACTAAGGAAGAGCAGGACATGCCGTGCACATCCTTTCGGAACCCCATGGGAACATCCAGTATCTGCATCGTAGTAAAGGCAACATTTAAAGTACACTAAGTAAATATAAAAAGTCACTCTTTGTAATAATTATGAATGCCCTGTACCCACTCAAGTACATTCAATGAGGGAAAATAGCCTGTAGGGCCCCACTTCTCCCTTCCAAGTCAGTTTAAAGTCTAGCTCATTGGGAGTAATAATATATTATCAGAAAATGGATCACTACTGGACTTTCTTTTAATTTTTTTATTTTTAAAATTTTATTTATTTATTTATTGGCTGCATTGGGTCTTCATTGCTGTCCGTGGGCTTTCTCTAGTTGCCACCAGCAGGGGCTATTCTTCGTTGTGGTGCACAGGCTTCTCATTGCGGTGGCTTCTCTTGTTGCAGAGCGCGGGCTCTAGGCCCGCGGGCTTCACTAGTTGTGGTACGTGGGCTCAGTAGCTGTGGCTCATGGGCTCTAGAGTGCAGGCTCAGTAGTTGTGGTGCAGGGGCTTAGTTGCTCCGTGGCATGTGGGATCTTCCTGGACCAGGGCTCAAACCCGTGTCCCCTGCACTGGCAGGCGGATTCTTAACCACTGTGCCACCAGGGAAGTCCACTACTGGATTTTCTTGTTTGTGCTTCCTATTTTTTGTGGGTTGGGTTTAAAAGCAAGTCACGGCTGTTTTAATCTAACAGATAGGCTGCTTAGTGGAGTGTGACATGATTGCCCCAGCACCCAGCTGAAGAACCAGGTGTCTGGCCTTGTGGTGAGATGGGGTGGCCAAGACAGATGTCTCTGGGTTTGTGCCCTCTCAGGAGACTTGCTGGTTAGGAAGCTGAGGGAGGGAGATGTTTGTCAACACAGGGACAGGGCTGAGGAGGCATGCTTATCTCTGTTTTGCAGAGAACCTGAGCCAGGCTGCTCATGGAAATCCTGGGAAGGACTTCAGTGGATACCTTAGCAGAGATTTTATGAGAAGTGTTTGGTTTGCAACTGTCCATTTAAAAAATATTTTCAATGGTTTTTAAAGGTTTAATCTTTTCCATTTCCCCCAATACTAATCCTTGTACATTAATAATCTGAATTGGTGCTTTCCCGTTTCTTAAATCTATACTTGAGTTGTCTTCAGAAGTACTGAACAGAGGCCTTAAAAGCAAGCAAACAAAAAGCTCTGGTGTTGGTACAGATGTACATACATGCCTAACAGAGTGATGGATTGTATGGAAAGCAAATTAAACTAAAACATAGAGATATCTTTTTGTTGTGTTGTTTGTTTGTTTTGGTGTGCCAGATTGACCAGAATTAAGACAGAAAATCTAATGCTGATCAGGAAGGAAGTTTAAATCATTATCCTTTTACCAGAGCACAATTTAGCAGTACAGTGTGAGGGGCATCAATGCCTTCCTTGTATGCCAGAAATTCTATCTTTTGAAACTTATGCTAAGGACACATTTAGAAATGTTGACAAAGCTTTATACATGAGGAGTCAAGCAATGTTATTTGTGAAAATGAAAAGTTAAAATTACTTGAAATGTTCAACAGGTAGGGTTTGGCTAAATAAATTCGAACACCTCCATAGAACGGTAAACAGTGCAGCCATAACAGTTACGTGTTTAAAAATATTAAATGGCATAGGAAAATGCACATATTCTACATGTTAATTGAAAAAAAAAAGCAGGTATAATTTTGCATGTGCAGTATGATCCTACACTGAAAAATTCCACATATATGCATTTTAAAGACTGGAAGAAGATACAGCAAACTATCAACAGTTAACTCTGGGCTGTTGGATAATGGGTGATTTTAAATTCTATCCTTATACTCTTGTCTAGTTTACAAAATTTTTACAGAGAACACAGATACCATTAGAAAAACAAAAATATTCTTATTTAAGAAGAGTAGAAATGAACTTCTCTTTTCTTCCTGACTTTCCTCTCTTCTCATTGATTTGGTTGGAATTCCAGTCACCATAGCTTGTTTTGCATTACGCTTATTTGTGCGTGTTTCGGTCTACCTTTGCTTTGATTATGAGGCTCTGAGGTTTTACAACCCCCGCAACTCCTAGAAGCTTAAATCTGTCACCTGATAATTATTCATGTATTTGAAGAATTAAATTGAGTTATTTCCATTTGTCCGGCACTGCTTGTGTTCATGTAGGAACATGGAAAAATTGCCATGTGGTTAAAATTTTCCTGTAAACAAACCACAAAATGAATAATTGTGTACCATAGATGATTAAGGAGTAACTATAGGTTTTCATACTAAATTGTCCTATGTTTATATCTCCATGTATTTTTTCCCCAAACCAAAATGAATGTGAGAATCTGTCTTTTGATGATTCGTAAAATGTACATTTCACTTGTCTTTCTATGGCCCAACTTTTCCTTTAGACTGTACTGTGTTCAATATTCTGACCAATGGAATTCTGGGTTTATTAATTAGAATTATTCCACAGAAAGAGATGCCATGGATACCACAAAAATAAAAAGTGTGGACTAAATTTTTTGATAGGGTAATCTAAAAATATGCAATTTAAAACAATATTTATTAATAAATAGTCATTTTCTTAATTTTTTAGAAACAGAGAACCTGCTTGCATTATGCTGTGAAGAAAAGATTTACCTTCTTTGATTATCTACTCATTATCCTCTTAATGCCTGTCCTGCTTATTGGCTATTTCCTCATGGTGAGTACAACACTTGTGAGAGCAAAAGATAAATGAGTACAAATGAGTAAGAGATCGACAGCATGAGTCATTAAATTTTGCCAAGTTGGTGAGGTGTAAATAAAAAGTAACAAAGCAAGCTCTTTGTTTGTATTCTACAAATGGCATCTCTAACATACATGCAATGCTATGACTGAAGTAAAGCAAGAAGAAAGGTAGCCCGGTAAATCAGTCAATGGTAAAATCATCTGTGCAATGTTTATTAGGAAAAATAAATTAAATTTGTTTAAGAATCTTCTGAAGGAAAAGCAAAAATCCTGAATATTAAAAAGAATCCCCTCCCTACTATTTCTCTTCTTTCTTTAAAATTTATTTATCTATTTATCTATTTATTTATTTATTTATATGGCTGCATTGGTCTTCACTGCTGCATGCGGGCTTTCTCTAGTTGCACTGAGTGGGGTCTTCTCTTCACTGAGGTGCGTGGACTTCTCACTGCAGTGTCTCCTCTTGTTGCGGAGCATGGGATCTAGGTGCTCGGGCTTCAGTAGTTGTGGCTTGCGGGCTCTAGAGCGCAGGCTCAGTAGCTCACGGGCTTAGTTGTTCCGCGGCATGTGGGATCTTCCTGGATCAGGGCTCCAACCCGTGTCCCCTGCACTGGCAGGCAGATTCTTAACTACTGTGCCACTTATTCTTCTATTGTGAAGAATAAGTCATTAATCCAATAGTGACAGAACACATGTGAAGTTCCTATGAGGTAGTTGGTAGAGAGAGGTGGTCAGTGTTAGGAGAGCCCAGAGGAGAGGGATGTCGCCTGGACAGGTAGGTTAGGGAGAGCCCCTGGAGGGAGAGGGGCCTGGGCTGATATATTAAAGATGAACTTAACAGGCAAAGAGGAGAAAGGAGGCTTCTAGCAGAAGAAACATTCAGGGCAGCTCTTCTATGGCACGGGGGAGCCTGGTGGGAATGAAAGACTAACCAAGGCCAAGGTGAGCCGGGGCTGTGGATGAGATGGCTGGGGCCATAAGCAGAGGGAAAAATATATGGCACCTTGTCACAGGCTGAAGACTTTGCTTTAGCCCCCGGAGCAATGGGATGATAGAAGGGTTTTGACCAAGGAAGGGAAAGACCGGCCACTGGACTCCATCCTCAGTAGGATTTGGCAGGAGTGGGGTAGGGCCCCAGATTTTGCATTTTTAGGTCCCAAGGTACTGATACTGTTACTCCAGGGCCACACTCTGACAACCATGACTTTACATAATTAATATTAAAGAGCAGTGAGGAGGTGGGGAAGAGTTTAAGAAAGATGCATAGACACGTAGGGGTGTTGGGATTAAAATGAAGCCTATTGATTAGAATAGTCCAGACGTAAGAGGGAGACAATGTTTGTAAATAAACCTCTCTTGTTCTTGTGCTTGCTGTTTGCCATAGGTATCAAAGACAAAACAGAATGAGTCTCTTGTACGAATGCTACTTAACGCTGGTGCCGAAGTTAATGCTACAGATTGTGTAAGTTTATATTTTTAGTCACTTTGAAATAACATTGCAAATGGTATTTGTGGGTAGTCTACTTGTCAACTATAAAGTTGCTCGCTTTATTTTCCAAAACACTTGTACATTTAGTTTCTGCTTCCTTCCCCTCCTTCCTTCTTTCCTTTTTACTGCATCAGACAACCTTGATATTGTTTATATTCTGTCACTGAACTCATGCGAATAACATTTTTACTGAATATAGAATATTTTTAAAAGAACTGCCCCACCACTGGTGGGGAGTTAAGAAAAATGCAGGCTCTGATTACAAAATTCCACCGTCAGTAGTTAAGCTGGAGTCAGAATGCCTATGTGTAAACCTAGGCTTGTCACTTTTTACCTATGTGAGTTTTGGCAAGTTTTAAACATACTGGACTCTCGGTTTCCTCATCTGTAAAATGGGAACATCACTAGTCCTTACTTATAGGGATCATACGGTATTTGTTTTTCTCCTTCTGACTTACTTCACTCTGTACGACAGACTCTAGGTCCATCCACCTCACTACAAATAACTCAATTTCGTTTCTTTTTATGGCTGAGTAATATTCCACTGCATATATGTGCCACATCTTCTTTATCCATTCATCTGTCGATGGACACTTAGGTTGCTTCCATGTCCTGGGTATTGTAAATAGAGCTGCAGTGAACATTTTGGTACATGACTCTTTTTGAATTATGGTTTCCTCAGGGTATATGCCCAGTAGTGGGATTACTGGGTCATATGGTAATTCTATTTTTAGTTTTTTAAGGAACCTCCATACTGTTCTCCATAGTGGCTGAATCAATTTACATTCCCACCAACAGTGCAAGAGGGTTCCCTTTTCTCCACACCCTCTCCAGCATTTATTGTTTGTAGATTTTTTAATGATGGCCATTCTGACTGGTGTGAGATGACATCTCACTGTAGTTTTGATTTGCATTTCTCTAAAGATTAATGATGTTGAGCATTCTTTCATGTGTTTGTTGGCAGTCTTATAGGGATCATTATGTGAAGTGTTGGGCAGAGTGCCTGGCACATAGTAAGTGCTCAATGAATCCTAACAGCTGCTGCTGCAGCCAAGATCCCAACCCACCGGTGAGAAGGGCCCCATCTGTAAACTAAGGAAAGATAAGGACAAAGGTCAAAGAGAAATCCAAATGACAGTAAGAACAGTGATAACAGGAGTACCATCGGCTAACTTCTCCCTGTTTATAAGGTTTTGTCTTCACCTTTGGCCCCAAACCTTTGCACTCATTTTCTTCTCTCAAAAGTTTACTTGCATGAAGTAGTTTCACAAAGATGGTTTGTAGACTGTTTGTTTGGCTTAGCTGTACATTACAAAATATGAAAAGTGCTTGCTAAAGAAGCCATATGCTGCAGTGTGTAAGGATTCCAACTGATGTCGATCCTTTGTGTTTCAGTATGGCTGCACTGCGCTACATTATGCCTGCAAAATGAAAAACCAGACTCTCATCCCTCTGCTCCTTGCAGCCCATGCAGACCCCATGATAAAGAACAAGGTAAGGATCCTTGGACCATGATCTGAGGTTCTTCTATCATCATACCCTTCTAACTTTGGCTTTGTGTTGACATGAATTAATTGCCTCTGAAGTTAAGAGCAAATCAATTGTCCTCATTAAGGAATCAAGTTATCCTATTAATGCTAGAACCAAATGACAGTCAACATTGTCATTCGGTTCTAGCATTAATAGGATGACATTGTCATTGCATTGACATTTGACTTTCTTGGAGATAAATAGCTATGATTTCTTTTTCTCCTCAGCATGGTGAGAGTTCCCTGGATATTGCACAGAGATTAAAATTTTCCCAGATTGAATTACTGCTAAGGAAAGCGTCATAATCATTATGACCTCATATGAAGAAGTACAAAAAGGACTGGATTCTATTTCCATCTTGGACTGTTGGTCTGTGGACCACTCAATCTGGGGGTCACCATGGTATGAGGATAACTATGGTTGCCATGGGTAATGTTTTGGAATAGCTTTGTATTTCTAATGTTTTTTTTTTGCTCAGTGGAGCTCACTGTGGTCAAAATCCTTCTAGAGGAAACACTAAAGCTGTCGGATTCTCCACTGCAGTCAAAAAAAGGTGATGTTTCAAACTCAGTCTCTCCTAAAGGAGAGGATCAGCGTTATCCATGTTATCTGTTTTCAGTTGTGTTGCTCTTATAAAGAGGCTGTCCCATCCATATCCTGCCCCAGGAGAAAAACTGTTCTTCTGAGGCTCCTTTGAGGAAGAATCAAAGCATGCACATCTGTATAGAATGGTGTGCGTATGTGTGCCGGCTTAGAGATTCGTATATAAATATTCCAGCTTCAACAAAATCGTCTATCAGTTGTCACCACAGATATTGGCAAATGCTACAAGTCAGAGCCTTGTTTTCCTTTCCAAGGAGCCAGTGTACCAGCATACCTCTAGATGTTTTGCTATCAATTTACAAATAACAGCCGTCTTGATTTTGAAAAACATTATGTAACTATCAAGTTGTTTATTGAAAAATAGCTTTATGATTCTCTTGTGAATGCAAAGCAGTTACTAATCTTGTTAGTACTGTTTATTTTTTATTCATAAAATTAAAACTATTACTGTAAATAATTTGTATAAAGTAATTCTTTACAAGAAATAGAGCTATATGATGAGGTAGTGTCTGGATTATACTTCTAGAGGAGAGATTGTGAATATCAATATATCTCTCTCAAGTCCTCTGTCAGTGACACAGAGCAGAAATAAGCACATTTAAAAATGACTGAGGGGGCTTCCCTGGTGGCGCAGTGGTTGAGAGTCCGCCTGCCGATGCAGGGGACACGGGTTCGTGCCCCGGTCTGGGAAGATCCAACATGCCGCGGAGCAACTAAGTCCGTGCACCACAACTACTGAGACTGCGCTCTAGAGCCCGCGAGCCACAACTACTGAAGCCCGTACGCCTAGAGCCCGTGCTCCGCAACAAGAGAAGCCACCGCAGTGAGAAGTCTGCGCACTGCAAGGAAGAGTAGGCCCCGCTCGCTGCAGTTAGAGAAAGCCTGCGCACAGCAACAAAGACCCAACGCAGCCAAAAATAAATAAATAAATTTATTTTTTTTAAAAAAACAGACTGAATTTTGCAAAGCAAGACTGAATCATGAATATTTTTAGACATGGACTAAGCCACACTGTGTGGTAACAAATATAGTCTAAGAATGAAAGATTTACCGTCCTTGAACAGAACAAAGGTCTAATAAAAATCAAATCCAGGAATATTTATTGAACTATACACAGTGTCTTAAGGCACATATTTTGTAGTTGTATGTAGATATAGATTCTGAAGCCCTTAAACATCTCTTTCTACATTATTTAAGATCCATTCACATTGAGCTGAGTTATCAGGTGACGGAGGATTGAAAGAAAAAACAAGTGAAACGTCACACATCAGTATACTTTCAACACATTGCCAGTATACCTTCAATTTGGTGTCAGAGTTTCGCAAAATTACCATGCCATGTAATTTATAAGTGTTGTCTTTGAAGCTGTGTGAATATTGGACAATTTTCTAAAGAAATAAATCCAGATTTATAAATAAGTTGGGTGATTGTCTAATAGTACCTTTGTCAAGATCAAAGCATAATGTTTTATTATGCTCATGACATTTTAAAACTTTCTTCCCAGCATTTAATTTTTGAAGGCAGAAACCTGGGCCAGACATTTGAAACCAGAAGCTCTCCTAGCAGCAAGCTGTAAACTCTCAAACAAGCTTGGACTAGAACCTAGGTACTGAAATACACATGCATGCTTTACGCAATGCATATTGCATTAATTAGAAAACTCAAAATACCCTACAAAATTATCTTCTCTGACACTCAACTACAAAACTCGGCCTTTTCATCTCTATTTGTACATTGATTTTTCTTTTTTTTTTTTTAAAGATTTTTTTTCATGTGGACCATTTTTAAAGTCTTTATTGAATTTGTTACAATACTGCTTCTGATTAATGCTTCAGTTTCTTGGCTGCGAGGCATGTGGGATCTTAGCTCCCCGGCCAGGGAATGAACCCGCACCCGCGGCATTGGAAGGCGAAATCTTAACCACTGCACTGCCAGGGAAGTCCCTTCTTTTTCTTTTTTGGTTAAAGCAGCTTGGCTTCCTGAGGTAGTGTTATGTATCTGTAGCAATAAGGTGAAAACATCTAGCTTATTTTGTCAAATTCAACAACAATCCAGAGATTTAAGATCTGTGACCCCAATTTGTCATTTTATTTTATTGTTCCAAAAATGTGGCTCGTAGACAAAAAAATAAATGTTTTAAGGAAATTTACCTGAATGACATAAAGAATGTCTAGACTAATTTCTAGCTGTCAGGTAAAACCTACCCTTCAAGATGGCAGAACACATAATAGCACATGAAAAGTATGTTCACCCAATGAGTAATTTAATTAATTGAAAAAATTAAATGCCAGTTTTAGTGCCAAATGTACAAAATCTAAAGGAATGCGTACTGTATTTCTGCCTTCCCTTCTACTAATATGGTAGGTTTCCAATGCTGGAAATCTTCAAAGTCCTCCATTCACGTACGCCGGCCCCATCTTTCATGAGGTTTTTCCTAAGACTTGTCATTATCAGATGCTTCACAAGCTGACACTGACAGTTCCCTAGGAAATACTTGTCTCTTCCTGCTTCATCAGATGTATTATTTCATTGTACATACGGTGAGGAGCATCCAGACCCCAGATGAAATCCACGTGAGCCCATTCAGGAATGTTCTTATGGTAGATGATGTTGGTCGCCTCGGAGAGCAGTATTCTCACGTCTTCTGGATTTGAAAGCCAGTCCTGACCCCCAGTCCACATTGCTGTAGGGACCGTCATGTCTCTAACTTTGTACCTTGCAGGAGCTGTCTAGAATAAAGGAATAGTTTTTAACTGTAGGTAACATTTGGACTTCCAGACTCATAATTTACTTTTCTAATAAACACAGTAAATAAGCCTTGTGTTGTAATGAAAGGTGCGTGGGCACTAAAGCCATATAGAACTGCATTAAGAGTTTCTGCTCGAACCTCTACTTGAAGGAAAAAAATTGACTTAGCCTCACTGAACCTCAGTTTCTTCATCTGCGAAATGGGGATGATATCTGAAATAATTTACTATGTTAAATGAGAAAACATCTCAATTGCCTAGCACTTTAACATTACATGTTCAATTCTTTTCCTTCCTATTAATAAATATTTAACACACAAAGTGCCTTTTAAAAGTTAACGCTCCTATCTTTTTCAAAGATAATTTCACAAAGTTTCATGAGGCCAGATTTGGAGATACTCTACAGAGAAAGGCAAGAGGATGGAACCTACTGAAAAGGACTTGGGTGTTCACAGGGGTTTTCTGTCCTAACAGAAAGCCCTTGGGGCACACCCAGCTTGACTGTGTCTCCAGAAACATGGGGAAGTCAATGGCACTGGAACTCAGGGAGTTGGATCAAGAGGAGATAAAAATTAAATTCGGAGTCCAGTCCCACATCACCCAAAGAAGGTTATCTAGGATTCCTAAGTCTTGAGAACTTCACTTATTCAAACAGATCTACTAGATCAAGCTGGCTGACTGAGAGCCCTTGAGGTTAACCAACACTCAGAACTTTCAACAGACATGTCAAGGTCCACTTCTCACTCAGAAAATCCACCTGGAAGCCGGGGTTCCAATCCCGGCAGTCCTCGTTTCTTTTTGTGGCTTTTAAGAATTTGAAGTTATAGCATCTGATACTGTGAGTTATAATAAGACATATGCATGTGGTCTTCATCCACATTTGTGGTACAGAGCTCCTAATAACCCTCGGAGTTTCCTACGTGACAGGAGCCATAAAGGCGTGTTTTGTGACGTTAATGAGGTGATTTTTTGAACAGGATGGGCGCTGAGCTCCAGAAGTGGAGCCAAGCAAGTGATTAGAGAGTTGGAAATTTCAGTCCCATTCATGACCTCTGGAGAGGGAAGATGGGCTGGAGATTGAGTTCAATCGCCAGTGGCCAATTATTTAACCAGTTGGACCTCTCTAAGGAAGCCTCCACAAAACCCCAGAAGGACAGGGTTCAGAGCCTCCAGGTTGGTGAACACGTGCAAATGTGGGGAGAGTGGCCCCATGGAGAAGACATGGAAGCTCTGCTCCCCTTCCCTTGCTCAGTGCATCTCTTTTATCTGGCTGATCCTGAGTTATATCCTTTTATAATAAACCAATAATCTAGTAAGTAAAGTGTTTCCCTGAGCCAATCTAGCAAATTAATCAAACCTCAGCCTGAGAAGGGGGTCATGGGAACCTCTGAATTATAGCCAGTGGGTCAGACACACAGGTGACAGCCTGGGCTTGAGATTGGCATCCGCACTGGAGGATAGTCTTGTGGGCCCGAGCCCTCAACCTGTGGAATCTGATGTTATCTCTGGGTAGACAGTGTCAGAATTGAGTTAAACTCTAAGTCACCCACCTGGTGTTGGAGAATTGCTTGTTCATGTGGAGAAACTCCCCTCCACACACATATACTGGAATTTGGTGGTCAGAGTAGAGTAACTTAGATACGAAGTTTTTTATAGAGTAACTTAGATACGAAAGGTTGGAATATTCGATGGAGCCTGTAATATGTTTTTCTCATCTAACAGGTGAAAAGACTGAACTGAATGTCAGGTGTAGCTCTAAGGCTCTGTGAGTCTATGACACCTTTTTGCATGTGTGTTTTCTCTTTCTTTCCATGACCATTTTCTGGCACCTGCTCTGCACAAGTCACTTTCTCTCTAACTCATGACCTTAAATGTTAATAAATTAAATCTTATCTTGGAAGTAGGATGCTTTCTCTAAAGATATATTTTAGGAAACAATGAAGAAGGATCTTAAAAATGTAGCTGGTACCTGTGATTGAGGGTTTGCTATTCAGAGGCACGACAGTGGTCTGTCCAATTTCCGAGACTTTTATATCTAGATATACAGAAGTACATCTACAGAAGTGGATGTTAAGTGTGATATGAGACTCTCAAAGATTAGCCTGTGTGTGTTTTCTGCTCCCTCCAGCTTTATGTGTGTAGTCAATATTTGCTTACATTCTCACACAAGCTAACCAATAATCTTCAGTGAAGTTTTCATGCTTAGAAAAGTTTAATACTCATTTCTAATTCTCCATAACTTTTGTTTTAAATTTTATTCCACAACATTGATTACACACATAGATTTTCTTGGGTAATATTGTTTTATATTTTTCACTTGCAAATTACAGATTCATCAAAAGTGTGACTAGGGAGAACTCTTACACGTAATCTAGTCCAGTAATTTTTATTTTAAAGAGAAAGAGATTGAGCCCTGAAGAATCAAAGCAGCCTAGCCACGATCATACAAATTTGTAGTGCAAAAGCAAAACTAATAGAATAATTCTCGCTTGTCATTAATACTCTTTTTACTGTACCATGAGCCAACCTCACCCCTGCCATCCGCATTTGTGGTTTTCTTCTGTTGTTTTTGTTGTTTTTAATCTTGAAAGATCCTCTAGCAGCCACCACAGACTACACCCTTCCCTTCACTAAGTCTACCCATCTTGCTCCTAAGAAGCCCCGTGCCTTGTTCATGGAGGCAGCCCCATCAAAAAAGTTCTCCTACTGCATTATAAAAGTGGTTCTCTTTAACCCTTAAAAGTGTCTTGGCTGGGCTTCCCTGGTAGCTCAGAGGTTGGGAATCTGCCTGCTAAGGCAGGGGACACAGGTTCAAGCCCTGGTCCGGGAAGATCCCACATGCCGTGGAGCAATTAAGCCCGTGCACCACAACGACTGAGCCTGCCCACCACAACTACTGAGCCTGTGCACCTAGAGCCCGTGATCCGCAACAAGAGAAGCCACCGCAGTGAGAAGCCCACGCACCGCAACAAAGAGTAGCCCCTGCTCGTCTCAACTAGAGAAAGCCCTCGAAGAGCAACAAAGACCCAACACAGCCAAAAAAAAAAAAAAAGTCTCTTGGCTAAGCTTTGAAATTTTCCATTTTCAAATGAAGTCGAACCAGAACTAATTACTTTTTACTTGAATTCTTTCTTTTTCATATTCTTTTCCATTGTATTCCCTGTGCTGTATAGTAGGACACATTGTTGTTTATCCATGCTATATATAATAGTTTGCATCTGCTAATCCCAAACTCCCAATCTACCCCTCCCCCATCCCCTTCCCCCCTTGGCAACTACAAGTCTGTTCTCTATGTCTGTGAGTCTGTTTCATAGATAAGTTCATTTGTGTCATATTTTAGATTCCACATATAAGTGATATCATATGGTGTTTGTCTTTCTCTTTCTGATGTACTTCACTTAGTATGCTGATCTCTATTGTCCATCCATGTTGCTGCAAATGGCATTATTTCATTCTTTTTTATGCCTGAGTAGTATTCCATTCTACTTGAATTCTTGTATTTTACTCCGATTTCTAGAATAAACGGCCAGTATAACTTCCCTCTCACACATTTCAAAGGGATATATTTTCAGCAGATGGTATTTGCTTTTGTTACCTGATTTCCTTTTTCCAGATTCTTAGTCTCACTGCCCCAGTCAAATGCCTGAAGTTCCCCAGAATTCACTGCCTAAAAGGAAACAAAAATTTACATGACATTCAAATGTGTCACGGGATAACGGTGGGAGGAGGGGTGAAAATGTGCTACCAAGTCTGCAATTGTGAGGGAAGCAGAGAACAAAGGCTGAGGCTGCTCTATGGTTCAACTTTAGGATAATCTTCGGGAGAGTGTAAAGGCAAGAATAAGGTCCTTTCAGAGAGAAAAATGTGCTATAGAAATACTTGACCACCATATTATACAACTCCAAAAAGTGTATCCCCATTGTAGTCTATGTAGGGGGATATCCTGCACAACTCTGTAGGCTACAATGCGAGAGCAACCCCTAGAGTTGTGCAACATGGTGATTCTGGGAGAAGATGACCAACATTTAATCCAGTGTAGAATTCTTGTTTGGTTTTGATTATAAAATCTCTCTCTCTCTCTGTCTCTCTTTCTCTGTCTCTCTCTTTCTGTCTGTCTCTCTCTCTCTCTCTCACACACGTACTAAAACACAACAATGACATTTGAAGAAAAATTTGACTAGGTTCTAAGTTGTTAGAAAAACAGATAGGACCAATATTTATGACTCATAGGTGTCATCATCACTATGAAAACTTTTTGCTCAAGTTAAAAGTCTCCCACTTTTTTTTAAACAAAGTTGTAGTTTTAGTAGGTGAGAATCTAAGGTTAGTGATGCTTAGCTCTCTGTCCTATGTACATTCTTATTTCCACAGCCAATTGGGGTCACTCTATAGTATCATCTATAATGAGCAATATTAGGTTCAGTACTTCATCACATGTGAAAGAATAATTAGCAGTCACATTGTCCTTGAACTAATTCTGAAGGAACCCATCACGCAGTGCCTAGAGACAGTTCCTGTGACTGGTAATCAGGACATTCCCTCCTGTGACCTAGGTGAAATCTGCAGCACAAAGGACTCCTGTGAAAATCTCCTTGGGTAATTAGGTCCACATTTGCATTTTTATGACTACTTGGCCACACTGTCTTGCTGGAAGAGCCGAAAGGAGAATGTGGAAATGTGATCTCCAGCCTCATCTTTGAGATGGCTAAAGACTGAGAAAGGTCTCACTTGAACCATCTGAATTCACACTTTTAAGGTCCACTAAAGATGTCCTAGGGCCAATCCTTTCCTCCCATATCCTGAAAAGTTTCAGTGTTCTAGATCAAGCTCACAGTTGAAAAAGCGTTGACAGAATCACAAGTCATCTTGGAATAAATGTGAAATAACCCGTGGGCTGTCCAAAGGGCCTCCTTTAACTATTCCAGACAAACTGCACAAAGACCCTTAACAAAGACTACAAATTCAGCATCCTTACCTGCCTCCAGTGCAGGATATTTTGCACAGATGTTCCAGCAGGTGTGTGAGCCACATATACATTTGCTCGGCTCTGTAATAAAGCATGAGTAGTTTGTGGGACGTGGAAAAACTCACAAGATGTGCACCTTGTCAAGACCAAATCTACAGGTTATCAGACTAAGAAATGGGAACATCATTAAACTATCAGCAGTTATCTATGAAACAGGAATATACACAAGCACATAAGTAAAAAAATGCCACTAAACGTATCCTATATTCTTCATCAGAGAAAAGCTTCTCATTAGACATCATGACTTCATCTTTTAAAAAACTTCCTTAGAGTAATTAAAGATGAAGGCTCAGGAGCTGGGCCTGTATTCAAATCTCACCTCTGCTATATAACTTTTAGGTGAAATTGGGAACATTACTTAATCCACTACGTCTAATCTGTAAAGTGGGAATATTGATAACACCTGTGTCATAGGGTTGTTACGGGGACTAACAGCCTGGCATATAATAAAATGCTTATCAAAAGGTAGCTATTAATCGTATCATTAATTAAAAAGAAAAAAATCCTCAGGAATTAAAAACATGCTCCTCCAGCTGTTGGCAGATAGCTCCCCCGCTGTCTGTTGTCCTTGGGGATATTCCTCCCTCTGCAGAGAGCTGCTCTGCCCAATATCTCCCGATTACTGGTGTTGTCTGCATTAAATGACTAGTTGATATGGGGGTATAAAGACCCAGCCCTCTGATGCTAACTTGGGACAATTCTGAAAGGTCATCCCATTTTCACAGGTCCCTAGAGGATCAACTGAGATTCCCACTGGGACTGCATCACAGCTGGACTTTTTTTTAATCCACCAAATCCTGTTTCCTCCCTTTCTCTAGATGTTATCCCAAGGACCTAACCCCAAATCATTCTGCACATGAATCTCCATCTCACACTATGCTTCCTGGGGAACCCACTGTCACACTCACCAAGTCGTAGCTATGCTTTAGCCAAACCGAAACTCCCAGACAGCCTATCACAGGACTTAAGCTACAAACTGGAAGCACCCGAGTAGAAAGAAGAAGTAGGTGACGCATGGCAGTTTTCTCTTTTGACTTCTGGGTTCTAATCATATTTTTTTGCATCTGTTGATTCACTGTAGTAAAGCTGCTTTCAGACCTCTTCGATCTTTAATCTATGAAGTTAATGTGTAGTCATGCCCTTGTGTTAACCTTGACTCAGACCATGTTGAAGCATTTTCCACACATTATTACGGTTTGAAGAAAACGGAGCTTCTTGGAGTATCGTTTCTCTAAGTCTTCCCTGGCATTAGCTCACCCTCAAGGAGTGAGACTAATAATTCCTCACTTTGCTTTGGGACAGTGAGAATTCACTAGGCTCCCACTTACCATGTTCATGTTGTTCGTGTTAAATCCTCCCAGGAGTAACATTATGTTGCTACAGATCTGATCAATAATCACCTGGCCGCAAAGGTAAATAACAAACAGTCTGAGAAATCTGGTCTGGTAGAGAAATTCTTTTTTACCAAACAATCCCTGTAAAAATATGAAATGGAATAGTCATTACATTACAGTCAAAAGAAGTGTCTCTAACGTAAAAGTGTATGTCTTAGCAAATGGGTTGGAAAACTCTTGTGCATAGACAAGGAATTTTCTGAGGAGTCACACACCTTGATCATCACATCTGGCAGCAACAAAAATTTGGCCCCAGGGCTTTTTGCATGTTTAACAGTAGCTATGGGTGCTAAAGCAAAATGCATTCTTATTTTCTGAGCCAGCTCTGGCATGGTGGAAAATGCAATAAAGCCTGCAAAAGAGAAATATGTCAGCATGGATATTGAATATCCTAGAACTAATAAAGTGCTTATTTTACTTTTATCAAGATATTTCAGCAATTACATGTGACTGTGTTTTAACTCTCCTGTGAAATTATAAGTTCCTTGACAGGGAAAAGCAACAGCAGCAACAAATGCTCTGTGTTCCCTCTGACATTTAGATACTTGTTGCCCAGTACTAGGTTCTCAGTGAATTATTAAATTAAATTAGTGAGTCCAATAACATGGACTTTGAGAGGTAACTATATGTTAGACACTTTGCAGGAGACTTTCATGGTTCTTGTTTAATTCTCAGATTCTTGGGGGTATTTTTGTGTTTTTTTTTGCGTTACGGTACGCGGGCCTCTCATTGTTGTGACCTCTCCCGTTGCGGAGCACAGACTCCGGACGCGCAGGCTCAGCGGCCATGGCTCACGGGCCCATGGCTCACGCTCCGCGGCATGTGGGATCTTCCCGGACCGGGGCACGAACCCGTGTCCCCTGCATCGGCAGGCGGACTCTCAACCACTGCGCCACCAGGGAAGCCCCTTGGGGGTATTTTTAATAAATCTTTACAGTGAGAGAAATCGAGAGTTAAAGAAATAGTCTTGTTTATTGATAAGAAGCACGTTCTGTAACGTAATGGGTGTTGAGATAGCAGAGTTTTGCTTGTTTTCCTGGATCTCTAACTTTTCTGGAACCCAAATTGGAACATAATCTAGTGGACAAGTTGTCTAATGAACTGGATTCCAACTCTTATTTCTGCCGTAGACTAGGTATGGGACACTGGTTAAGTCTAGGTATAGGTTTCTATACCTGTAAAATAGAGACTAATTCTCCCAATTACAAAGGGACAATCTCTTTGGAGCCTTTGGGAGGAAAAGGCTATCATATACAGCCAGGGCATGCCCACTATATTTGAAATACTATGTGTCTATTTCAAAAGAGCCTGTATACTCTCTGTTTAAGCTGATATTTGCAGGTTGTGGAGAAGGGTGGGCAGAGAGAAACTAGAATCCCGTGACCCTGAAGCGGATAAGGCCAGATCAGAGAGAAGTGTGCAATGCCTGATCCCAGGCTTGGCTGTGCGCCATTTGCTCACATTTCTTCTGAGTATACAAACCTGATTTTTTTGGAACCTACCCATGGTGGTACCCTGTGAATAGCCGACATAATAGATATTTTCCTGGCCCGTTTTCTGCAAAATAAAGTCTATGACTGCAGGAAGGTCAAACCTAGCCATCTCATCATAACTACAAGGGGAAAAGACAAAGTTATATGAAAAATTATAATCAGAACAAACAAAAGCAGCCCCCATGGTTTACAAACAATGCCTTGAATTGTTGACCCCATCAGCTTGTTACTGTGCCCCTTACAAGACTCAGAATGGACTTGTTTCAAACCTGTGATGCATGGGTGCCTCTGGGGTCACAGGCTGTTAGCAGACTGTTGTTTTCTCTGGATATTATCATAGAGAAATAACCATCTTAATGAGCATTTAGTGAGCATAAGCTCCACCTGCTGGTGGAGGTGTCCTCTTATTCTATTAGCAGAACAGCACAGGGCCATTCAGATTCTTTATATGAAAAGTATTAAAGATGCTGCAGGGGCCTTTCTCTGGTGAAATGGATAAAGAGAAAGTTGAATATCGATAGTTAATTTAAATAAAAACACTAAAAAACTTTTGTAAGAGTGTGAGAGATGTGTTAATCAAATTGATGGTCCCTAAGGCTTATTAGTTCCTCGTATATTTTTAATACTGCCTGGCCTCGTCTCCTTCTGGGGGTACTAGTCCTTTCCTTGTCATCACTCAGGGAAGAGTTAGTCCCAGGATATTCATCTGAAAGGAAAGGAACCTACACTTCTCCCATTCCAGTCTCAATCACCTAACTCCAACCACTATTCTCATCCCATTCACCAGACTAGCCTTCTACTTGGGGAACCCAATTTACATAATCCAAAGAATCACTAGTCAGTTAAGCCAATTGGGAGATATTATGTTGGGATACTGATGAGCCAACCAAAGTAAATTATCTACATACCAGAAGCCATAATTCATTTTTTTTAAACACCTTTATTGGAGTATAATTGCTTTACAATGGTGTGTTAGTTTCTGCTTTATAACAAAGTGAATCAGCTATACATATACATATATCCCCATATCTCCTCCCTCTTGCATCTCCCTCCCTCCCCCCTCCCTATCCCACCCCTCTAGGTGGTCACAAAGCACGGAGCTGATCTCCCTGTGCTATGCGGCTGCTTCCCACTAGCTATCTATTTTACGTTTGGTAGTGTATATATGTCCGTGCCACTCTCTCATTTCGTCCCAGCTTACCCTTCCCCCTCCCCATATCCTCAAGTCCATGCTCTAGGAGGTCTGTGTCTTTATTCCCGTCTTACCCCTAGGTTCTTCACGACATTCTTTTTTTTTTCTTAGATTCCATATATGTGTTAGCATACGGTATTTGTCTTTCTCCTTCTGACTTACTTCACTCTGTATGACAGACTCTAGGTCTATCCACCTCACTACGAATAGCTCAATTTCATTTCTTTTTTTTTTTTTTTTTTTTTTTTTTTTGCGGTACGTGGGCCTCTCACTGTCGTGGCCTCTCCCGTTGCGGAGCACAGGCTCCGGACGCGCAGGCTCAGTGGCCATGGCTCACGGGCCCAGCCGCTCCGCGGCATGTGGGATCTTCCCGGACCAGGGCACGAACCCGTGTCCCCTGCATCGGCAGGCGGACTCCCAACCACTGCGCCACCAGGAAAGCCCTCAATTTCATTTCTTTTTATCAGAAGCCATAATTCTTTACCCAGTTCTCCCAAAGCCATCCATGTCCACCTCCACTCTCAAGATTTTCATATACCTGAAAGCCCAGAACTCATCTTGGTCTATGGAGAGGGTCTTGTGTTTCCGAGACCAGGTGTTTCCCCTGCTGTTCCCTAGCCACACATCAAAACCCGCATCTGCCAGAATGAAGCCCAGGCTGTTGTTGGGCAGGTTGGAAATCCAGCTGCTAGCATCTCCAAGCAGGCCATGCTGCAGTAACACCACAGGCCTGGGACCTACAAAGAAGTGAATTTCAACAGCGTGAAATATTCTACGCCTTTCTCGTTATCCCTTAAGGTGCAAAAGATTTCAAGTTAGACAAACCTGTGTTCGAATCTTGATTCATCTGCTTGCTAGCTTGATTATCTTGGCCAGTTACTTAACCTTTCTGTGCCTTGATTGCCTCGTGAAAAAAATAGTATTTTTGTTATGATTAAATAAAATAATACACAAGAAGCAGATGGCACAACGTATGGACACCAAGGGGGGAAGCGGGGGTGGGAGTGGTGGTGGTGGTGGTGGTGGTGGTGGTGGGATGAATTGGGATATTGGGATTGATGTATATACACTAACATGTATAAGATAGACAAGTAATAAGAACCTGCTGTATAAAAACTAATAAAATTCAAAAAAAAAAGAAGCAGATGGCACAATGCCTGGCACAGAGAAAGAATCAATAAAGTTTGGCCTCTATTGTTGCTTTTGTGTAGTTATTATTATTACTGGACATGTCTGGGATCAGAGAAAATTGGAAGTTCCCCAGGAGTTAGTATAATATAATGATTACGATAATTATATATAATAATCATAGCTACTATATATTAATAAAAAGAAATTATGTTATTATATATTAATATATTATTTCTATATTATAGAATTATACATGAATATATGTGTATATATTAATGTTACAATATAAATAATATATACTATATAACATTTCTATTAACATAAAATTAATATACAATATAAAATTAATATATATTATATAGTATTATAGAGTATATATACTTATTGACATACTGTTAATATACACACATATATACACACTTATAAAAATACATATATACACAAATATATTTAATATATTATATATTTGCTATATTAATAATAAATAAACATATATTATATATAATTATTAATATTGCCATATATACACGGATATATACATATGTGTGTGTATATATATTACCACATATATATGTGTGTATATGTTAATATTACCATATATATACATATGTATGTGTTTGAGTGTATACATATATATGTGTGTGTATATATATGTAATGGTTTGATGATTACGGGCCCTCATGTGAAAAGGACCCACAAGCCAACCTGATAAAATAAAAGTTTAAAAAGTATTATTTTTAAAAAAAATTATTTATTTTGTTTTTGGCTGTGTTGAGTCTTCATTGCCGCATGTGGGCTTTCTCTAGTTGCGGCGAGTTGGGGCTACTCTTTGTTGTGACGTGCAGGCTTCAAACTGCGGTGGCTTCTCTTGCAGAGCACGGGCTCTAGGCGCAAGGGCTTCAGTAGTTGTGGCTCGCAGGCTCAGTAGCTGTGGCTCACAGGCTCTAGAGCACAGGCTCAGTAGTTGTGGCGCATGGGTTTAGTTGCTCCGCGGCATGTGGGATCTTCCAGGACCAGAGCTCAAACCCATGTCCCCTGCATTGGCAGGAGGATTCTTAACCACTGCGACACCAGGCAAGTACCTAAAAAGTCTTTTGTCACAAGCTTATAGACATCTTTCATTGTTTTCAGGATGAATTTCACTGGCCCTCTTCTTTTTTTAACATCTTTATTGGAGTATAATTGCTTTACAATGTTGTGTTAGTTCCTGCTATATAACAGAGTGAATCAGCTATACATATACATATATCCCCTTATCCCCTCCCTCTTGCGTCTTCCTCCAACCCTTCCTATCCCACCCCTCTAGGTGGTCACAAAGCACCGAGCTGATCTCCCTGTGCTATGTGGCTGCTTCCCACTAGCTATCCATTTTACATTTGGTAGTGTATATATGTCCATGCCACTCTCTCACTTCGTGCCAGCTTACACTTGCCCCTTCCCATGTCCTCAAGTCCATTCTGTACATCTGTGTCTTTATTCCTGTCCCGCCCCTAGGTTCTTTAGAACCCTTTTTTTTTTTTTTTAGATTCCATATATATGTGTTAGCATATGGTATTTGTTTTTCTCTTTCTGACTTACTTCACTCTGTATGACAGCCTCTAGGTCCATCCACCTCACTACATATAACTCAAGTTCGTTTCTTTTTATGGCTGAGTAATATTCCATTGTATGTATGTGAGCATCTTCTTTATCCATTCATCTGTTGATGGACACTTAGGTTATTTCCATGTCCTGGCTATTGTAAATAGTGCTGCAATGAACACTGTGGTACATGACTCTTTTTTTTATTTCTTCATGGTACGCGGGCCTCTCACTGTTGTTGCCTCTCCCGTTGCACAGCACAGGCTCCAGACGCACAGGCTCAGCAGCCATGGCTCACGGGCCTAGCTGCTCCGCGGCTTGTGGGATCTTCCCAGACCGGGGCACGAACCTGTGTCCCCTGTGTCGGCAGGCGGACTTTCAACCACTGCACCACCAGGGAAGCCCCATGACTCTTTTTGAATTATGGTTTTCTCAGGGTATATGCCCAGTAGTGGGATTGCTGGGTCATATGGTAGTTCTATTTTTAGTTTTTTAAGGAACCTCCGTACTGTTCTCCATAGTGGTTGTATCAATTTAGATTCCCACCAACAGTGTAAGAGGGTTCCCTTTTCTCCACGCCCTCTCCAGCATTTATTGTTTGTAGATTGTTTGATGATGGCCATTCTGTCCTGTGTGAGGTGATACCTCATTGTAGTTTTGACTTGCATATCTCCAATGATTAGTGATGTTGAGCATCTTTTCATGTATTTGTTGGCCATCTGTATGTCTTCTTTGGAGAAATGTCTATTTAGGTCTTCTTCCCATTTTTGGATTGGGTTGTTTGTTTTTTGATTTGGAGCTGCATGAGCTGCTTGTATATTTTAGAGATTAATCCTTTGTCAGTTGCTTCGTTTGCAAATATTTTCTCCCATTCTGGGGGTTGTCTTTTATTCTTCTTTATGGTTTCCTTTGCTGTGCAAAAGCTTTTACGTTTCATTAGGTCCCATCTGTTTATTTTTGTCTGTATTTCCATTTCTCTAGGAGGTGGGTCAAAAAGGATCTTGCTGTGATTTATGTCATAGAGTGTTCTGCCTATGTTTCCCTCTAAGAGTTTTATAGTGTCTGGCCTTACATTTAGGTCTTTAATCCATTTTGAGTTTATTTTTGTGTATGGTGTTAGGGAGTATTCTAATTTCATTCTTTAACATGTAGCTGTCCAGTTTTTCCAGCACCACTTATTGAAATGGCTGTCTTTTCTCCATTGTATATTCTTGCCTCCTTTATCAAAGATAAGGTGACCATATGTATGTGGGTTTTTCTCTGGGCTTTCTATCTTGATCCACTGATCTGTATTTCTGTTTTTGTACTAGTACCATACTGTCTTGATTACTGTAGCTTCGCAGTATGGTCTGAAGTCAGGGAGCCTGATTCCTCCAGCTCTGTTTTTCTTTCTCAATTGCTTTGGCTATTCAGGGTATTTTGTGTTTCCATACAAATTGTGAAATTTTTTGTTCTAGCTCTGTGAAAAATGCCATTGGTAGTTTGATAGGGATTGAGTTGAACCTGTAGATTGCTTTGGGTAGTATAGTCATTTTCACAATGTTGATTCTTCAAATCCAAGAACATGGTATATCTATCCATCTGTTTCTATCTTCTTTAATTTCTTTCATCAGTGTCTTATAGTTTTCTGCATACAGGTCTTTTGTCTCTTTCGGTAGGTAGGTATTTTATTTTTTTTGTTGCAATAGTAAATGGGAGTGTTTCCTTAATTTCTCTTTCAGATTTTTCATCATTAGTGTATAGGAATGCAAGAGATTTCTCTGCATTAATTTTGTATCCTGCTACTTTACCAAATTCATTGATTAGGTCTAGTAGTTTTCTGGTAGAGTTTTTAGGATTCTCTATGTATAGTATCATGTCATCTGCAAACAGTGACAGCTTTACTTCTTCTTTTCCAATTTGGATTCCCTTTATTTCTTTTTATTCTCTGATTGCTGTGGCTAAAACTTCCAAAACTATGTTGAATAACAGTGGTGAGAGTGGGCAGCCATGTCTTGTTCCTGATCTTAGTGGAAAGGGTTTCAGTTTTTCACCACTGAGAACAATGTTGGCTGTGGGTTTGTCAGATATGGCCTTTATTATGCTGAGGTAAGTTCCCTCTACGCCTACTTTCTGGAGAGTTTTTATCATAAATGGGTACTGAATTTTGTCAAAAGCTTTTTCTGCATTTATTGAGATGATATATGGTTTTTATCCTTCACTTTGTTAATATGGTGTATCACATTGATTGATTTGCATATATTGAAGAATCCTTGCATTCCTGGGAGAAACCCCACTTGATCATGATGTATGATCCTTTTAATGTGCTGTTGGATTCTGTTTGCTAGTATTTTGTTGAGGATTTTTGCATCTATGTTCATCAGTGATATTGGCATGTAGAAAGCTGGAGTAGCAATTCCCATATCAGATGAAATAGACTTTAAAATAAAGACTATTACAAGAGACAAAGAAGGACACTACGTAATGATCAAGGGATCAGTCCAAGAAGAAGATATAGCAAATGTAAATATTTATGCACCCAACATAGGAGCACCTCAATACATAAGGCAAATGCTAACAGCCATAAAAGGGGAATCGACAGTAACACAATCATAGTAGGAGACTTTAACACCTCACTTACACCAATGGACAGATCATCCAAAATGAAAATAAATAAGGAAACACAAGCTTTAAAGGACACATTAAACAAGATGGACTTAATTGATATTTATAGTACATTCCATCCAAAAACAACAGAATACACTTTCTTCTTAAGTGCTCATGGAACATTCTCCAGGATAGATCATATCTTGGGTCACAAATCAAGCCTTGGTAAATTTAAGAAAATTCAAATTGTATCAAGCATTTTTTCCAACCACAATACTATGACAGTAGCTATCAATTACAGGAAAAAAAACTGTAAAAAATACAAATACATGGAGGCTAAAAATTATGCTACTAAATAACCAAGAGATCACTGAAGAAATCAAAGAGGAAATCAAAAAATACCTAGAAACAGATGACAATGGAAACACGACGACCCAAAACCTATGGAATGTAGCAAAGGCAGTTCTAAGAGGGAAGTTTATAGCAATACAATCCTACCTCAAGAAACAAGAAAAATCTCAAATAAACAACCTAACCTTATACCTAAAGCAATTGGAGAAAGAAGAGCAAAAAAAAAAAACAAAAAAACCCCAAAGTCAGCAGAAGAAAAGAAATAATAAAAATCAGTTCAGAAATAAATGAAAAAGAAATGAAGGAAATGATAGCAAAGATCAGTAAAACTAAAAGCTGGTTCTTTGAGAAGATAAACAAAATTGATAAACCATTAGCCAGATTCATCAAGAAAAAAAGGAAGAAGACTCAAATCAACAGAATTAGAAATGAAAAAGGAGAAGTAACAACTGACACTGCAGAAATACAAAGGATCATGAGAGATTACTACAAGCAACTCTATGCCAATAAAATGGACAACCTGGAAGAAATGGACAAATTCTTAGAAAAGCACAACTTTCCAAGACTGAACCAGGAAGAAATAGAAAATATAAACAGACCAATCACCAGCACTGAAATTGAAACTGTGATTAAAAATCTTCCAACAAACAAAAGCCCAGGACCAGATGGCTTCACAGGCGAATTCTATCAAACATTTAGAGAAGAGATAACACCCATCCTTCTCAACCTCTTCCAAAATATTGCAGAGGGAGGAACACTACTACACTCATTCTACGAGGCCCCCATCACCTTGATACCAAAACCAGACAAAGATGACACAAAAAAAGAAAACATTGGCCCTCTTTTTGAAGAGACGGTTAGAAATCTTTTTTTCCTTCGTGGCTGGGAGATTTCTTCCTTAAAGAGGCCAACGGGTGCTGCAAGAACAACATCAGACACTAGAGGGGAGTATTCGGCACCGACTGGACCTTAAAGGCCGATACCTTGAACTCCAATCGCCTGGGCAATGAGTGAACAGTCTAAATAAAGAGGACGTGAGAAAACAAAACTCCTTCCATGAATAGGCGCTGCAGGTGACCCCTAAGCTTATGAACTGCCACAGTCTTCCGATTTGTGGAGCTTAGTGAGAAAGTTCTCTCTGTGTCTCCAGGCTATACATGTATTTATATAAAATTCATTCATTCATTCCACATATATTTATTGGCACCTGCCATGTGCTTGGCACTCTTTTAGGTACTTTTTATAGCCTTGAACAAAATCGATAAATTTTCTGTGCCTTCTGAGTTTACATTCTGGTTGGGAGAGACAGATAATAAACAAACAAGCAAATATCTATCATATCAGTGGTGCTATAAGGAAAATTAAGCAGGATTAGGGGCTAAATTTCAGTAGCTGGCAAGGGCTTACAATTTTGAATAGGGTGGTCGAAGGAAGAATGGGAAAGAGAAGGCCTGAAAGAGGGGCCAAGGCAAACTGCGTGGATATCTGATGAAACAGTGGTGCAGAAGGAGAACTGCAAGTTCAAAGGCACTGAGATAAGGGCATGCTGGACATATATAAGGAATGGCTGTTCAGCTGGTGTAAAAATAGCTGGTTTTCAAAAAGCTGCACAAATATAAATTGGAATAAAATAGAACCCTGCAGCTTCTTTATACCAAAGCCCAATAGCATTCACCCAGCATTTTCTGGTCCTAGGTAAGAGCATGGGCTACACTGGCTGACAAATCTTAATTTGAGCGCCGATTTTGCAGCATACTAGCAAGGACTAGCAAAGACTCTCTGGGCAAGTTACTTAACTTCTGTGAGGGGCAGTTTCTCAGTATTATTGTGAAACTTATATGAGACTAGCACAAATAAAGCACTTAGCCCTGTACCTGGCATACAGAAAGAAAGCAATAAAGAATTACATTATCTGTACACATGACAGATAATGTAGTTGCTGCTATAAACATAGAGCTAGAGTATTAAAAGGAATAGAGCCAAATAGAGATGAAGGATAGGCAATAGTGTACTATTACACTTTAATAGTAATGAAGGTGAATTTCTTAAAAGCCAACAATAGCCAAAAATCCCATACAGGAGAAAAAAAGGATTATATGGAAACACGTACCAAAAATTTTTAATGTACACATAGTGCCCAATTCTTTAAAAGACTTTAGTGAAAAGCTGGGCAATGTCTTAAATATTCAAAGGGCTGTCTGGATGGGGAATATAGAGTGTGCTAGGGTGGGCGTCAGATGCCAGGGCAGAGTCTGCATTCTTCATGAGCAAGGGTTGGCGTCATCTGCTTAAGAGATCATCAGTGGATATTCTAGAATATCTATATTGGAGGGGTTTGGGGAATGAATTAAATACTAGAAGGGATCAAGAAATGAACTTTTCTTGGAGGTGTTTTTTGAAAAGCAAACACTATGTTTATTTGAAATAATTGGGGATAGGGCAGTGGTGATGGGGACGGTGATGTAGCTAAAGGCATCTTTTGGCTGGAACAATGGGCCCAGTCTGTACCAAGAGCCCAGGCTCCCTCTACACACTCAAATCACAAGGAGGTGTTTAATGTAGGAAGGATTGCTATGCTGGGGTAACGTAGGGTGAACCATACCTGTCTTCTTAAGTTGCACTAGGCCCTGAGGAATCCTGTTAACAGAAAGGATATACCCATCTTCTGTTGCAACTTCATACTCCTCACAGGGATAACCTTTATGTTGGATGATTTCACTCTATGGAAAAAACACAATTTTTTTTTTGAGTTCAGTTCTGTATGGTTATGTTCTCAATGATTATAAGGTAATTCCTTGCTTTTCACCAGCTAATTATGTTATTGTAAAAAAAATTAGCAAACCCTCTCCAGTGCTCATTTTCTTTATCTTTAACGTAGAGATTGAACTAGAAGGGTAGTTCTTAATGTGGGCTCTGGACCGAGAGCATAGCATCACTTGGGCACTTGGTAACAATAGCGAATGGTCAGTCTCCACTCAAACCTATTGAATTGGGAACTCTGGGGCTGGGGCCCAGCAATTTGTGTCTTAACAAGCTCCTTAGAAAATTCTGATGCACTCTAATATTTGAGAACCACTGGAAAAGAACACGGATTCCAAAACCTGGGTGTGTCAGAAACATCTGAGACACTTAAACATAAATATTCCTGGGCCCACTTCGGGTTGGGAATCAGGGAATTCCAGTGCAGCCAGTGGGACAGGACAGCTTACGAGAACCCCTGGTCCATGTATTCCCTAAGGTTCTTTTCAGCTCTAAAACCACAGACTCAAGAGCAGTAGAGTCATTCCTCAGTATCTGTGAGGAATTGGTTCCAAGACACCCCATAGATACCAACATCTGAGGATGGTCAAGTCCCTTACATAAAATGGGGTAGTATGTCAGTCCTCCGTATTGGCGAATTCCGCATACACGGATATGGAGGGTTGACTGTAGTTCTTAACACTTTTAGGTTAAGGATCCCTCAGTGAATTTGAGGAAAATATAGAAATGGATATACACATGGACACACCATATACTTTCAGGGGTTTCAGATTTCCTGTTTCCTATATATAGACTCCTGGTTAAGGACTCCTACTCCATACAGTTGTTACATACAGAAACTCTTTGTAAAATATAAAGCTGCTGGTCTTCCCTGGTGGTACAGTGGGTGAGAGTCCGCCTGCCAATGCAGGGAACATGAGTTCGTGCCCCGGTCCGGGAAGATCCCACAGGCCGAGGAGCGGCTGGGCCTGTGAGCCATGGCCTCTGAGCCTGTGCATCCGGAGCCTGTGCTCCGCAACGGGAGAGGCCACAACAGTGAGAGGCCCACGTACCATAAAAAAAAAAAATAATAAATTATATATATATATATATATATATATATATATATATATATATATATATATAAAGCTGCTGAGATCTCCTCAGTATCCTCAGTTTCTGCCTACTGTAGTTACTTAGAGAAGGAGGGAATTATTTCTATTAGCTGCTGCTTTTAAAGGAACAAAGGAGGAGAAAGCTAAATGCCCAGTGTAGTATACAAGACAAAAGGGCATAATAGTTAAGAGAAAGGCCCTGGAGTCCCACTGCTTGGGTTTTTAAATCCTGGCTCTCACACTAATGCATAAACTAACTGTGTGATCTTAGGAAATTTAGTTAACTTGTCCCTATTCCTCAGTTTATTCGTCTGTAAAGTAGGTATACCAGTGGTTTATACTGTAAAAAGATAATGCACATATGACACTAACAAGATTGGCTGGCACATAGTAGGGACTCAAGGAGCATTAGCTACTACTATAATTAAAAATCACCCCCACCCTCCCTTTCAAGTAACTCCTATTCACCTTTCAGAATTCAGGTTAAGAAACCTTTCTTCAGAAAAACTTTCCTAAATTCCCTAAGTCCCCCTATTTTATGTTTTCTTCTTTGATTTCACTTCTCTTTTGAGTGATTAGGAATTGAGTGTCTATCTTCTCTGCTGGATTGTAAACTCCATGAAATCAGGGCACTTAGATCTCTGTAACCTCAGTGCATAACACAGTATCAGGGCCAAATAGGTGCTCAACTAACACTAGCTAGAAAAATACCTGAATGAGGACAGTTGTATACCAAAATACAGAATAAATTATATCCATATATATTAGTACTCAGAGTCAAACCCATTCAGACTCTGAAGCACTTTTTATTCTACTTCATTTAATTTATATGAGAGATTACAAGAATTTTCTATCTTACTTTGCCTCTCCATGTATGACTGCTAAATAGCAGAGTCCAATTCATTGGATTTTAGTCTTAGAGCTCCTGAAGCCCAAACAGTGTGTAGGTGCTGGCCACACCCAGTGGGTGAGGCCCAGGGAGATTGGCTGTACCTACACCTAAAGAGATCCCCTTCACTTAACGACCTAGAGGAATTTGTATGGGAACTTCTCAGGGCCGGACGGATGGCCCTTAAGGATCCACACCAATTTGCTAACTATCTGGACAAACCATCAAAAGACAGTCAATAGTTGGAATGGTCAAAAGAAACCTGATATTTGGCATTCATGTAGATTCAGGATATTTCTATAGCCTGTCAGAGTTTTAGAATTCATTCAAGGAGGCTTCTGTAAACAAGGTCTTAAATCTGTATAAAAGCATGTTAAATCTATGATACACGTATGGAGCATGAACATTACACACAATCACCTCACCCAGCTGGAGGTAGCCTCTCCTTCCCTGGGAGCGTTTATTGCATAGTTGTCACAATTATGAGCTTTGTGTTCTGGCAGACCCGGATTTAAATTCTAGCTCTACCACCTACCAGGGGTGTGGCCTGATTTGAGTTGTTTAACCTCTTTAATCTCAGTTCCTTGATTGGAAAAATGAGTATGGTCCTATCTATGGAATAGGGCAGTGAAGATAAAATCAAAAGCTTTTTCTGACCTATTGAGATGATCAAAAAAAAAAGAGAGAGAGATAAAATCAAACAGTATCTCTACAGCTTTCATCACGATGTCTGCTATGGGATAAATATGACTATATGGTGGACATTGTTAAAATTCAACTAAGAATGTGAAAGTAAGCCAAAAAGTATTCTCTGAGATACCTAGAAATTTCACTTCATGAAGTTTACTCATAGGAGGACCTCTCTAGCATTCATAGGGGTCCTTTTACTTCTAGACCACAGAGTTACCAACTCAAACCAGGATTAAATAGGGTGGCACAGGGTGTTACTAGAAGTGACTGTCCTGAGAGTATGAAAGGAGGCCTAACATCTTTCTAATGTTGGAAGAAGTAGAAAAAGAACAGAAAGCACAGACAACATGGAAATAATCATGGGTCTGAGCTTGACCCAAGATACTGCAATGATTTAACTGCTCCTGGAATGAGCCTAAGAATTCAAGAAAAAGTTAAACTGTGTTTGAAGCTCAAAGGGATTAAGTCGTTTGCCTAAGTTTACTGAAATTGTTGAAGATGAACCCATGTTTACCCACACCCAACTTAGTGTTCTTTCTAGTACAATATGTTAATTTACAACTATGTTCTACTAGCAGAAATCACCACCACATATAAATATAATATATAATGCAGATAATACACAGAGACAAACAATAACATGTAAGGTACTTTGTTTCCCCCCAAGTATGGAAAATCCCAACTTACAACATTCATGAATGCTTCCGGGTCCACAGCTTTAGTTGGCATATGTCCTGAATTCACATTTCTCTGGAACAAATGCGCCACCAGAATCAGAAGCCACATCTCGTTTCTGTGTGAAACAATCCACTCTCTTGACAAGATTTTTGACATGGTCCAACATCTGCATTTATCTGTTCTTGGTAATATAACAACTGATTCTAAAGTCAGAAGAATCTGTAAGTTTAAAAACTCTTTCATATATTTTCCAGCTGTAATTTCTTCTCCAAATTCCGGAGCAAGGTAAACAAGCTTGGTTGACAGGAACAAAAGAACATAAAGCAGAATGGAAACAACATCCAGGATGTCTCAATACTATCTGGCTCCGCCCACTCCCTCAAACAACTTGGTGTGTAGAAAGAACTTTCTTTGACGCAACCTGGAGTTATGTGATATGATACAACTCATAAAATCCCTGTTCATCATCAGGTAATATGCACCATAGGAAGCATCATTTTCTTTTTTTCCTAGTTCTTTAAAAAAATTTTGTTTTCTTGGAGTATAGTTGATTTACAACGTGGTATCAATTTCAGATGTTCAGCAAAGTGAATCTGTTATACGTATACATATATCCACCCTTTTTTAGATTCTTTTCCCATATAGGCCATTATGGAGTATTGAGTAGAGTTCCCTGTGCTATACAGTAGGTCCTTATTAATTATCTATTTTATATACAGTAGTGTGTATATGTCAATCCCAATCTTCCAATTTATCTCCCCCCTTTATCCCCGGTAACCATAAATTTATTTTTTACACCTGTAGAAAATTGTAACTCTATTTCTGTTTTGTAAATAGGTACAAATATCATATGATATTGCTTATATGTAGAATCTGAAAAAAAGGTTACAAATGAACTTTTTCTAGTTCTTATCTATCTTTTATAGGTAGAAAGGTATGAAGTCTGCAGAAACTTTATGACCCTTTAGAGTCACAGTCTGGGGCTTCAATGATCACTGACCTTTGGCTGAAGGTCAATGTAGTGATAAGCATTTTTACCTATCAAGAATGTCAAAAATTTTAGGACATTTTCTATTTTTAGTTATGGGTAAGAACATTGATTGGAAGAAAATGAATCTTCCATGTTTAGGCCATTTCTAGGTAGCTCAGCTAAATAGACATGAAACGTTTTATTTGGGTTTGTAATCACTGGTTAATTGCTGAGAGATTACTTTGATGGATACCCGGTCATTAAATCATCTGCAATAACTAAAAGGAGTTGCAGCCTAGTTATTTTCATGAACTAAATGCCCCAATTCAATCAACTATGTGGCCATGTGAGCAATTCCTTAGCCTACTAATATTTAAGCAGGCCAGGAGAATAGTTATTGTCATTTTAAGTAAAGAATGTGTTAGAATTTAAGAAAAAATACTATTTAAAGTAAAATATTTCTTTACTTTTACATCAGCTCTTCAGAACTGAGCTACCAGCAGCCACGCTAATTGAGAGACTTTCGGAATGTGGGTTGGTGAAGGAGGTGAAGCCAGAACAGGAATGGTGAGTCTGTGTGTAGACAGCCGCCCACACTCTCAAGCCTCACCCACTCTGGGCTGCCTGCATAGATGTCATGAGGTGAGCTTGCAGCTCTAATCTGGAGCAGTCTCAACATTCCCAACACTAGTGATCCGATGTGTGCTAAGGAGTAGCGATCTGACCTACTTTAGGAGAGCAGAGGAAGCATTTGCCCAACACTTGGCAGAGCCCCAGGTCCTCAGCACCCACTGAGCTCACTCCGAAGTTATGCAAAATAAAATTTTGGAAAAGAACTTGGGCTCCCAGTGTTGACATTTTAGGATTTTTAAGATGTTAATCAGCCAGACATATACACACTACTATATATAAAATAGGTAAATGACAAGGACCTACTGTATAGCACAGGGAGCTGTCCTGACTATCTTGTAATAACGTATAATGGAAAAGAATCTGGAAAAGAATACATGTATAATATACATATATGTGTGTGTGAATCACTTTACTATATACTTAAAACTAACACAACATTGTAAATGAACTATACTTCAATTAAAAAAAAAAGTTATATAACCAGAAGGAAAGAAAATCTCATTCTGCCCTTTCATTTTCATTTGGGAAGATAGGTTAAAAAGCCTTGCCCACTATTACCTAGCTAGATTGTGGCAAGGCCATAACTAAACTCCAGGTGTTTTAATTCATCATTGAATATTATTAACGCATTTGAATAAAATGTAACAGTTCCATGTTCCGCATTCAAGGACAAAGGCTCACCTACGATCGAAAGCAATTACATCAGTTTCTGTGAATTGTCTCTTTAAAAGTTCTCTCTGGATTTAAAATTCAAAACAATTCTCAATAATTTCATTATAAATTTGGGACATATAATCTCACATTGTTCCAATATATTCAGGTAAGGCCAACTCTCACATAATATACATGTGAATACTGTATAGACTTATTATTGAAAGAATTGATGCCAAAAAACTGATTAGTTCTGAAAAACTCCTAGGTTTTTGATAGTAGGACTACTTCCCTTCAACACGGCCTCTTTTACGGCCTCTAGAAACTGTGCCCTCCTTGCATACAAGCAAATGTAGAGAAAATAGAGTTCAATTTGGCTATCAAATTCTTGGGTGACTTTATGAGCTCACAACTGTCATTTTGGAAGCAAGAAAGTGACATGCAAGGTCTAGCTCAAAGAGCTACATTTTGAACAAATATGAAATAAGTATAGCTCTTCCACACTGCAGAATTTTAACAATGCCCTCAACACCTGAGCAACCCACAGCTTGTGGAAATTATCATTATAGAGAACAGGGGATCCAAATGTGCCAGTGTGACCTCCAACTTGGAATTGTTTATCTTGAGAGATTTATCTTTAGAAGTTTCTATCAAGGAACGCTGTGATATTTTAAAATGGTTTTTTTGCCATCTCAATACACAAAGGAGGATCTGAAGTACCCTGACACCTTGAAACTAAGAAAATACATCTCCCCTAATGAGCACTATCTATAAATCAGTTAAATATCAAAATTACATAAAAAGGGACAGGTCAAATAGGAGAGAGATTAAGGAAAAGCTAAGAAAAAAGTGAAAAAAGGATCATTACCTATAGATGTACTGTGTGTAAAAATTATAAAAAATTGAATCAATTAAACAAAACAGGACACCCCGACCTCCACACACACACCAGTAACACAAGAGTATAAAAAAAAAGCAAAACTGGGAGTGAATTCCTCTTTGCTATTTGAGTTGCAGGTTAAAGGGCTCTCAAGTGCTGCTTTCCCCCAAGGTTGAATTGAGCTTTATTAAAACAAATCTTTCAGGTTCTATAATCCAAAACCTCAAGTCCAGTGAAGACTGTGCCGTGGAATCTGCCTGAAGGTCCAAGTCAGTGCTCTCGTCAGAATCACTCTATGATCAAATGACCAAAACTTTTGTACAAACGGATGCCCTACTCCTTCTCTCAATATGAATTATCTCACAAGAGACTCAGGGCCATCAGGCAAATGCTCTCTTGGTTTATCTGCCCTCCCAGTTTGTTAGACATGCCTAAAAATATACAATTGTCATCTTGACACCAATCAATATCTCTCAGCTGTACTAATCAACATGTGATGATTCTTTTTTTTAAATATAAATTGTTTTGTCTTAAAATAAAGTTATTAATCTCTCAAATAAGTTGTAGTTAAATTTAAAAAATTTAGATCTTTGGGAAAACATTTTAAAGATTATTGAAAAATAAGACAACAGAATGTACTTATGTTTATGCTGAAGGACAAGGAAAACTACAGGATTTTAAAATAACCACGGCACAATGTTGAGGTTGCTGGTATTATAGAAGGTATAACCTTTGTAGGTGAGTTGGTTTCTAAAAACACAAATATTCATATCTAAACTTATCACCTTATGAAGTTCTAGAAAATTCAAGAATATACGGTACTGGTCCATTAACATCATGATGCTTCTGGGAATTTATCCCTTTCTTCTAGGTTATCCAATTTGTTGGCACGCAATTGTTCATAGTAGTTTCATGTGATCCTTTGTATTTCTGTGGTATCAGTTGTAACGTTGCCTTTTTCTAATTTCTAGTTTTATTTATTTGCGTCCTCTCTCTTTTTTTTCCGTAGTCTAGCTAACAGTTTGTCAATTTTGATTATCTACTCAAAAAGCTAATTCAGTGTTCCATTGAGTTTTTCTATCGTTTTTCTTTCTTTCTTTTTTTTTTTTTTTTGCAGTACGTGGGCCTCTCACTGTTGTGGCCTCTCCCGTTGCGGAGCACAGGCTCCGGATGCGCAGGCTCAGCGGCCATGGCGGGCGCAGCCGTTTCGCCGCATGTGGGATTCTCCCAGACCGGGGCACGAACCCGTGTCCCCTGCATCTGCAGGCGGACTCTCAACCACTGCACTACCAGGGAAGCCCCTATCGTTTTTCTTGTTACAGTTTTATGATAACGTATCTTGGAGAAAGTCATTTTGAATTGATATTTTGGGGCAAGCTATTAGCTTCACGAACTTGGATGTCCAAATTGCTCCCCAGATTTGGGAATTTCTCCTTCTCCCTCTGGGACTCTAGTGATGTGTACATTGTTTCCATTAATTTATCCTGTAAGTCCTATAGACTCTCTTTGTTCCTTTTCTTTATCTTTTGTTTTCTGTTCCTCTGACAATAATTTCAATTGATCTGTCTTCGTGCTCATTGACTCATTGTTTTGTTTGTTTCAGTCTGCCTTTGAAATTCTCTATTATTCAGTACCAGTCATTGTATTCTTCAGCTCCAAAATTTCTGTTTGGTTCTTTATATGTTTTCTATCTCTTTGTTGAACTTCCCATCTTGTTCTTGTATTTTCCTGATACCATGAAATTGTTTATTTGTGTTCTCCTGTACCTGAGTATCTTTAGAACAATTGTTTATAATTCTTTGTTGAACAATTCCTGGTTCTCCATTTCTCTGGGGCCAGTTCCTGTAGGTTTACTGTATTCCTCATCCTTCGTGATCCTTGTGTAGGTGTCTGTATTTGGAGACACAGTCATCTCTTCCAGACTTTATGGTCTGACTGTGGTAAAGGAAGACTTTTACCTGTGGATGGGGCATGCTGAAGTGTGCTATGGCCTCAGGTCTAGTTATGCAGGGCACCAAGTGCAGGAGTGTGTGGTGGCACCGGGGAGTGACGTCTCGTGGGCTCAGATTGCTGGGATCCACAGCGTCGACAGCTGTGTGGTCCTTGGTGAGTGCTACAGGGCTCACAGTGACTGCAAGTGTTCTTGGGACCCTCAGTAGTGCCTTCAGGTCCAGCAGCTAGGGATCGGGCACCGATTGCAGACACACCCATCATGGTGGGGACTGGGGAGAGAGAAAGAACCAGCCCAACTGTGCGCACACTGGCTCTTGTGGAGTCATGGCCCTCTGTGCTTTGATCTGACTTTTGTAAGGTAAGCCAGAGTGTCTTCATCAGCTAGTGAAACTATGAAACCTCTGATGTAGAAAGCAGCAATCGTATCCCCCACAGACTGGTCCAGGTGTGAATCCTGACTCCGCCCCTTCCTGGCCCTGTGAGTTTTGTTAAACCACTTAACCTCTCAGAGTCTCAGTAAAAATGAGGTGTTATCAGGATAAATGGGAAAATGTATGCAAATGGAATAAGCACATAGTGGGTGCTTAAAGAACTGTCTTTCCTTTCCCTTTATCTTTTCTTCTTAAAGGGTCCTGTGATATGGACACAAGCTTGGTGGCTTAAGTTTTCAGATTTAGGTCTAAACCAGGATTAAGTCATAGTTTGTTAGAGCCCAAATCATACACTTCTGAAATCATTTAGTTCAACTTTACCACTTTTCTTAAAAAATTACATAGCATGTAGAATACATATTTGGGGTGAAACTTCAAACACTATGAAACACATAGAATGAGATGTACCTCCTACTTTTCTTCTTGGAATTAATTCCCATTGATAGTGTGATGTGTGTCCTTTATGACACTTTTTATAAGTTTACATATATACATAATTATGCATACTGATACATATAACATTATTTACATAAATATGCATATATTTATATATTTATATACAGCTTTGAAAGTCTCTTTCATATAAAAAGTCCTTTCCATTTCAATATTTTAAACTATCTCATTCTATGTAACTACTGCATAAAGCCACATTGTATGTATCAAGATATGATGATGGATCAAATATTCCTTGTTGATGGCTTTTAGCTTGTTTGCAATGTTTCGTTATTACGAATAATACCATAGCAACTACCCTTGTATGTATATATATATATATATATATATAGTGAGCACATATGAGAGTATTTTTATAGAAAAGATTTATAGATGTAAATCTATACTGTAAAGTATGCCATCTACATTTTCATAGCTACTGCTAAGTTGCCTCCAAAAGACCAAACGAATGTAAGTTCTCCTAATAGGGCATGAACATGATTGTTTCTCCACATCTCCCTTCATCAATTCTGCGCTTCATAAATCTTTCTAATTTTGCCAATATGATGGGATCAAGACATCTCATTGTAATTTTAGTTTGCATTTTCTTAAGTTATAATGAAATTGAGACTTTTAAAATATTTTGGCTCTTTGATTTTCTTTTATGAATTGCCTTTGCAAATTATTAGCTTGTTTTCTCTGTGTTTTTAAAAAAACTGGTCTGGGCTTTTAATTTTTTATGAATATTGATCACGGTTTGTTATACATATTGCCAATATTTTCTCTTTTAAACTTTTTGATTGTGGTGCCTTTCTTTAGTTATTACTTCATCATACGGAAGTGTTAAAATGTTATGAGTTAAGTCTCTTGAGGTTTTCACTTTGGGTTTCTGGATTTTCTGAGTTTTAAGACAGTTTTTCTCTACTCCAAGGTTATACAAATATAGTTTATATTCTTTTCAATATTTCTACAATATTTTTCATTTAGAACTCTGGACCATTTGAAATTTATTTTTAGTATGGGTAGGTATTGAATCTGAGTTATTTTTTATAAGTAGTTATTTAATTTTACCAGGATCACTTACTATATAGTCTTTTCTGATTCCACTGCTATGAAAGCCACCTTTACACTTTCATCTTATATTACAAAATCCTGAAGCCTCTGAGCTTACAAGATTTTCCTAGAGCAATTCTTCTCAGCTGGGAGTGAGTTCATCTCCCAGGGGAGTCTCGGCAATGCGTGGAGACATTTTTGGATGTCATCACTATAGGAATGTTACTGGCATCTAGTGTTAGAGGCCAGGGATGCTGCTAAGCATCCTACAGTGCACAGGATGGACTGCAAATCAAAGAATTTCCCAACCCCAAATGTCAGTAATGCTGAGGTTGAGAAACCTTGGCCTAGAGTCATCACAGTATATGAATATAAATCTGAAAAATAATTCTACTTAGAAAAGGTATGTGAACATATTTTTTAAATCAGTATTTAAAATTATTGCTTTTTTTGTGTCCGTCGACAAATCCTCTTAGAGTTGCTTTGCATATGAGCTTGTTTTCATGATTTAGAAGCTGTCTGTTTTGCAGTTGAGAAAAAAATGTGACCTCTCCTCATTGTCTTTTCTCCGCGATGCTCTTTAGTCTCATAACTAAAATATTTTATGCTCACCAACTGTAGAACACAGTGTTTTATCTTCTGGATGACAGATACATATATCAACTGTGTGTTCATTTCAAAGCACTGGCTTTTACTGGACCAGGTGAGGGAGAAGTTTTCAGACTTGATTTTACCTCTCATATGCAAGAAAATCAGACTGAGAACCATCTGATTGATGATGCTGACTTCAGTTCCCACCCTAAAGCAACCGAAGCAGGGTCTCTACTTATATTGTCACCCTTTGAGATTTTGAAAATTTTGATGTAGGCAGTAGAGAAATGGCTGGAATTATTTTAGTCCAGGGGTACTTGAAAGATGAGTCAGGCTTGGGTGGATCCAAATTTAAGGTCTGGGGTCAGACAGAGAGTAGCATGAAGCACTATAGATCCTTACGAAGGGAGAGGGGAGCTAAACCATAGAAAGGGTCATGCAAAGGCACTAAAGTGGCAGGCACTGGAATTTCCCTGGCTGCTGGGGTGTGGAAGTACTTGGTGTTCAACTCTGCTTTCATCTGCCCTGATTTTTAAAGTAATCACATTTATAGGAATACAGCACAATGAGATTAACAAACACCTAACAGATCAACTAGTTTATTTCACGGATAAAACAGGCCCAGGAGAGGGAAACAACTTTCCCAAATGTGTAAGACCAGCTTCAGCATGATGGAAGCTAAGGAAAGGAAGCGGCACGGGGAGTAAAAACAGAGAGAAGGTCTCGAGAGGAAACAGGATAAATAAAGGCCCCTTCTATCACCTCACTAGCATTCATGGGATGTCCTAGCAACAGCCACTGTCCCCCTGTAAAGTCATTAGATGTAAGTGTCTCTGTATTCAGAGGTTGCCTCTCCTTTCTATGCATTCTTTCTTTTTTTTTTTATTGGAGTATAATTGCTTTACAGTGTTGTGTTAGTTTTTGCTGTACACTGAGGTGAATGAGCTATATGTATACATATATCCCCTCCCTCTTGGACCTCCCTCCCTGCATCCCCCCACCCCACCCATCTAGATCATCACAGAGCTGAGCTCCCTATGCTATACAGCATGTTCCCACTAGCTATCTATTTTACACATGGTAGTGTATATATGTCACTCCTAATCTCCCAATTTATCCCACCCTCCCCTTCCCACACTGAGTTTGCATGTCCGTTCTCTATGTCTGCATCTTTATTTCTGCCCTACAGATAGGTTCTTCTGTACCATTTTTCTAGATTCCACATATATGCGTTAATATACGATGCTTATTTTTCTCTTTGAGTTACTTCACTCTGTATGACAGACTCTAGGTCCATCCACATCTCTACAAATGACCCAATTTCACTCCTTTTATGGCTGAGTAATATCTCATTGTATATATACACCACATTTTCTTTATCCATTCATCTGTCGATGGACATTTAGGTTGCTTCCATATCCTGGCTATTGTAAATAGTGCTGCAATGAACATTGGGGTACATGTGTATTTTTGAATCATGGTTTTCTCAGAGTATATACGCAGTAGTGGGATTGCTGGGTCATATGGTAGTTCTATTTTTAGTTTTTAAAGGAACCTCCATACTGTTCTCCATAGTGGCTGTATCAATTTACATTCCCACCAGCAGTGCAAGAGCATTCTTGATTTTGAGACTCTCTTTGTTCCCAGAACATAGCAGCTGATCGCCTACCTCACTCTGTTACTAACATGTTGTATGATTTCCAAAGATTCTCCCCAAGGGCTCCTGCCCTGAAATGTTTATTTGATTGTCTGTGATGTTTCTAGTATATCTTTCCAACAGGGAATATGCAGCCGATAATTAATCACATTGATACAGACCAAATAAAATAGATCAAAACAAACAATGAAAATTCTAGAAACTTTACAATTTTAAAACAATGCCCTTAAAGATATAGAAGAAAAACAATTTTTTCCTGCTCTTTAAAACCTATAATATACCTAATAAAGGATGGTACAATTGAGGATTATAAAAGACTCTAGCTGTCATGGAGTTTCTTTAAAATTTTTTTCCCAGGGTCATTAAAGGGGTAAGTGTGAGAATGTGTAGGTTTAGTTATGTAGCCTGGAAATACCAACTGAGGCCTCAATTCACAGGGACACCTAGCAGGCAGTCCCACCTGGAAGGGACAATTAACTGTAGTGGAATCCGACAGACCTGAGTCCAAATCCCAACTCTGCTTCTCACCAGCTGTGGACCCTTGGACAATTTCCTGATTTTCTCTCTTCTTACCTATAAGTTAATAATAATAACACCTTCTTGCAGCATTGTTGTAAAGCTTAAGTGAAATATATGTGAGGTGCACAGAGTGACGTCTGGCATCCAGAAGCTACCTAATATGTTGCTGTTATTTATTGTTGTCCTTATTATTGGGGTTCTGTTCAATTTGGCTTGAGGTGGAGAAGACTGAAAAGAAGGCTTACTTGGAAATTTTCTACCTCATATTTTAATGGATATGGAACCTGGAATGGGTGATCCCGACAACAGACCATGCTCTTGAGTGGATAAAGTTTGCCATGTGACGTCTAGGCGAAGCTGCCTGGATGGGCTAGGCTGCTGTGGATGCCATGGGCTTTCCCTTGACAGCACCCAGCAAGTGAGGAATTTGGAAGTTCTCCAACTGATAATTTGTGTACACAGCTAAAGCGGAAATTTACTTTGTCTACACAATTTGATTGTCTGTATTGATTAAATCATCAAATCTATTATTGGTTGAGTGTGTACCTTCCACAAGACTTTTCTGAAATAGGCAATGGCCTTGAAAAGACCTTCCACATTTTGCCATAATGGGGATTGTCCACCTGCTATACCTTTCTGTAACCTGAAAACACTGATTCTAGAGGTGTTTATAAATTCATCTAAATACGCTTAAAAATTTTCCTCACTTATCTTTTTCCCCTTTAAGAAGTCACTCCATTTCCAGAGCATCTCTTCTTTCTCCAGTAGATGGTCAAGTCAAGAAACAGGCAAGCATATTCCCTTGCTTATCATATAAAATATGAAATATTCTTCTTACTCTCTTCTCCCAAAAGGTTATCACTTATTTTCCTCTCTTTTATTTACTCAGACATGCATTTAATTCTCTTTAAAAAAACCTTCTTTTTCAATGTTAATTTTTATAACTCTCTGATGGGAAATTTGGCAATATGTATAAAAAATTTAAGTATTCTTGATTCAGAAATTTATTTCTAAGGACCATCAACAGTGAACAAAAATATTTATAAGGAAGAGGGTGAAAAGTTGGAAACAGCATAAATAGCCATGTGAATGAAATGGTTACAGAAATTCTACTTGATCCTTACAACACAATACTGTTCCGTCATTACAAAAATATTGTAGACGTGTATTATAGCTAATACAAAAGTATTCATAATATGTTTTAATGGGGAAAATGAAGGCTACTACATAGTATTTATTGAATATTTTTTAAGTTATAAGCAGACATGAGTAGAAATGAGACCAGAGAAAAATCTATCAAAATACTAATCAAGTAGTTTTCTCTGGGGGCTGAAGTTACTGGTTAGTTATTATTTTCTTTGTTAGCTTTTCTCTATGTTTAAAAATGTCTGTAATAAACAATTTTACTTTCACAATGGTACAAAAACACAGTAAGTGTTGTTTTTTTTTTTAACTTGAGAAAATATTCCCAAGCCTGTTTTAATCTAAGAGAAAGGCAGTGTAATTTAGGAGCAGAAAGAACTCTAGCTAGACCTATGTCATTACAGAGTCCATTCACTGAAGGAAGGCTGATTCAGGAATGCTGTCTGCTCAGGCTCAGGTGCTACAGTAAAAAGGGAGGCCAAAGCAGAGGAGGAAGCAGGACACCGACCACACAGAGCTTCCCCTATAATCAGCTACCATTTTAGTAACCAGCTTCACTGCCTCAGGCCTAAATTCTTCTACAGTTGCTTTAATCTGTGACTACCATTTTCCCTGATGCCCTAGTGGAGTTCATTATGCAGTGCTTCCCAAGTGTAGGTATACACCGCTGGGGCTATGGAAGATTTTAACTGGTACATGTGCATGGTATTAAATAATGTTGAATCACATGATGTGAGAGTTAGTCTCTATATTAGTTTTCTGCTGCTGCTGTAACAAATGACCACAAACCTAGTGGCTCACAATCACATAAGTTTATTCTCTTACAGTTCTGAAGGTTAGAAATCTAAGATCAGGAGGTTGATAGGGCTGCATTCTTCCTGGAGACTTCAGGGGAAAATCTGTTTCCTTACCTTTTCTGGCTTCTAGAGGCTGCCTGCATTCCATGGCTCCTAGTGTATCATGCCAACTTCTGGTTGTTCCATTGTCATATTTCCTTTTTCTAACTTTGACCTTCTTGTCTCCCTCTTATAAGGACCTTTGTGATGACATTGGACACATGCAGATAACCCAGAATAAACTCCCCACCTCGAGTACCCTAACTTAATCACGTCTGTAAAGTCTCTCTTGCCATGTAAGGTAACATATTCACAGGTTTCTGGGATTAGGACATGGGCATCTTTGCGGGAGGCATTATTCATCCTACCATAGTCTTCCTCTCAAATTTATTTCAATCTTTTGAGTGCATCAAGAAGAAAGTCTAACTTTGGTTTATGTCTTTGTTTCTAGCACTCGCTAATCTCTCTTTCAAACAAAGAGCACATATTTAACAAAAAGAAGGCAGTTCTGAAACTCAAGTGTCCTGACTAGTCATCTAATTTATTATTAATTATCTCCTTTTTATTGTTTTTATGTTTATGGTTATCCTCAAATTTTGGCAAATAATACTTTTTCCTCCCATTTTCAGTAACTGTAGAAAGTTTCTTTTAAAAAGTTATTTAATTAAATAGGCAAATTGATTTTGAGACTTTTAAATAAGCAGTATTATAGGTGGCATACAGATGGGGCAAACATTGTGAATGAGGAATGTGAATGACTAAAGTTTGGGAAATATTGCCTTAGTAGAACACCACCCTACTTAAAATTAGGGAGGAATCAGGGAATCCAGGGATGACTCTGTCCCTCACTTTGTCTTGCATAAGGCCTCCTCTGGTGAACTGACAAAATTTCCTTTCTGCCTCTGTTGACAGTTGGTTCTGTAGATGGTAGAGGGTGAGTCAGCAAGACAGGGAAAAAAACCTTCCTTCTCATTCATGAAGAATGCAAATCAACAACGGAAAATCTGTGGGATATCATGCATTGGGCATCGGATCAGTGCAAATCTCCTTGCAAGTCTTTCTGAGGGGTAAAGGAAAGTCCCTGCATGCAGGCGGTCTCGCTCTGGTCGATGATTATAAATCAGGGCAACGTAAGGTAGGAAAGGGCCAGGTCCATAAGACAAGGAGCAATAAAGAACTACAGAGTTTAGACAGGGAGATGACCCCTTCAGCTTGAAGGTAGAGGGGATGGGTGAAAATGGAATAGAGAGAGAATGGGGAGGATCAAGGAACTCTTCATCATGAAGACAGTTTTTCTTCAGGGACTTTACCAGGAATTTCCCCAGGAGGCATTTAAGGTGGCGGCTTCATCATTGCCAACACTTTAGGTTTTCCCTTGATGTCATCCTCAGTATTAGAAAAGTTTCCTGAGTACCTTGCCAGACTTGCTCATAATGTGCTGATACAAAACTAGAGTTTAATTTCCTCTTTGTTAAAATCATAAGATATCTTAGATTATGGGTCTTCTGTTATTAAAAGCTTATAAAAGTTTTTTCTTTGCCTTTTATGTAATCTGTCTAAGAAGCAAAGATTCTATGTCTTATTAAATATTTCCTGTACTTCACACTGTCGTTATCAGATCTTTGCTTACTTAGAAAAACTGTCTTTTCAGTAAAAGAATAGTTTTTTAAGAACTTGTGATTTTCTGTATTTGCCTTTCAAACCTTAAATAACTGGATATACGGATACACATTACACCAATGTCACGCCCCCCAAATCTATTTAAAGAAATTACCTAGTATTAAACAATTTTAATAACATTTGCATTTCCTAATTTTCCATCATACATGTATATTATTTTTATAGTATGAATAGTATTGTTTCATTATAACTATAAACGTAAAACTTATCACCACATAGCCTTATGATAAGTCTTGTACAGTATGTAGTTCGTAATTTCCCCTTTGCTCCACCCCAATGCTGATTTGCTGACTTCTGTTTCCAATGTGCAGAGCTTCTGCATCCCACACTGTTGATGACACGCTTTGACAGTCTGGGACCAGGTATTCATTACCTATAGCAGAGTTTCCAGGAATCTTTTCTTGGGGGAGGAGGAAGTGGCAGCGTGTGGAAGGTATTTTTTTTTTTTTAAGTGCTAATTTTGATGAAGCTTACTGAGGATGCAAATAAATTAACTTTCTCAGCTCAGTTGACTGGTTTGGTTAGGAGAGCAGTTGGCACACAAAAAAATTATTGGTGCTTTTATTTATACTTTATATAATGTTTTTAATGATTGCACAATATTGTTTTCATTATTATTTGGATTTGGATTGGCTCTGTGGGAGATGTGATGATGCTGATGAAATTTTTGTTTCTTTTATTTTAAAAGTGACTGAAGTTCTGATGGGACTAAAACCCTGTCACACCTTGACACTGGCTACGGAAAGTATTTCTTAACCTATCAAGAATACCAGCAATCTGTTTTCACTCTACCCCAAAGCACTTAAATCACATTAGAACTCTAAAACGTAATAAGAACCACATCAATATCTTGTAATCTCTAAATGTCAGATTAAAATATGAGTGGAGAATGGTGTAGTAAGTCAATGGAAGCTTTTAGAGAACTGACATTTCCCCCTAGGTCCGTATACATGTTAGAGATGGTATCAGCACAGAATTCAGCTTTGGGTGAGACTAGGAATTAATTCAAATTAATGAATCCTAATTGAGTGCTTTCTGTTTTCAAGTCCCCTTGCTGAAAGCAATGAAAAGTTAAAACATAAAGCTAAAACTTGGAAACAACTCAGAGGTACTCCAGTGGGTGAATGGTTAAATAAACGATAGCCGGTCCATACTGTGATATTACTCAGCAATAAAAAGGAACAAACATACAGGTTAACAATTCGGATGGATCTCAAAGGCATTGCTTTGAGAGAAAAAGCCAACATCAAGAGGTCACATATTGCATGATTCCATTTATACAACAATATAGAGATGGAGAACAGATTAGTGGTTGCCAGGGGTTAGGTTCAAGGAGGGATGGGGGGTGATGGGAGTGGTTGTTGACTATAAATGGATAGCATGAGGGAAATTTTTGTGGTAATGGACAGTTCTACGTCTTAATTGCAATAGTGGTTACACAGCCTACACATAAGATTACACTGAACTGTACACACACGTGCTCGCACGCACACGTGCACACGAGTGCATATAAAACTGGTGAAATCTGAATAGACTCTGGATTGTATCAAGGTCAAATTCATGGCTTTGAGGGTATGCTATAGTTATGTAAGATATTACCTTTGGGGGAAACAGTGAAGAGTGCGTGGCACCTCTCTATACTAATTTTGCAATTTCCCATCAATCTACATCATTTCAAAATAAAAAGTTTTTAAAAAGTTAAAAGATAAGAAAGACGTCACTCGTGTCCTCTTCCTGAAATTTATTAGGAAGATAGATTTACACAAAACTCTTACATGAGATAATTCTGGAGCATAACAAAAAAGACTTATTAAGAGGCACTATTAATTTTGGAGCATGAGGCTCAGGAAAAACTTTTCAGATATGGTGGTGTTTTGGCCAGACCTTGGAAGATGTGGGTAAGCTTCCCATGGGAGGAGAATGGGGAAGTGGTTGGAGCTGAGCAAGGCCCTTGATGGTCAATATCTTCCTAGCTTTTGGATTAATGAGTCTCAGAAAGCCATTATTTTAGTCTGGTTTCACCTCTCTGAAACTGATTACACTTCCTGAAAGAAATTCACCAAAGACTTTACATTTGACATGAATTTGCATTGATTGAAATTAATGTTATCACTTACCTGTTCCATTAAAAAATATCAGTGAGATGTTTAAGCTTGGGAAACTATAGTAATATAATGAGCCTTTTACGGGGTTGTGAGCATGAGTTTCTTGCTTTGCATAAATGCAAGGTTAAGACAAAAAGGAGAACCATTGCCAAAATTTCCATAAATTTGTATGACAAAGTCTGTAGCCAAATTCCTCATCCGTAGTGGATTGCTAGACTCTGTGCCTACCTGTAAGGATACTGATATTTCGGATAAAATAATGAAAATGTGTTATAATTGACTTGCCTGGAAATCTTACACTCATCTCAATTTTTTACCAGCTTTATTGAGATACAGTTGACATTTAACATTGTGTAAGTTTAAGGTATACATTGTGATGATTTGATATGCCTATATATTGTGAAATATTTACCACAAATAAGGTTAGCTAACACATCCTTCACCTCACATAATTACCATTTTGTTGCTACAGTGAGAACATTAAAGCTCTGCTCTCATATCAACTTTCAAGTGCACAACACAGTGTTGTTAACGATAGTCACCATCCACGCTGTACATTAGATCCTCAGAACTTGTTCATCTTATAATTGAAAGTTTGTACCCTTTGATCAACATCTCCCCATTCCTGCCACCCCTCAGCCCCTGGCAACCACCATTCTACTCTCTGTTTCTACGGGTTTGATGTTTTTAGATTTCACACATAAGTGAGGTCATACAGTATTTGTCTTTCTCAGTCTGACTTATTTCACTTAGTATAGCGTCCTCAAGGTCCATCCATGTCGTCACAAATGGCAGGATTTCCAAAAAGGCTGTATATTATTCCATTGTATATACATATATGCACATATATGTATGTATGTGTGTATATATGCATACATACATATATCACGTTCTCATTACCTAAGTGTCATAGTCAATAGACACTTAGGTTGTTTCAGGTCTTGGCTATTGCAAAGAATGCTGCAATGAACGTGAGTGTACAGATATTCCTTCAAGGTAGTGATTTCATTTTCTTTGCATACTTACCCAGAAGTAGGATTGCTAGATCATATGGTACTTCTATCCACTCATCTCAATTTGAAAGTTAGAGTTTGCAAAACAAAAAATTTAAAAAGAAAAAACCATTTTCCCATCTCCTGCCTTAATTTTCCAAGTAATTTTAGTCTAGAGTAATGCAAGTATGACCTCTATGGTGTTCCATATACCATTTGAGCCCAGTTGTACAAGTATATGCTGTAGTGTGGGTTCGGGGATGTCAGACTTCCTGGGTTAAAACCATGACTCCTTCACTTACACAATCTTAGGCAAATTGACTTTTATGCCTCAGTTTTCTTTGTGTCTCAGTTTTCTCATCTGTAAAGACGACCATACCATAGTACTGTCTCATGGGGTTATAAGTTTTAAAAGAGATATTTTAGGTAGAACTCTTAACCAAGAGTAAACTCTCACTCTGACCTATAATCGTCAATATACTTGCTATCATATGCAGAGCTAAAGTATAAAATATGTAAAAAAGCAGTAGTATTGGTAAGAGTGGGGCATTCTTCTATAGTTCTCAGCTTATTGATTTAAAGTAGAAAAGCTTAAATTAAAAAAAATTTTTTATAGAAATATATATAAGAGGAAAAATGCACACATTATAAATATAAAGCTTAATAATTTTTTATTGTGGTGAGAACATTTAACATGAAATTTACCCTCCTAACATGTTTTTTAAGTATACAATACAGTATTCTTACCCATAGGCACAATGTACAGCGGCTCTCTACACTTATTCATATGGCAAACTGCAACTTTATACCTGTGATTAATAACTCCCCATTGCCCCCTACCCCCAGCTCCTGGCAATCACCATTCTGGTCTCAGCATCTATGAGTTTAACTATTTTAGCTACCTCATGTATGTGGAATCATGCAGTAGCTGTCTTTCTGTGACTGCCTTATTTCACTTAGCATAAAGCCCTCATGTTTCATCAATGTTATTGAATATGACAGGATTTCCTTCTTTTTGAAAGCTGAATAAAATTCCATAGTGAGATATCTATATCTACGTCTATATCTATGTCTAGATCTATGTTTATATCTATCTATCAATCACATTTTTTAATCCTTTCATCTGTCGATGGACATTTAGTTTGCTTCTCTACATTGGCTATTGTGAATAGTGCTGCATTGAACATGAGAGAACTGATACCTCTTTGATATCCTGATTTCATTTCTTCTGGATAAATGCCCAGAAGTGGGATTGCTGGATTATAAAGTAGTTCTATTTTTAACTTTCCGAGGAACCTCCATACTGCTTTCTATAGAGACTGCACCATTTTGTATTCCCACTAACAATGTACAAGGGTTCCAATTTCTCCACTTCTTTGTCAACACTGGTTGCCTTTTGTTTTAATGGTAATAGCCACCCTAACAGCTATGATTTGCGATTTCATGTCAACCAACGAAGTTAAAAAATATTTTCATCCAAAATTAAAATTCTACATGCTCTTTGAACCAGAATTACTGGTTCAAAGATAATTTATCCTCTAGGTATAAATGATATTTGTTTAAAGTATAAACTGATGTTTGTACAATATTTTCTACAACACTGTGTGTAATTACAAAAAATCCTAATTCATCTTAATCTCTGTTAATAATGAATTTCCATGTAACCTTTAATAGTGTTCCATATGAACTGATGGGGAATGATCTCCAAGATATACTAAGCGATCAAAGCAAGACATGGAAAAGTATGAATAGTACGGTACATATAGGAGAAAAAACTAAATGGGTATCTGTGGACCCATCAGAATATGCATGGCATAGTCTGTAGAAGGATACACAAAATATTGGTAAGAGTTATGTGTCTTTGAAGTGGAGAGTGTATGACAAGAGTTGGGAGAAAGAGGAAGACTTACTTTTTATTGTATTCCCTATTTTTGTCTTTTGAATTTTATGCCTATATATGGTAGAATGGAGTATCTTCCCCAGTTCTGCGCTCCTGTATAATAGCATTGTACATCCACAGCCTCTGCCACGTGGTTTGCAGCTTCACACTGCAGGTGAAGCAGACTATTCTACCCACTGAGGTAAGGCTTGGTCATGCGACCTGAATTAGCCAAAGGCATGTGCACAAGCAGAGGTTCAAATACGCTAGCGTGATCTAGCTAGCCCTTTTGTGCTCTTGGCATCTGTCATGCAAAGAACATAACCCCGAGAGCTGCTAGTTCCAGAATGAAGAGAAGATGTAGAGCAGACCTGGACCCAACCCACAGCTTTGAGCCAAGCCCAGGTGATTTCAGTGTAAAATAGAGCCACACCAGCCAGACTGTGGACTTGTGAGCATAAAAAAATAAACGTTTGCTGTTGTAAGCCACTGAGTTGTTTATTACAAAGCATTGTTGTAGCAGTAGCTGAATAAGACAAATCCCATAGGAGCTCTCTTAACTGACCCCCACTTAACCAGATTCTTATATTAACCAATGCCTTCTTTTCTCTCTGTAAACATATCAACCGCTGTCCAATGCCTCTTAAATGTTCATAACTAGTAGGCTAATCTATTACAGCCACATCCTTCCACTCCTTCCAGTTGAGTCATATGCTTACTAAGAGTTAGTTTTCCCCCTAGCTTGTAACAGTAAAACAAACTCCTGGAATACTTTAATTTGGTTAGTTTTCCATTCTGCTAATTTTTTCATGCTTGATGTGGGTCAGGCTTGTTTCATAGCTTGTCTATAGATGACTATATGACTATTGCCCTAATTGTGATTTCAAGAAAGCCACAAGATCACAGCCACCCAAAACATATTGCCAAATGACTCTCTTGACAAGGTTTATCTAGGCCAGCACTCCTATGCTTATATCCAATCCTTTGAAAAAGGGGATGGGGAGTGTTTATCATTTGCATGAAACCACTATATATATTTGAAATAAGAAAGAGAAAGGCCTCTTTTAACTCCTCCCTGAAGTGTACAGTTAGCAGAGAAGAGTTTACTAGGACTTAGATTTAAAAATAGACCTAGCCCTGACTGAGGGGAAGATTCTAAGATTTCAGATGTGGACATTTCCGAAAGAGCAGCACAGTACAAACAATTCCTAGCTGGGATGCCGTGATAAGGGAACACCTCAGCGACGGCAACAAGGTGAAGGATGCTGGAGTAGACCTCATTGCTGATTAGTATTTTGCCCAAAGCCTCTTATGGGCTTGGAAGCAACTTTTAACTGAAGAGTAGATGTACTGCAGTCAGGGAAATGACTTCATCAAATCTATGATTTTACTGTACACCCGTTGAGCAGCATCGAGGCCCCAGATGAAATCAAAGTGGTTCCAATCTGGCAATAGGTTGAAGTAATGGAGATTCCTGATTTGGGGGAGTACCCTGGTTACATCCTGGGGTGTTACAAGGACATCACTTCCACCAACCCAAATAGCAGTAGGCACTTTCATGGCAGTCAGGTCATATAGTGGGGGACGACTCTATGGAAGAGAGAGAAAGTACATTCATGAGAGGAAGCTCCTCAGAGCAACAACTGACTTCAAATAAATAGAGACTACTGAATATTTACTATGACCACAGGAAGAAAGCATGCAATGGGCTCTATATTCAAGGAGTGTGAAGGAACAAGGCAAGATGGCTAAATAAACTTTTGTAAACAAAGTAGGGTATATTCAATGCTATAAAACATTTGTCTTCTTTGAAGACAAAGAAGAAATTATTTCCAACTGGGGCTTCATATAAAGAGCAGTCATTTGAAATGACTCTTGAGGAATGGTTGGATTTTACAGACAAGGATGTAGGTGGCAGGTCTTTCCAGCAGGCAGGAATAGCATGTATGCCATGGTCAGGAATGGCAAGCTGTCCAGTGTACTCAGAAAAGAAAATATGTAAGGGAATACTGTAGGGTATACGATTGGAGACAGTCAAGGTCTAAATGAAAGGCTGAAGCAGCTGGGCATCTTTCAGAAGTTTTGAAGACAAGGCAAGGTCATTTCTCAGTCTTAGCATGATTGCATAGGCATCAGTTTGTGGGATGACTTGAAGAAGAAATAGGTTGGAAATGGGTCCTGAACAAAATCTAGACAAGCAGTTTGGATGACCCACATAAGGGGGTAACTGAAGCCATAGGGATGGCTAAGTTCTCCAAAGACAAAGGGGAGAGAGATTTGAAGAATTTTGGAGGAATTCTGACAATTTGAGAGCAGTGGGGGACAGGGAGTAGCCAGTCAGAGGACAAAGGGAGCAATCAAAAGGGGAAGGAAAAAAATCAGAGATGGTTATATTACAGAAGTCCAAATCAGGGGGGTGAGTTGCAAGGAGACTGTGGTAACTAACACAAGATATAGGTTAGAATAAGCAGTTATATTTGGCAATTAAAAGCCACAAGCAACTTTAAATAGAGTAGCTGTAATAAGAAGATGAAGACCAAAACTACATTTTCCAGGGTTCAGGCGTGAGTGGAGAAGTGGAGATACTTCTCCACTTCCCTTTTAAATATTAAAAAATGTTGATAAAAACAGAGTGATGGTAGGATGACTTGATAGGATTGATGGGTTGAGGGAAGGTTTTTTATTTGTTTTTCATAAGGGATAGGGGTTCATTTAAGATAATAAGAGAAGCCAGTAAGAAGATATAAGAAGAGATGGGGTCGAGGGCACAAGATCAGGATAACTTGCATAATAAGAGGACCTTCATTTTCTGAGAGTGAAAGGAAGGAGAGAATCAAGAAGACAGAGATTTTAAGGTGGATTAGAGGGAAGTTAACAAATTTCATTCGTGCAACAAATAAGTATTAAGGGGCCAGTAAGTTCCAGATACTCTGCCAGGTGAGACAATACTGGTGAACAAAAGAGAAGGAAATTCCTACTCTCATGAGGCTTACATGGGTTAATCCTCTTATTCTTAAAAAAACATACAGTGGACACAGAGATTGTGCTGGGAACTTAAGGAGAAGACAAACTGTGTGTACTTCTGAATGTAATGAAAATTGACTTCCAATGATCTAAAATTACAAACAAATAAAACAGGATTGGCCTGGAGTAGGGTAGGACCAGCTAGCTAACTGTGTGTAAATTCTGAGGACATTTACACTCTCAATACTTGTCATCACGTTGTACACTTCAATCTTAAATATTTTTTGGTCAGTTTTACCTCAATAAAGCTGAACTTGACAATAATGGTCTTACGGGTGTGTGTGTGTTTTGTTTTATTTTCTTGTAAATGTAACCAATATGTAACATGCTCATTACAATAATGAAAAAAGACAAATGTATGTAAAATCCAAAATGAGAGCCTCCTTTTCTCTTTCATGTCCATCCACTTCACTCTTCCTTTCTTCCCCTTTTTGAAAGTTATCACTTTAACATTTGCTGTTTATTTATTTTCTGGCCTTTTTCTAAGCATTTGCAAATATATGCATTTGTAAATAAACATTGTCTGAGGAGCAGGAAAAACCCTTTGCGGGTCATGAAAATATTCAATATCTTGCTTGTGGTGTGGCTACATGAACGAATCTATTTTTCAAAACTCACTGAGTTTAGACACATCAAATTAGCGAAGTTTACCGTATGTAAATCACACCTTAAGCTGATTAAAAATAATAATAAAATTATATATAGCTCTCTTTGTCTTAAGGCCTAGTAGAATCATTTCTCTAATAATTCAATCCATTACTGAGAAATTGACTGGTCTGATTGACTGATTTGATGTTCAGAAACAATTTCATCAATCTATGTTTGCACTAATAGCCTTAAATATGTCAGTCTGGGAAAACATCAGAAAAATGTGCTTAGTTCATACTGAGAAGCCCAGCCCCTGACTTAGAGAAAGGAAGGTGGCAACAGGATTGATTAAAAGTATAGGAAGGCTAAATGAGTCTATAAATTTTGGTGTATCAAGTTAGAGGGGAAAAGTTGCCTTAAGATTCAACACTGCATGGGTGGAAAATTCTCTTAACTTTTACGTGTAATCCTAATTTTCTTCTGTTGCTATCAAGAAGCGTGTATTCATTTACTCTGTAAATTTTTATAGATTTTTTTATAAAGCAATGTTCATTATTATGCAGCCGTTAAAAATAATGTTAAAAAAACCCCTCAGTAACATTGGTTATGTTCTGCTATGACTGTAAATAGAAAAGCAAGATTGAAAGTTGTGGAAAAGCAGTGATGTCGAGATTGGAATAAATGTAATAAAATATTGATACATCTACTATAATTATCTCTGGGTGGAGGGATTATAAATGACTTAACTCCCTTAGTATATAATTCTTTTATTTCTAGATTTTCTGAAATGAATGCATATTAAAACTAGACTTGAAAAAAAAGTCTCTATCAACCAATGTGAATGAGGCCAATTGTCAGCTAGGATTCTTTTCACTCTCAAATAATTTATCATTGGAAGTCTTCAAAGCCGCCCTCCTGGGGTCACTCTGAATAGCTCACCTGATTGTAATGATGCATGTTCTCTGCTTCACTTCCCCAGTCATAAGCTCTGAATTCATCAGATCCGTAAAGCTGAATTAAATGTTTTATAGAAAAGTAATATTCACAGTAAGAATCATGATTTTTAACAGCAAATCTTAGAAAAGCACCGTACGCTGGGAAGAAAATAAGGCTCCGGGATGAGCAGAAAGATATAAATAAATTTTACCAGTATGAAAAACAAGGTCGACAGAAAGTGATGCAATGATCTCCTTGGTTTGAAGGAAAAGCTAGTGGAAAACCAAGCCTCATTAAAGGGAAATCAAATCTCAGGTATTTCTCTCTCTGGGGAAGGCTCAGTTCTGAGGCTCTCCCAGTTTACCTTTTGTTTCAGCTCAGGGCCTATTTTACAAGCTCTGATTTAAGATGGGGTTCATTTATGTCACCTACTTGGTCTGCCCCATCCCTTGTTCCTTCTCTTAAAATCCAGGGAAATCAAACCATAAAGAGGGTGACAAGGGCAAAAAGGAAGACAGCTGCTAAGTTTCTTAGAACAGACATGCTAACTCTGTCCTTTCATATATAAAGAAAATTAAGGGAATAGTTTTCCATGACAAAGACCCTACCTGTTTTATATGCAGGATGTTCTGTATTGACGATCCAGTGGGAGCATGGGACATATACACATCCATTCGGCTCTGAAGGAAAAAGGACACTTATTACAGCATTAACCACCCAATGAAAAAACTATGCCTTTCAGAAGCAGATCCTAATTACACTAAAAACTAATAAACAAATATTGCGGTTTTGAAAGTGGCAAGGAAGAATCATCTAGATAATTACAAATTCATGTCAGGCACTTGAATGTGGGTGAACCATGGGCTGACTGGTGGCATGGGCTGCTTGAGAGCAAACTTGCATCAGCTCTGAAGCTGTAGGATAATTTGCTTATTTTGAGGCAGAAGCAACAATGGACATCACGGAGCAAAGCAACCAAGAAAGGTACTCTGTGCAAGTGTTTGGGAGGGGGGGGCTGGGGGTGTGTGTGTGTGTACAGATGTGATGATCACAGATCAATAGATCAAAAATCCTGGAGTTCAAGACCTAACTTTGTTAATGATAAGCTTTGTGACTTTGGGCAAGTTATTTATCATCTCTGAGTTTCTGTATTTTCATCTATTAAATGGACATGCTAAAAATCATACTACAGTTTGTTGTGCTCTTGTAAGGATAAAATAAAATACTACAAAAAAAAGCTAAAAATCAATCACTTCCATGTGTACTGTACTTTAGTCTTCATAAATATAATAGAGATGAAAATTGCAGACATAAATTAGTACTGATAATTGTACGTCTTAGAATATAATGGAACAAATTAAGGAAACTATTAAAAATCTTTACTTTTGAAGAAGCAGGCTTTGAACAATTGTCCCTCAAGGTTTTTGGTCTAACACAACTTATCCTCTTAACGAATGGGGGTAGGGTGGCTGGCCAAGAAAAGCTATTTTGGAACTAGCTTCACTATAACAGTCTCACTGGCTGCCATTTGGAATATGACAGAGATAACTACTCAACCACACTGGTCTGTAGTCTGAACTCCTCGTCCTCCTTGAATTCTCAGCAACAGGAATCAAGGAGTTGATGAAACAGGACTTCTGCTCTTTCATAGGAAAGGGATTACACTCCATTCCATTCTGTCTTTATGTTCCAAGTTAAATGACGAATTTTATTTGAGGTTAAATTCACCCAACAAGTGAAGGCATACATGGAATAAATTTAATGCTTGTATGTACTTCTTTTCTAGGATTTTATTTTATTTTTTAATGCACTGTGTTGTACTGAAATAAAATCAAGTTGACTGTAGTAAGTGGTAGCTGATTGTGAACATGTGAAACCACTACCTAGTGTGGAACAACTATTTTCTTAAATTTGACCAGGTATGAAAAGATGAAGCTGCCTATTCCTCAGTCTTCACATTCGTGGTCCATTGAATATCTAATCATCTATGCATAATCTCTGCCCTTAAGTTTAGAATACCACATTAATTTATGTAGTATAATAGATACATCAAAATCAATCAAAGAAAACCTGGAATTTCTAAAAGCATTGAATGGCCCCAGAATCATTATACATACCATGTTCACATTTTTCATGTTGAATCCAGCCCATAAAGACATAAATTCAATACATATCACCCATAATATTTTATTGTTGCAGATTTTGGTAGAAGGTGACTTCCCTGTTTTATCTTCTAAAAAGAAACCTTTGGTACCAAAAATCTTCTGTAAAAATAAAAAATAATTATTCTTTCGAGGACCATTTTCAGACTTCTCGACATTCCCTTCATCCCAGGAATGAGAATTATCGGGGCTCTACTTATATTTTTATATTTATTTGCTGTTTTGGTCAAGGAGACCAAGTCATTCAGGAAAAGTTACTATTTATGAATCGGTCTCCACCCAGCTAGTATCATCAAACATAATTTACAAGGAGACTGCAGTAAGGACCCTCAACCTCAAATTAGCTAATTTCTCCACAGTGAAGCTCTCCCACATTCTGTCCAATCAGCGATTGCCTATATTTCTCATTAAGTGGCAAGAAAGGTAAAGCAGTTTCTCCTTAAGGTCAAATATTGCCTTGAATAGGAAGGAAAAGAAGGGTTTTTCCCTATTACCCGTGTACACATCACGTTTCTGGTAGTGTTCCAGAGTAGCCAGCTTTTATGCTGAAAGGTAGAGGATGGAGTACTGAAGGGAGGGTGCCACTGGACAGAAAAAAAAATGATGTCTTGGGAGGCAGCATAGTTAAAACTTCTAGGGCTTTTGGAAAAGCAAGCTTGGGTGGGCATCTCTGATGGGAGGACTGGAGCCTCTAGGGGCAATGGATATTATGAAATGGTGGGTGGGCCAGAGAATGGGGCTTAAAGTGGCGGGAAGTTTGACAGTAGAGGATAAGAAACTGAGATAAGTCAGGGACAATATGTGCCTCAGACCCGACCTATGTAGGCAAAGCCACACATGCAAAACTGGTGTATTTAGAAATAGATGTGTCTATCTCTGAATTTAATTCAACTAGTTTGTCTGCTCAGCTCTGCCCAAATGTAGTAAACATCCAAAACTAACTGATGTCAGCACGCTTTAAAATAGAACTATCAACGACAAAAAAGGGAAGTTATATCACTTGAGCTTACTAAACAATACCAAAAAACTACTATCAAACCAATCATTAGGCCTCATGGAATTCTTCCTTGTGTTAGCTCACAAATACTTTTTTTCCCATTTCTACCTCTTCACCTCAGACCAGGACCTCACTATATATATGAATTATTGTGATACCCTAATTGGTCTCCTTGACTTCATTTTGGTCAAAATTTATTCTATCCTTCTCTCCAAATTTGAGGGGCAATCTTGATAAAATACTGTGTTCATTGTGGCAATGACCTCTTTAGAGAAACAAAAAGCAAACAGAAAAAAACTCTCAAAGAATAAAATCCCAGACTCACAACTGACCATCAAACTATTTTTCCAACCATTGGAAAATAACCAATAAATACTTGAATTAACAATTCAGCTGTAAGACATTTACTCTTTGGAGTCTTAGCTTTAGTAAATTAGAGCAAGCTCCCATATGGGAAGGTTTATATTATTCAGGCTTTTCTAATATCAAAGTCAGGGATATCAGTGATCCCATGTGACTTGGAAAATGTCTTCCATTTGGGCACTGTGAATTCATTGACATGCCCAGGGGAATAAGAGTGGAACAAGGAAACTTGTGAGTAGATCTTAAACTGACACGGCAGTCAGCTCAGTTAGAAATTCTGATTTATACTCAGGTCTGTTAATAACTGAGTATAGTGAATTGCATATGGGAGCTGTAGACATTGTGGCATAGACAAACACACACAAGGACACGTGCACTCCAAGCACATGATCCCAGAGTCTGGTTTCTACAGATTTCATCTAAATGTACTACTTTTGTTTCATAATAGATTTTAAAATAATAAGGATCTATCATCCAAAAGGAGATCCTCATATACTTTTTGGCACAAGGAAGAGCCTACCTTGACTGAGGAACTTGGAAGTAGGAAAAAACTGGTAAAAATGCTCGTGGGGTATTTGAATGAGATCACAGGACTCAAGGCAAAATTCATTTTGATTCTTTGTGCCAGTTCAGGCATGGTGGCAAAGGCTGCAAACCCTGAGAGAACAGGAGACAAGACGATCTTGTAAAAATTAGAAGTATTTAGGCAATGTTTCTACTAACAAAAGTGGGACTCTGCTTTGTCATTTTTATCCTTTTACTGCACTCATCTTGGAGATGAATTGGGAAACTCTTCTAAGTTATCCTGCAGAGTTAATCTGCCTTCAGCCCTCTCTGCTCTCAAGTCTCCATTTTTCTCTTATTCTGGACAATTTAACTGGGTTGGGGAAAGTGAAGGATAAGTTGCTGAAGCAACTCCTGCCAAGTAAACTGGGGACACCTTCACTCCCCAAGCATGGGGTAAGTGCTGGCAATATTGTCACTTTACCACCAACTCTGAGATGTCAGAGTGAGTCACAGAGCCTCTAGAAGTAATCAGTTTGTGGGAGGTGAATCAATCAGCTCTCTGCACTATCGTCCAGTTATTCCACAGTTTTTCTTTCTCACAGTTGATGAGATTTCATTGCTCTCAGTGCTTCACTGGATGCCTACCAAAACCTCTGGAATCTTCCCTGCATCCGAAAGGGGACGGGATTTCCCTCAGTCCACCATGGTCCCAGTAAGGACCATATGTCTCCATTTGCTCTGACTGTTCAGGAATAGCATTGCATCCATATCTAGCACTGCGAGGATGAGGGTGGGGGTCAGCCTCACACAGGAAAGGCTATGTGGAGGATCTCTGTGTTTGGGATCCCCGAGATACTTTCCTGGGCCCCCCTCCACTGTGTGTGTGTGTGTGTGTGTGTGTGTACATAGCCATAGCAGGAGTTTTTTTCTTCTGAACTTCTTGTTGAAATATTGAAACTGTCTTAGCCAGAAAAGGAACTGGCTGAGTAATTGATACAAAGACTGAAAAAGGCATAATTGTTCCCCCAGAAGATGTCTAGAAATGTGTGGAGGTGAGTTTTTTGGTTTTTTGCAGTACGCGGGCCTCTCACTGCTGTGGCCTCTCCCGTTGCGGAGCACAGGCTCAGTGGTCATGGCTCACGGGCCCAGCCACTCCACGGCATGTGGGATCTTCCCAGATCGGGGCACGAACCCATGTTCCCTGCATCGGCAGGCGGACTCTCAACCACTGCGCCACCAGGGAAGTCCTGGAGGTGAGTTTTTGATGGTCATACTGACTGGGGAGCCCAACTGTTATTTAAGGGGCTAGGACCTGGCTTGTTAAATGTCCTATGAAGAGTGGGTCCTTCCCACATAACAAAAATGTCTCTGCTCAAAAGGCAAACAGTGCTCACTGAAAAATGTCATGCCCTAAATGCAACGCAGGGCCCTAATGATGAAATTTACTGTTTTCTCTGCTAATCAGATATGAGAGCATATCTAAGTCCTCTCCACTTTTCTAGACGCCACTCAAGTCGTCCTTCTCCCTGCAGTTTCTCCACAGCACCCAAGCGCCCTGTCGGTGAAGGCAAAGTGACCTGATTTGAATTAATGTGCCACCTCTTATGTATTAAGAGACCTTGAAAGAGCCACTTAATTTCTTTGAACTTCTGCTTCCTTTTCTATGAGATGGAAATAATAATGGTAGGATTGTTCTGAAGCTTAGACAGAGAGATTGTAGGAAAGGTCCTGAACAGAGGACCCTAAACATAGTAAAGCCTCCTAAGTGTTAGCTATTATGGTGTAATTATTTTCCTGTTAGTGACAGTTTTTTGGGGGGTGGGGTTGGGTCCCCTTATTAGTTCTTTGATCCTCTTTTAGAGTATTCGCTCTCATGTTCACTGCCTAGTCTAAATTTGTAAGCTGCCTATCAGTACAAAGCACTGGTAAACATCGATTTGCTCTTGATGATAATGGTGATAATGAGACTACTGTAGGAATATTTATTGTCTCTTGCACAGTTTCACCCAAACTAAAATACTGCATTTTCATATAACCCAGTCTCTTAAAACTGGAAACTTTAGTGGAAGATTACTAGCAAATTTATAATTTTAGTAGTATGGGTTCCTTTAAATTTTTATGTGGAGCTAGACTATTGATTTCTTAGAAAAAAATCTAGGAACCACACATTCAAAGTACATTTCCTGGACTTTAAAAAAAATCTATATAGTGCTTGCAATTAATTGCTACTCCATAAATATTAAATCATACACTAAATGGATAAGCCCAGTTGATTTCCTGTAGTAAGCTTATGTGGTCTGATTCACAAGCAAAATGTTACCATATCTTTTCAATTTGTTCAAATATGAGTATAAGCCTCTCTTTTTTATTTTTTAAAATTCCATGTGGGTTGTAAGGAAGGTATGATTGATGCATAGTTAACGTTCTTCAAGGATATTTCACGGCATTTGGCTTTACTTTTTCAGCTTGGAGGTGATCTAGAGACTTACCCTTTGGAAATACCTGTTTGGATTTTGAGCACACATTATTCCTGGGAAATTACGTCACCATTACAAATGTGTTGCGGTGACCGGAAATAGATGAAAGGCTCATCCTACATACTCACAGTCTCTGGAGTTCAGGTTCACAGCCACTTAGGGAACTAGGGTTATGTGCCCAACACAGGACAGAGAATTAAGGACACTGTAAATGTAAAACAGTTACTCTGTTCCAATTCAAAGGTGAACTTTTGCATGGCTCTGACCCTTGTAAAGTGTTGACCCTTGTAAACGTACCTATGGTAGTACCAAGTGAATGTCCAATGAAATACAACTTCTCTTGACCAGTTTTGTTTACAATGAAGTCTATTATTCCTGGGAGATCATATTTGGCCATTTCATCAAAGCTGAAAAATAAAACAGGGACTTATAAATATTCCCAACTAAGTTCAAAACTCAGAGCACTTGCTTGTTTATTTTTACACACAGAATTCTGTCCACTTACATGGTTTGTATTTCGTCATTTATTCAGTTACATACAGGCTATTGTAGCTTTTCTTTGCTACACTTATATGTGTTACTTTCTAATAACAGGAATGATTTTGAGACTTGTGTAAACTACATTATCCGAAGTTTAATCTTGTCATTCTTCCTTTTCGTTCCCTTCTCTTGCATTTCTTTTGCTGTCCTTTCCCTGCCTGGTTTGCATGCCTCTACTTCAGTCTCCGCCAGGGAACTTCAAGACTCTTAGGGCCACTTAATACCCGGCTTTGGAAACAGAACTGGTTGTAAATCATGATTCTACCATGTACTAGCTGAGTAACTTTTCATAAGTTACTTAAATGCTCTGAGCTTAAGTTTCCTTATCTGTGAAATGAACATGATAATACTATACGGCAGGGCTGCTATAGGGGTTGGATAGTATTAAAGGAATGACTCTGGCTGCTATTAGACACTCAGTCAGATGTTACTATTATTAATATTTCTGTCCATATAGAGATAGATTCAATATATACCAAAATCCTATAGTACCAGTTCGACCAACATTAATGCAAGAGAACAAAAAAGGCCTAAATAACATATAGTAGAATTAGGTACCTCAGCAACTAAGGGCCTGCTTATTAGAAGAACATGAGAGGAAATATAGATCGGTACTCACCAGTATAAGAGAATGGTTGTGATGCTTTATAGTAAATAAGCTCCAAGCTCCCAGCCAAGGACCAACCACACAAAATATTTCCCAATGCTTGCCCTGGGGCAAAAGGTCTGACCCTAACAATTTCATCTATTCTTTCTTTCCTTCCAACTTGTCAGTGGGTACTGAATATTTCATTAATGTGGTTTTGCTCTAGCAGCAGGCTTTAAACCAACAGGGAGTTTAAGAATGAGAAAGGATGTCCACTGTTGGCATCAGCCTGTCCTTTGGTGACAGCAGAAAACACTTCCATTAAGAGAAGCAGTCAGCATATCAAAAGATTCTTTTCTATTGCCTATTAACAAGGTTAACAAGGTTTTGTTTTCCTGAAAATGGTATTCTATACATTCTCAACCACAGTTTCTGTAGATAAAATATGGCACTGATACACATCTTTGCAAAACTGATTGGCTGTCCAAGAGAAAAAACTTGTAATAGCATCACTAGGATAAACATAAGCTTCATGAGGGCAGAGACTTTGTTCACTCTTGAATGCTCAGGGCCTAGAACAGTGCATAGAGTAGGCACTCAATAAACATTGGTTGAATGAGTGCATACTTTGGTCACAGGAATTTCCTAAGCTGTCCCTTGGGACATACTTATAATGTATAGTATTGGATAGAATTGTATGTTAAAATGACCCTGTTGAAATGATATAATTCGCTTGTGGGAGAATCAATGGAAATCAGAGCTTCTTGCTATTTATTTCCTTCGAGATGTTAATAGAAATTACAAGGAGCTGCGTGACTCCAAGTATCATACATTATTGTTAATACCACCCACACTATTATATTTAAAGGACTTGTCTCAAATTGCCTTCATGAACTTTCATAGATATAGTTTACCTAAAGGCCCAGAATTCCTCTTCATTCACTGAGAGTGTTTTGTGTCTCCTTGACCAAGTGTTGCCCCGACTGTTTCCCATCCATACATCGTAACCTGCATCTGCTAGAAGGAATCCAAGGCTGCCATTGGAGTAATTCTCAAGCCAGGAGGCACTGTCTGCAAACAGAGCATGCTGCAAGTATACAACTGGCTGGGCACCTGGAAGGAGGGAGGAAGGAAGAGAGAGAAATTTATAATAAATAGAGCATCTCGGGAACATGATAGAAACACACACACACGCACACACTGGGAAAAGCAAAAACCAAAAACAGCATTCGCTTTTCCTCTTGTCATTAGTGTAGAGTGTTGTAATCACATAACAAGTTTTTTGAGCACATACTTTGTACCTGGTGTTAAGCTGATTGGTTGACATGCATGAGCTTATTAAATTCTTACAATAACTCTATAAAGTAGGTCCTACTTTGAGGATCCTCATTTTATACATGTGGAGACTTAAGGTAGTTAAGTAACTTTCCTAAGGGGTCATTCAGCTAATAAGGTACATGGGTAGGACTCAAGCCTGGTTCTGTTTCGTGCCAAAGCGTGTGCTTGTAACTGCTCTGCACTATGTATTCACTTTTACATATCTCCTGGGTTTGACTTACAGAGACATGAAGATGCTCATGTTTGATGGAGTCTTATGCCTCCTCCAGAAGGAGGGGCAGGTGAGCATCAATGCACAATGACTATTTCCTCACCAAACTTCCAGTCAAACCCCCGGCCTCTGCCCCCTGAAGAGTATTTGAAAACTATAGCAGTAAAATCAGCTCAATGCCCTCTTGTGAACTCTCAAGTTTCTGAGGAAAAGAACCAGGATGGAAGATTCTATAACTTAGTAGTTAAGAGCACAGGCTCTGGAGTCCGGCTTTCTGGGTTTGAATTCTGGTTCTGTCATTTGCCCTTGTGTGACTTGGAGCCTATTACATAACCTGTTTTACCTCAGTTTCATGATCTGTAAAATGGTAACTCTTAATAGTGCCAACTTCATAGGGTTTCTGGGAGGTTTAATTCATTTAATTCATTTAAAGCATTTAGAAAGATACACCTAATAAATGTCTTTTAACTCCAAATCTTCCCCAAATTCTCCCTCCTTAAGTAAAGCCTTTCTTGTAAAAGTTTTCTCCTTTTATGTTTCATAGCACCTCCCTACCCCACCCCTCGCCGTGCCTAATATTGCAAGATTTAGCAAAAACCAAAGCAAAGATAAACAAAACAACCCAGGATGCCCTGTTAAATTTGAATTTCAGATTAACAATGAATAACTTTGTCATATAAGTACATCATAAAGTGAGATTTACACGAAAAACTCATCTGCTGTTTATCAGAAATTCAACTTTAACTGGGCATCTCATATTTTAGATAGTAATCCTACCCATGTCCCACTCACAGTTTTTATTGTGAAACTCTTGAATTCTTGAACTACATGACTTTAGCTGCCTCTGAATGTGGATGGGAGATGAGATGATTCATGGGGGGAGATGAGATGATTCATGGTAAATGGTTTCATTTACCATGAATCATCTCATGGTAAATGATTTGGTAGGTAAAGGCCGTTGGGGCTTTGCAGATATTTTGCTTGCTCTTCTCTCTCCCTCCTCAGGGACTTGGCAGTTATATTTCCCCCTCCCTTTTTTTTTTTTTTTTTTGCGGTACACGGACCTCTCACTGCTGTGGCCTCTCTCACTGCGGAGCACAGGCTCCGGACGCACAGGTTCAGCAGCCATGGCTCACGGGCCCAGCCGCTCCGCAGCATGTGGGATCTTCCCGGACTGGGGCACGAACCCGCGTCCCCTGCATCAGCAGGCGGACTCTCAACCACTGCACCACCAGGGAAGCCCTATATTTCCCCTTTTAAAGAGTGTAATTCATCTGCTTTTGCATGGCTCGTTCCTCATTCTAGAATGGAGCCTTAGTGACCCCATGCTCTTTCATTGCATAAACTGTCTGTTCGTCAGGTCAAAGCATACATGAATGTTAAAGTTTTCCTTCGTGGGGTTTTTTTTATCCTGCAGAAGGAGGCCTGTTGATTCTAGAGGGGGCAGGAGAGACTCTTTTGGGATACCCTGCAGCCAGCTTCATACAACCCAGCCAATCTCTTTCCAACAGTGAGGAAATCCACTATTCGGAATACAGCAATTTTCCACATGAGAAATCAGTAATGAGCTAACAAAATGTAGGCTCCACCTCTGCATTTACTCCCTAAGAAGAAAGCCTGGCGGCAGTCAAGAAGATCAGTCTTGCTCTTTGTAATTGTAGGTTCTTGCCTGTCTTCAGAGAATTGGAAAAGAATGAGACTCCCTGTTCACAATGTAAAGACTAATCCAAAATTCAAACCAATTTTGATAAATCAGTCATTGTCTTAATGAACAGCCAGCAATAAACTTTAGTCATATGCAATTCTCCTTCTCAGGAGAGACACATCTTCTACCTGTGCTCCTATTGTCTCTTCGTCCATGGGGAATTCTGTTGACACTGAGTATGTACCCATCTTGAGTGGTGACTTCGTACTCCTCACTGGGGTAGCCATTGTAGGTGATGATTTCACTCTGCCCAGTAAAAATATGAGCGTTAGCTAAACATCTTCTCTAAAGGTTGTCGAAAGGAACTAGAAAAAAGCAACTAGTGTGTGCTTTTTGGGGTAAATTATCTGAAATCTGTAGCCCCAGGTAACTGTAAAATTAATTTACTGCATAAAGTCTTGATAGAAAAATAAGTAGACTATTAGAAAATGTCTGCTAGTGTAAATTTTTGGGGGGTTGGAGATAATATCTAGCATTGACCCACTCTTCTGACAAAACTATATTCTCAAGGCATTTGTCTTTTTTTTTTAAAGTATACATATATATATTTGAATGAAGTATAGTTGATTTACAAAGTTGTGTTAGCTTCTGGTGTATAGCAAAGTAATTCAGTTTTATATATATATATATACACACATATATGTATTATATATATTCTTTTTCATATTCTTTTCCATTATGGTTTATTACAGGATATTGAATATAGTTCCCTGTGCTAGACAATAGAACCTTGTTGTTTATCCATTCTATGTGTAATAGTTTGCATCTGCTAGTCCCAAACCCTCCCCTGCCCCACCCCCCAGCAACCACAAGTCTGTTCTCTACGTCTGTGAGTTTGTTTCTGTTTTGTAGATAAGTTCATTTGTGTCATATTTTAGATTCCACATATAAGTGACATCATATGGTGTTTGTCTTTCTCTTTCTGACTTACTTCACTTAGTATGATAATCTCTATGTCCATCACTGTAGCTGCAAATGGCATTATTTTATTCTTTTTTATGGCTGAGTAAAATTCCATTGTGTGTGTGTGTGTGTGTGTGTGTATGTATGTGTGTGTGTATGTATATATATATATACCACTTTTTTTTAACTTTTTGTTTTATATTGGAGTATAGTTGATTAACAATGTTGTGTTCGTTTCAGGTATAGGACAAAGTGATTAAGTTATACATAAATATGTGTCAATTGTCTTTTGAGACCCCTCTTGGTTTAAAGATAATAAAACCATAGTCCAGTAGAGGGCAGTCATATATATGATCCAGAGGGCTTAAAATAGAAATTCTTAATATTCTTAAAAATGTAAATTCAAAAGAGGAAGTTATCTATAAAAAATATAATTCTGCTTTATATTCCTAGAAAGTATTACTTATTCAGCCAAAAAAGAAGATCTACCTAGCTTAACTCTTGGAGAACTGTTAAAAATCACCCATGTTTTATGTTTTCTTATCAGAGATTTTTCTGCCATACAGGAACTTTAATATCTCACAATCAATTAATCTGCTTTATTTGATGGTCTTTAGAATTTTCCATCACTTACAATGTTCATCCACACTTCAGGATTTGCTTCTTTCTCCAAATTAAAGAATCCACCGGCATTTAAAGTTCCACAAATCAAATAGGTTGTTGTTAAAAACAGCCACATCATGCGAATGCCTGGCGTAAAACATTTAATAACCACAGATTAATGTCGTATGTCAAAGTTGATTTACGAAATTAAAATAGTCCCCTAATGAAAACTTGACTAACATCCTGAGAAAGCTGAGACAGTGTGGAAGGGAGTAAATACAGTGAGCTAACTCCGAGCACTATTCATCTATTTTTTTCACGTAGAAATTGCCCTGACATAGTCCACTTCCAGAAATGAAATGAATTCAATCTAGTATGAAGGCTTATTTTTTGTTTTATTTTAATCCAAGCTTTTCAATTAATTTAAATCTTTGCTCACCTGTGAGTTGCCAGAACACATAAAGATTCAGAGGACAAGTTTCCATACCATGGCAAAGCTAAAAGTGGAGTTATCCTCTAGTCTCATCCAGCAACCCAACAAAAAAACAAGAGCAACGAACAAGGAAGCTTCAAACAGACAGGCTTATGATCAGTTTTAAGTGATGTGATTATTTTTCTTGTGGACACCCAAAGGCAAATTTGGCACATTTAAATGTCCATTGTCTCTTCCTTGGCACGGCTTAAAAGCACGTCTCCTCAAACCAGCCTGACCATAATCGCAAGGCAGATTACTCATCATAGGGGAGTTGCAGTCCAATGGCCTGAGTTTGAAGTCCAGCCTCACCATGAACAAGATTTCTGACTTTGGGTAAGTTATTCAGTAGCTTTGTCTCCTGGTTTTCTCGCTGGTAGCATTAGGATAATAATGTAACTTACCTTATAGGGCTGTAGGGAGGATTAAGTGACACACAAAGCACTAAGCCCAGTGTGAGCTTTCACTATATTTTTAAAATCTAAAAACGAACAAGAGAATAACATCAGAGAGGCTTTATTGTAACCAATTAATGACAGACTTCTAGAAATTCAGAATTTACTTTTGAAGTTAAATAGCTTTCCATAAATTTGAAATCTGGATGAAGACGATTTTACTTTTGTAAATGTTATATAATTAAAAACATTTAGAAACTAATAACTATTGAGGGCTTAGCTTGTGTCAGACACTGTTCTAAATGCTTCACATTGTGTTATTTAAACCTCAGAGAAACGCCATAAAGCAGCTACTGTTATCATTCTCGTTTTTGTCAATGAAATTAACAAAGGCTTAGAGAGATGAAAGATCTGCCCAAGGTTACAGAACAGAGAGGTGATAGAACTAGGACAGGAACAAAGGCAGCCTCAGCACAGAGCCCTTACACCTGGCTACCACTCCCAACCCGTCTCCCGATTGTGATAAATTTTGGTCTTACCTAGTTATATAAGCTCCCCTTGTTCCTGAGGACTCTTAGCGATGAAGAACTTCTGAACTTTTGCATGTGACAAAATGAAGAATGAGATACGATTGCAGTTAGAAACCAGAGACATGAGAGACAGGAAGCCCATGGAAGTGAAGAAACCCTGGTCAGTGACACACGCCCAGGGACAAATAACCAGTTTGACTAAATCCTCCACGTTTCCACTGAGCATCTGTCACCGTTGGGAGGGTTCAGCCACATTTTCAAAACAAGGTGTCAAAAGTGGAAGTATGTACTCAGTGTCCTAAGACAAAATCAGAGTTAACAATATCTATCTTCTCAACACCAGAGTTCATTATGAGAGTCAACTGAAGCAATGTTTGTGAAACTACTGATGTCAACCATGTAATGTGCAGGAAAGTGATTGATTATAACTCCGTTGAGAAGTTGAGGCCAGCCTGACTCACTTTTGAGGCCAAAAAGGGTTTGGAACTAGCAGAGGAAACAATATCCTTAGGCCAAAGGGACCTGAGGAGAATGAAGACATTTTAGCTCTAAATGTTGCCAACAAATTCTGGCTCCCTGTGCACTGATGCCGAATAGAAATATGGAGACAGAGATTTGGAGGATAAGAAATAGAGAGGCTTTTTATTTTCCTTGCCAGGCAAAGGGAAGACACAGTAGGCTAGCACCTCAAGAACTGTGCCCCCCTTTCCTGAGGAATTACAGGGATTCTTATAGGGAAGTTCTCAGTCCGAAGTGAGTGATAAGGGTCAAAATGGTGAACGTCTAGCAGTCTTCTTCTTCTTGCATTATTTCGAAAGAGTCACTGCTGGAGTCGGGCAACCCAGTAATTGGGTCCGGTAGTCTCTGGGTTAACAGTCTGCGACCTCCTTTCTGAAATGCAAACAGCTACAAGGGGTGATTTGCTACAAGAGATTACAGGAGGAGCAAACACCAGGGGCAGAATGTAAACTGCCTAAATTACACAGGATTAGAGGTGACAGGTTAGTTTTGTGAATGACAAATCTAACTACAGACGCTACAGATTAGTAACAGTTAAAACTAGGATTGATTACCTCAGGCCAGTTTATGTTTCTTCTCTAGCCTGTTCACTGGTCCCTTTATTTTCCTTGTTCTCAGGAGAGGGAAAACTTCATTTCTATTTTTTGCTGCAACATAAGCTCCACCAGAAATACTGGATAATGGAGGCAGAAATGCCACCATTTTCTACTTCACAATTTTTTTGCGGTACACGGGCTTCTCACTGTTGTGGCCTCTCCCATTGCAGGGCACAGGCTCCAGACGCGCAGGCTCAGCGGCCATGGCCCACGGGCCCAGCCGCTCCGCGGCATGTGGGATCCTCCTGGACCGGGGTACGAACCCGCGTCCCCTTCATCGGCAAGCGGACTCTCAACCACTGCGCCACCAGGGAAAGCCCTCTACTTCACTTTTTATGCCAGTAAAGCCCAAGGAGTAACTGAATCTCTTTCATCTCCCAGTGGGAAGAAGGGTCAGTTGCTACCCAGCATGAAGAAGTTTCAGTTCTATTAGTTTGGACTCAACCCCTTTCAAAAACAAACATTCATGTATGTCCAAATCCTAAGATCGGTTCCACTTGAGCCAATTAAACAAATATGGAGTGAAAGGAAGCACTCAGCTTGCTGGGATAGGTGGAAAGCTTATGTACCAGTCCAAACTCATTCAGTCTTTTTGATGAAAGACGAACCACGCTTTGCCCTGAATGACACTGCGCAACGGTATGTGTCAATGGCAGAGAGGTGTGGACTTGCCTGGATCCTCTCATGGGTGAGACCGTTAAAAACAATCCCTTCTAAGAAAATTTCAGTGGACTCTTTGGAGAGTTCTAGGAAGCACAATGTTAAGATTATTAATGTTGCTTTGTTGTCATGACTTTATTTGGAAATAGAATGACTATAGTTAAACTTCTCAGGGCTTTATGGATTGTAGACTAGCTTAAAACCCAGAAGAATTTCTACACCATTGCCTTCTCATATTCTTACTCAACTTTGAGGTTTATCTAAATGATCTGGAGAATTCTTTCAATCTGTTTTCTTGTACAGACACAAAGTTGTCTCAAATAAATGAAACTAGTCTTTTCCAAATGCGTTCGTCATTCTTCTTATGTAACCTTGCTATTTGAATAAGTATTCAATATGTTGAAATGAATTAAAACAAAAGACATTGAAACTTCTTCCTTCGTGCTGCGAAATGTAAAATGATAACTCCTATTCTCTAGAGGGTCAAATTTTCCCTGCTTTTTTTTCTTTTTCATAAAACTAGATGATATTAGAACTGGAAAGGGATCTTGAGCAAAATGTAGATTAAGGGACAAACTTTCAGAAGGCCTGTGGTATTTCTGATATCTTGACCCAAGGATCATATCACAAATTGTCAATGGTCGCTGCCCAGTTCATTATCAAGATGGCTGAAAATAGACTGTTGAACATAGATCTTTGAACTTGGTGTCTTATTTATGAACATGATTGTTATTTTCTTTCCAATGCTCTAATTCAAAATACATTTGCTATTATAATGTCTCATTTTTTTGTTTACTAGTTTGCTTCTTTCTCCCCAAAGACTGCTTTTCCTTAACACATGACTTTGTATCAAAAGAGGCATAATTTCCCCTTGAAAACAATGTAAAGTTAAAAAGATTAGGCTATAACCAACAAAATAGAAACTAAGGAGAATTTTGGAAAAGAAATAATTTAAAATCTTACACCTTTGAGACAGATTTTGCCCTGAGTAAAATACCTTGCATGAACAGGAACATGGAACTTGTCACTTGCCCACTAGATAATTTATCTAATCCACTATGCATCGTAAAATTCAGACAGGGCTCAAGAAAGCCATAAGTGGTGTGTGTGTGTGTGTGTGTGTGTGTGTGAGTGTGTGTGTGTGTATGTGTGTGTAAAATGATAGATTAGCACACTTTGGCTTTAGAAAAGGCACTTTAAATTACATTTAAAATTTTTGTTTACTCATAAAGCAAGGTTGGCAGTGTTTATGATATCTATAAGAAATGATGTTTGTTTTTCAGATTACCTACTAGAGTAGAACATGTTCTCTTCAGGGTTGGTGTCAATGAATCCCCATTTCAGCTCCACTTTATTACACCCGCCTTCAAACACAGTATGGCTATGACAAAGAGGCACAGAGAGAAATGACAAAGTTCTGTCTGCCATAAATGACTGAAATATTAAGGTTTTTGAAAAGAGGCCATAATAAGCTAATCCAGTGTACACCCGTCACAATCCAAAATGCTCAAAGGAAAGATCACTTACATTTAAAGAGAAGTTAATACCAAAACCCAAAAGTTCAAGAGGTTGTCTTTAAGGACATCCAGGTCCTGGAGTGGCAGGATCAGAACTTAATTGGTGGCCAAGGTCAAAGCTTGTGAGAATGGAGAGGAAGGGTAATACAACTGAATAGAAGGAAATTTATACCATCCATTCCTCCAAGTAGGTTTAACTGCTTACTTAATGTGCACAGTTTATGTATGGTATGCTCTACAGCTCATTTTGTATTTGAATTCCTGTAAGAGGTATATTCAAATAGAGATTTTCTTTTTAAACACACACAGAATGCTTACCGAAAATTCCAACTGAATCTAGTTTTAGATACATTAATAGTTTCATCAATTTATGTAGGTAAATAAATGATGATTAGAGTATGTAAAAAGGTAACACTGGCTATTTTGATATATGCTCCTGTTTCTTTCCTGAATTTTTACTTGGTTAAATTACAGTTAAATCACCTCAAATGTCCCCAGCACTACTGAAAAATGTGTAAATGGCTTGTAATATCATAGTATCTGTGTTTCATCCTTTTCCTAATCACCATCAACATCAAAGGACATTTTTCTTAACATCAATATATAGTTATTAATAGTAATTTAATATAAATATAGTAAATTTTATACAAGTTACATAATAAACTTTACAGTAAATTCATAGGCATGAACAACCTTGCTTCGTACTAATCTGGAATAAATCCACTATTATTCATAAATAGCATTGCACACTAATACAATAACAGATTATTACTCAATAATAATTGTTCTGCTGTTCAGTCTCCAAATTATCCTTAAACTTGGTAAGTGCTATGGCACAATCTGATATCTTTCACACAATCTATATTCTCTCATTTTCTCTATATATTTAGAAAAATCTTATAAATGCAGAATTATTTAAAATTTTCTGCAAATAACCAGATTTCTTTGGGGATAATTACCTTTACTCTTTTCTCTATACCAGTGCTGTTCAATAGAAATGTAATGTGAAAAAAAAAAAAAAAAAAAGAAATGTAATGTGAACTACATATACAATTTAAAATTTCTTACAGCCACATTTTTTAAAGCATAAAGGACAGATGAAATCAAATTTTTATTTATAATTCATTTTATAAATAAAATGTAATTCTATTTTTATTTCTTTTAAACCAATAGATCCAAAATATTATCATTTTAACGTGTAATCAATATTATTATTAATGAGAGATTTTCCATTCTTTTTTTTGCACTAAGTCTTTGAAATCTGAATATTATGTTACAGGGATAGCACATCTCCATCAGTATTAACCACATTTCAAGTGCTAAATAGCCACATCTGACTAATGGCATGTATTGGAGAGTGTAGCTTGTGCTCTCAGCCTTATGCTGCTTTTTCTTTTTGTTGTTGAAATGTTTCTTCAACCACATTCTTTATTGTTTCATATAGTACTCATCCCAAATATATAACTTTGTATCATAGATTGACCTGAATTGAATATCTGCCTATCAAACTTCCTACTATTTGAACCATCAAACGTATCTTCTCAAGTGCTTGACCTCTGCTCCCCAAATGAGCTTTGAGTTCTTATTGTCCAGCAAAAAGACATATGCACAACTATTTAGCTATAGTCCTTTATCAAAAGCATGATATCCACCACTGTTCTTGAAGTCGCTAAACCTGGAAGGATGGCTTGTTACACTGACTCTATCCAATAACAAATGCCAAACTATTATTTAAAAGGTTTTTTTTTTGATGATTTAACATTTCCTAATAGAGAAAATGTCACCAAAATAATTGTTATTTTTTAAAATCATTTACATGTTCGACAGCTTCCTGGATCTAATGCTTCTGAGAGTGTTGATTGGATAAAGAACAACAGATACATATGTGTATAAGTAACATAGCAGCTTACTTGAGAGATTTTGCTTTGAGACCATAGGTATCAACACAAATTGTCCCCAAAAGAGCGCTGATTCCTCAGTATTGAACTATTTGTTCATGGTTAGTTCAATAGCCACATAATAGCCCAAGCTATCTTCATCACTAGCTGGACCACTGCAACCTTCCAACTAGATTCCCCACAACCACCTCATTCATTCTCCATATTGTACCTATTGTCATCATTTTATTTTATTTTATATATATATTTTTTTAGTTAATTAATTAATTTATTTTGGCTGCGTTGGGTCTTTGGTGCTGTGTGCAGGCTTTCTCTGGTTGTGGCGAGCAGGGGCTACTCTTCGTTGCTGTGTGCGGGCTTCTCGTTGCAGCGGCTTCTCTTGTTGCAGAGCACGGGCTCTAGGCGCACGGGCTTCAGTAGTTGCAGCACGTGGGCTCAGTAGTTGTGGCTCGCGGGCTCTAGAGCACAGGCTCAGTAGTTGTGGCGCACGGGCTTAGTTGCTCCGCGGCATGTGGGATCTTCCCGGACCAGGGCTCGAACCCTTGTCCCCTGCATTGGCAGGCGGATTCTTAACCACGGCGCCACCAGGGAAGCCCTGTCATCATTTTAAATCACAGATCTGATTCTGTTTTAAGGGCTTTTGAGATTAAAACTCTTTAATGGCTTAACATTCAAAATTCTGTGAGTGGCTAGGAAGGTGTAAAACTAGGCTCTACCTCTTCAAACTCATCTCGTCCCATTTCCAACCTGGCTCCCTGTGCTTCTTTAGTTTCCTTTGGTAAATCTAGCTCCTTGCCACCTGAGCTAGTCCCCTGCCTGTAGTCCCATCTGGCAGATTTTACAGATCTCAGCCAAAATTTCATTTCCTCAAAGAATAATTCCCTGTCCCCCTTGATGAGAGTGGTCTTCTTATTGGTGGATTCATTACAATTATAATTAAAGATTTCATTATGTGAGTAAGCAGCTGTAGAATATCTACCTTTTTCATTAGTCTGTAAGTTCCACTTGGGAAGGAACAGTGTCTACCTTATTACTCTTCATGTTCTGAATGCCTAGCTACTTCATAATAAATACTCACAACATTATAGCATAAAGATTAAGAGCTTGGCATCTAAAGTCAAGATTCCAGAATTAGAGAATGATATTTTGGGACAAGTGGCCCAATATCTCCAAACTTCAATTCCTTAATCTATACAGTAGGGATAAGAAAGGTACCATTTTATAAAGCTATTGTTAAGATTAAATAAGATAATTCGTGTAAAGTGCTTACACTGTTATTTCCTTATGGAAAAAGGCTCAGTGTACTTGAATGATTGTGTAGGTGATGACTTTTGTTAAACCCCATACTTCCTCTGTGTTTTATTCCCTTGCACAAGCAAGTAACATTTTTATACTAGAACTTCCCACGTGTTTTATTAAAGGGAAAGAATGAACTATTTTGGCAAAAAAAATGATATAGTTCTCTTAACAATTATAGTTTTAAATGTAAATTATAAAGACATGCTTTGGTTTATGCTTTGCAGCTTCCTGTAAGCTTCAGTTATATGACTCAGCATGTGTAAGTGCAATTTATTTCTAGGACACTGACAAGGTCAAGTGCTGGGATTGGCCAGTCTGGTAGGCCATAGTCACCGAAGAGGTGCCTCCCTGTGAAGCCCTTCGGTGCCCTGCCAGCCAGCATTCCCCTGTCAAGGCTCAGATCTTATTTAATACCCTCCCCCTCACTTCTACAGCCCCTTTATTTATGTATGCTAGGAAAATGTTGAGAAATGAGTCTTAGCCAAATATATATTAATTACATGTCTTAAAAGTATTCCAGTTTCCATAGGACCCAATCAAGTATCTGGAGGACAAAGATGGCATTCCCAGCCACTCAACAACTATTTTTTGATCACATCATTGGATAAAATATTAGAGGTTATTTAACTGATTGTGTGAATAAATGGAGAATAATTGACTAACAAATACTAATATTCTGGCAATACTACATTGTGAGAAGTAGTATAGCGTCATGGTTAATTAACAGCACTGGCCCCTATAGTGATGCAGCTTTGGAGTTATTCCCCCCCCCCAAAAAAAGTGGGTCTACCACTTCAGGAAGTTATTAACTTTTCAAAGATTCAGTCTCTTACGTGTAAAATGGAGGCCACATGGAGTTCATCTTCAAGACTATTAGGAGAATCCAACAAGATAATGCATAGAAAGCACGTAGTATAATGCCTGGCAAATGTTAAGTGTTTCAAAATAATAGGTAGAGATGATTTCTATTTTTAGTGTTATTCAGATAAATATATCAAAATCACAAGAGGGCAAGAAAATAGGACTTATGATTAAATATGACTTTGCATATGTCATTTAATGTCTTGGAATACTTAATTCCTATGTAAATTAAGTTACTATTTTTCCGTATGGGAATTTGTTCATAAATAAAATTTCAAGCAGTTATCTTTATATAGCATTTTATAAAAATATTCATTAACCTCTTTCTATGTAACTGGCATTATGTTAAATCTTTTTAATGCATTATCTCATAACAACTCAATAATAAAGGTACAAACATTATCTCCATTTCACAGATAGGAAAATTTGGATTAGAGTGATTAATTAACTTGTCTATGGATATAAAGATAATAATGGAGCTAGGAGCCAAACTTAAACAGTGTGACTTCAAGGCCCATGTGCTGGGCTATGCAAATATGATTCATGTACATCTTTGGTCTCCATGACAGAAGATGGGGCAGGCAGAAAAGAGTGTCACCATTTTGTAGAAAAGGAAATTGCTGGAATCAGTGATAAATGATTTTTTTGGGGTCACATGGCTAATCAGTTATGGAGTTAGATCTGGAACTTCCAATGGCTAATGCTAACATGAGCATTTATACATAGCCATTCCTTGTTACCTCTCAAAAATAAAAAGGAAGGTAATTATAGCTGTGAAAGCACTTTGAATAGAACATGAAGTGGTTCAGAAATGAGAGTGTTTTTTGTTATGATTATCTTTATAACTATTGGCATTATCCTTGATGTCCTTTAAAGGAAGGGCTAACAGAACTAGTTCATTTCACTAAGTCAAATGTATCCATCTAACACCATATTGGTGTGTAGGATGCATTGGTTGGAACCAACGCTGAAAGGACTAGATCTGGAGGATGGAACTTAAAAAGTGTGAAATGTTCAGCCTCATGTAGGAAATCTCAGGTCTGAAGACAAAGGAAAGGCCTTTTCTTACAAAGAATAGTGACTTTCCAAAATTTCTGATTCTACTAAATATAGAAAGGAGGATTGTTATGCTGAGGGTTGGGTAATTCTCCAGTGTTGCAGGACGGGCTTCATTGATATGAATTACATTGGGTAGGGTCAAATGCATGACTCTGCTCCTTAAAGTGTTGTGACTATGGAAAAGCTATAACAACACATCTATCAACAGATTGTCAGGTAAATAGCAACCAGGCTGCCAGACCTGGCTTTGCTCTGGGCCAACCTGGTTTTGACTCAACTTGGGTAGCCTGTTTCACATACTCACCCACATTCCTCTTCTGTCCTGACATTACCCATCTCATACCCTGTCCCTGTTTCTGGTTCAACCACTCCTTTCTGTTGCTCTGGTGATTTTGCTTTAGTGTCCCCGTTTACTATAAAAATGTATTAAATTCTGGCCTTACCCACTGTACAGAGCCTCAGAAATTCTCTAACAAGCAGGACCTTGCCCAACCAGGACAATCTATGTTGGGTTTCCTCATCTAATCTTTAGGGGGAACAAAACAAAGAAGTAACAAGAGTTAGAATTTGGACTCAGGTAACTCTGGGCTCAAGATCCAGATTTGATTCTAATTCTTAAATATTTGACCTTAGCTAGTATTTAAGTCTTCTGAGCATCAGTGGTATTCCTTAAAATAAGATAAACATGGTACCTGTATCACAGAGATGTGGGCAGAAATAGATGGCTTTGGCCTTGCCTTTGATAAATGCTAAACAAGTCAACCAGTGCCAAATAATGTTAGTTATTTTTACTACATCTCTGTTGGGTTGAAATTCCCCAGCATATTTTCAACTCAATATAAATTTAAATGGTAAGAACCATGTTTTCCTTGTTTCATCAGATATCTCCAGCCTCTAACACACAAAAGGTGCAGAGTAAATTTTTTTATATCGACTGGTAAGGATTACAAAGACACCCTATCACCAAGGAGACTGTGACTCCCCAAGTCCTGTGCAAAGTGGGCTTATAGTGGAACTGAAAAATGGTTCCATGTTAAAGTGTTCTCCCCTCTAGAAGCTGCTAGTTCAGATTCCTGAACATGAAATACAAAAGCAAAGTAAAAGTATTAAATTGATCTGATTGGTGAGAATGATGGTGATGTACCTTGAGACTCCTACTGAAAATAAATTATAAATTAAGATAGAATATTTTTAAGATGTAGGAATAAAAACAAGAAAACCCTACCTGATTAAGAAATATAATGTTGTAGGGGGGAGTGACCCAGATAGCAGAGTAGGAAGACCCTGAGCTCTACTCTTCCCATGGGCACACCAAAATACAACTATTTATAGAACAACTGTCAATGATAATGACCTGAAAGCTACCAGAAAATATTTTCCACAAATAAAGATATAAAAAAGGAACAAGACAGGAAGGAGGGGTGAAGATGCAGTATAGTCAAGGCCTGCACCCCTGGGTAGAGGACCCACTTAAAAATACACTAAAAATATATTAAGAGGGTAAATCTCACGTTGTGTCCTTACTACAATAATAAGAAAGAAAGAAAAAAGAAAGAAAGAAAGATGAAAGAAAGAAAGAAAGAAAGAGAAAGAAAGGAGGAAGAAAGGAAGAAAGAAGGAAATGCAAAATTGACTCTTAGACAAACACTGAGAGAATGGAGTATTAGCAATCTGCAGAACAAGAAATATTCAAGGAAGTTCATCATGACAAGAGAAATAAGACACAGGGAAATAATGGAAATAAGAAACTGGGTTTCTCAAGCTTCTAACCAGAGATACAATAATAATAATGATATTCATAATAATTTATTATTAATAGTAGTAGCTTATTACCATTGCGGATAACAAATTACCACAAATTTAGTGGTTTAAAACAACATATATTTATTATCTCACTTTCCATGGGTCAGTAGTCCAAGCATGGCATAGCTAGGTCCTCTGTTCAGGGTCTTACCAGGCTGCAATCCAGGTATTAGACAGACTGCTTTCTCAACTGGAGGCTTTACTAGGAAAGAATGGGCTTCCAAGCTCATCCTGGTTTTAGGCAGAATTAATTTTCTCATAGGTGTATGACTGAGAGTCCCAATCTTTTGCAGGTTATCAGCTGGAGGCCACCTGCAGATCCTAGAAGTCACACACAGTTCCTTCCCATGTGGGTTTCCTCAACATATCTGTTTGCCTTTTCAAGCCAACAAGGAGAATCTCTTGCGCCAGTCTACTAAGATGGATTTTTATATAATAGAATGTCATCAGTGGGTGACATCCCATCACCTTTGCCAATTCTCTTGTCTAGAAACAAGTCTCAGGTCCCTCCCACACTCAAGGGGAGAGGATTACACAAATTCATGGACAGTGGGAGGTGAAAATTATTGGAGGGGTCACCTTAGGATCTGTGCGCCACATTCTTATGACAAAAACCCGCTTCCTTAGAGAAAGGAAAGTGTATTTAATTTTGCAAACATTCCTCCATCAATCTAATTAGGTCTTGGTAAACTTCATAGGGTGCATCCTGTCCGAGGTAAAAATCCACATGATTGTAGTGTGGAATCAACTTGAAATAGATAAGCCTGGTAATTTTAGGAAGTAAATTCTCAACATCTTTGAGATCAGCCACAGGGTCCTGTCCACCACTCCACACTGCTGTTGGAACTTCCATCTTAGAAACGTTGTATAGGGGAGGTGTACGCTAAATAAAATTGAAGAGAGAGAAAAAGAGTTTTCACAGAAAACCACACTATAGAAGTAACGTTAACTGTCAGTTGTTAAGCAAGTTCTTCAAATGCTAAAAATGTGCAATTAGGACATACTTAATGATACATAAATATTAACATGTTAAAAATACTTGAAAGTACTTTTGTGCAATAATATGAATTGTGGATTTAAAAAAGACAACCATTATATTCCTGATTTTCACTTTTGGGAAAAAAGAAAAGGATCCCAGAGGAAGAGAGGCTCTCATTTCTATGGGGGACCATCTTTCTAGTAGCACTTAGGTTGAGAGTGTATCCATTTCAAACAAAATATTGGATAGAATAAATATAATACCCCTTCTTATATGCAGAAAGCTGGGCTCAGGGGAGTTAGTAACACTTGAGAAGACTCTTTAGGGGGCATTGAGACTAATGTACAAAAAGACATTTGAAAATAATGTTTAAAAGGAGCCAGCCCGTTACAGAGAAATAGAGTGACTATGATGCTAATCCCCTGGCAAGTTTCCCTTCTTTCTGGTAACACAACCTTTCTTGTGCTGATTCAACAAATCCCAAAACCCCAGTTCCAGTGTGGTCCAGGGTGATCAGTCCTGGTCAATTAGTCCTTCATTCTTCTGGCCGCAGTATAATGGTATGAGCGATGGGCACATTACTAAAATTGGGTTAGAGTTCTCTCAGGAACTTTTTACCAGAGCTATTGAGAAAATATTGCCATTTTCTTTGAGTTTGCAGTTAAAAAAAGCTTCATGAGCTAGGTACACACCATTACCATTGTACTACTATCTTGGAAATAGCCTAAGAATGGAAACAGCATATGCAAGCAGAATTGAAAGAGACTGAGAGGGAGAGGGAAAGAGAGAGCCTGAGAACGGTATATAAGTTCCTAGCTATTGTGCGTTTACCACTATACCTTTTATTTCAGTAAAACTAAAACATTTTTTAAAAATATAAAATAAAGTTGATTTCTACTACTTACAATGGAAAGAGTTGCATACTCTATGGACTAAATTGTGTTCCCCTCAAATTCATATGTTGAAACCCTAACCCCAAGGTGATTGTATTTGGAGACAAGGCTTTTAGGAAGTAATTAAGGTTAAATGAGGTCATAAGGTTTGAGTCCCAATCCAATAGGATTTGTGGCCTTCTAAGAAGGGGAAGAGAGAGAGATTAATGTCTCTCTCTCTCTCTCTCTCTCTCTCTCTCGTCAACCACATAGAGGAAAGGCTATGTGGATACACATGAGGAAGGTGGCTTTCTGCAGTCCAGGAAGAGAGCCCTCACTAGGACCTGACTGCGTTGGCACATTGATCTCGGACTTCCAGCTTCCAGAACTCTTAGAAATAAATTTCTGTTGTTTAAGCCACTCAGTCTATGGGATTTTTTATGGTAGCCCAAGGAGATTAATACACCATAGTTAATTTTGGCAGCAAGACTAGGAAGAAAAGGTAACATGGACCAGGTTATAAATCCTTAGGAAACAGTAACTTTGGCCAGGGAAAGGTTTCTAAGAGGACTAGAAATGTGCCTGGGGGAGACCCCTGACTCGGTGACTCTGCACCTTGAGTTCTCCTAGTAGAGAGATATGAGGCAGAGTGCATTGGTATAGTCATTCCACATTTCACTGTCACTGGATGGGTCTTTGCATTACCAAATATATCAAGTATAATTCCCCTACCCTGTAATACTGGGAGGCCTTGGACCTGGGCTTAGGAGCAACTGGTAAATGGGAATGTGTAGCTATGAGAAGGCAATGTGAAGGGCAAAGAAGGAAGTGAGTGCAGATTAGCACTGAACAGTAGTGCGCTTGAGGGAAGGGTGAACTCAGAAAAGCCTGGTGCAAGGCCCCAGTGCAAAAGTGCAACTGATGAAAAAAGAGGCATGTTCTTCCTGACTTGACAGTTTTCTCAGCAGAATAATGCAAAGCATAAATATTCAAATGCAAGGATAGAGAGACATAAAGAATAGAAAAACAACACAGCACAGAGTGGCAAAAATATTAGCAAGTTTTAAGGCACAAGTGGGTCTCAGGGGCCTCTGAAATGAGAATACATTTACTGCAATAATTTAATACCCTGCTAAGAATGAATGGGGGAGCCCAGAAGATGGCAAAGCAAAAATGAACATCAAGATCAAGATCCAAATGATATATGGTGGCCTTTGGCCAAGAAATAATTTTTTTACTTTCTTAGTTTTACAGGATTGGTGATTATATTGGTAATCACACCTGCCTAATTTATGGGGCTCTTACTTACAGTTGTGACAAAGATTACTGATGTTTAAAACTTGTATATTGTTCACCCTCAGTCTGTTTTAGGTTTTCTTTTTTTCCCCGAAAGTTCCAAGCAAAAGATTCATATTTGAACCTGAATGGCCATGTATTTTGATAGAATCTGCAAGCACAGTGACGAAGTTAATACTTGTGATTCAACTCTCATTCAAATAGGTATTTGAGTCTTACAGAGTAAGGTCATCATCTAAAAAGATTTTCTTAAAGCAACTATATACTCTTGCTAGGACAAGGAATTGGTTAATTACAAGAGTAAATAGTACTTTGACACAGTGTGTGAGTTTGTGTGTGTGGGCACACACCACCGCACACACATATAACTATAGCAGTTTAGGAGAAAAATCAGATTTTTCACACTAGTTGAAATTATGCATTTTCACTATTGTAGTTATTATGGTGGCACTGAAATTGATTTTTTAAGCTTCCAAATTTCCGTCCATATCCTTGATTTGAAAAACCCATGTATCTTTGATGACTATGTGTTTAATTTAAGCTCAGTCTATCAGCAAGAAGCCAAAGCCATCATTGGATTTCCTTACATACTGAAAAAAAAAAAATAATAATAACAACAACACCTATTTGCTTTAATATAGAGTTTTTGCTCCAAAAGTTTTCATGTATAATGTCAAGAAATATTTTGACATATCATTATCTGGCAGATAGGACTGTTTCTCCCTACAGGTGATATTCCTGTCTGGAATATCTCTAATAATTCATGTACTTTTAAAAAATGACTAGTAAATGACATCCCAAAGAATTATTAGGAAAATGTTAGTTCATTTTATGAGAGACAGTTAAGAAGCCAGAGAATATGCTCCAGAAACAAAATTATGTATCTTTAATTCTTTCTTTAAAATACGGTCTTAATTAAGTGCTGAGAATTTTTATTTTTTGAAAAGGAATAAGTGTAGTGGAAGAAGAACGGACTTTTGACCCACGAACTCCTGTGTCATATTCTGGTTCTTTATAAGCTAAATAATTTTGACAATTTACCTAAAACTCTCTGAGCTTCTGGAAAAATAGAGACAATAATATTTACCTTGGAAGGTCATTCTGAGGATCAAAAATAAAGTTATGGCACATGGTAAGAACCCAATAAGCAACATCTGATCTATACAAAATGTCTGGCATAGTGAATGGGGCCTAGTAGGTGCTTGATGAGTAGATACTATTTTTTAAATTCATTTGCAGTATGCAATTGTTTGATTATTGTTGATATTATACCTGGTGGAAGTGCCTCATGTTCTGATCAGGGTTTCCCCAATCAAAAGCTTGGAACTGACCAGAATTAACAGCCTATAATAAGATAAAAATAATAAACATGTTAAAATGATGCAAGAAAACAACATACATTTAAAGACAGTTAACAAAAAATTTACAAAATGGTTTGACATAATGTCCCACTCTTTAGCACATGAGCTAAAAGTCAATAAAGTTTAGTAAGTCAAATAATAAAAATGATAAAAATTGATACTAATTCATGGAACTGACTTACAATCCTTTCTTCCCCTCTATACTTTTCCAACAAAAATCCTCAAGCAGTGACGGCTTTAAATATTACAATGTTGTATACATAGAAAATGTTTGAAAGATGCTAAATTGAATGATTCTTGAATATCCTGGCTTCAGGAATTTATATATATTTATTTTTAAAAGGCACCAACTATACACTTCTTACCTTAAAAAATGACTGCTGTTATTATTTTAAAACTTTATGCCATATCATCCTTGTCAGATGGTCTAGGATATTATGATTATATTCCTTATTCTTAAACATTTTTGTTACTTTTGAAAGGAATGCTCACTCAAAGAACACCCTCAGGGCTTTCTGAGGTATAGCCTCTGTCTGTCTGTCTCCTGTCTGTAGAGCCAAGCAGCCTGCCATGTTGTCAGTAATATGGCCATGGACTGAGTGTCTGAGACAGCGTATGTAACCTGTTTTCATTTTAAATTTTAGACTTCAGATATTAGAGTAGAAGCATTAATACTTCTAGGGGATCCTTTTTCTGTTATTTGCTACCCATGTTGGATTGAGGAGACAGATAATTTTTACCTTTACCTCAAGCACTTCATTAAATTATTCTCAGACTACTCCAAGGATTTATTTTTTCCCTTAACTTGAATCTCAGATTTTTTTTGACATTGATTTCGTTCTGATTTTATGTTTGAAATGGTTCTCATTGTGATTTATATTGACAGAGGCAGTAGTCTGCAGCTGTTGAAATTCTGTAGGTTTTCAGCAATGAGAGGCAATAGAGTGTACAAGTTAGGAACTTGGGTTCTAGCATCAAACAGACCTTGTTTGAATCCAAGCTTAATGGATTATTAAGTCTGTGATCCAGGCAAGATATATATCTTCTCTAAACCTATTGTCTCATCTGTGCAATGGAAATGACAATAACATTCTTCTTATAGGGTTGTGAAGATTAAATATGGTCATGCATAAGAAGCATGTGGTCCCTGGGAATGGTCAAGAAATCATTCTTTTTATTAATATTACTACCATCATCACTATCATCATCATCCGTGCCTTAGCTCTCTACATAACTTATGACCAAATGTTTTATCTCCCCATGCCCAGTTATTTCTATTCTGAAGAGAACTTTCTGTCAAAGAAGAGATATCTTTAAGAAGAGTCAGCTGTGAGATGTGTAAAGGGTTGGTTATGACATCTGTAGAATGGGAATATCAATGCCTTCATTGAAAGATTGTTATGAGAATTCATAAGAAAGAATGAGACAGAATTAAATCGTATATTTGGACAACAAGGACACATAATAAGTGCTCAATAAATGTGAAATTGAAGTTGTATTTCCTGGAAAGGCATGCTTATCAGAGTCTACCTGTCTCCTCACAAGTAGGAGGCTCTGTGTCCAGAATATCTTTCTTCCTGTAGGAACTTGAAGGCTTATCTTCTGGGCATGGAACTCTTCAAAGAATTTCAGAAATCCTCAACCAGTATTTCAGACTATCTATAGCAGTGATTCTCAACTTTAAAGCATGGAACAAATTTATCAGGGTGTAGGTTAAAATTCAAATTCCTAGGGATCTCAGATCCCTATTAAATGTTTTAAAGTATTTAAAACTCAAAATGTGTAATTAAATATTAAAACTTTGGGAAGACCTTTCCCCCCATACACACACTCATACATACTTGGCTCAGAAAGCTATACCAACAGAATTTGACTTGCCAAGTATTGAGTAATATAGTAACAAAAAAACCCATAACCCTTAAACTGAGAGTAAAAACAGAAACAATCTATTTTAATCTCTCTCTAACATTTAATTTCCTCTGAATTAAGCAATATTTCCACACTCTGAAATCGCCCATATCCCAAGTAGAGGATAAACAGATCTTTTTGGAATAGCCTGTATCATGTTATATAAAGCTCTATTAGAGCTAATGATTTCGCAAAAGAGGAAACACAAGCTTTTCCTGAAAAAGGCAATTCAGAGTAATCTAAAGGTCAGAATTTAGTCAGAATACCTGGGAACCCAAACACCAGATACAGAGGACATGGAGAATAGACAGGAGTAAAGGAAATCAACATGAGTTGATGCTGATTCCAGAAACATCCACCTGACGGTAGCAGAACCTGCAAAACCCTGCAGTGAGCTCTCTTGGGAGTGCTCCTCAGGGATCTTGCAGAGATATCTTGTGTCATATCAGGAACAGGGAGCATGTACCTGGGCCCAGTGCAGCATATTCTGAACAGATGTTCCCGCAGGGCTTTGTGACAAATAAACGTCTAAGCGACTCTGCAAAGTAAAAAGAGTCTTACCTGAAGGCTAATCATATAATCACACCACAAGTAAATCTGAGTATTGTTTTCTCTCTCTTTCTCTCCTCTCTCTCTCAAGGAATAAACATGTATCATACCCTCTAAAGACATTAACCAAAGAAGAAGTCCGTCTTTAAGAACTTTTTTCTCCCTCATTTCCATACTTCTGTCCTGGGCAGTATCTTTGTAAAGCCCACAGAGGACATCCTGCTGGTCAAAGACAAAAGGTAATGTACCTTTTCTTTCCAGCCTCACCTCAGACAGGTCTAAGAATATAGACAGTCAAGAGACAAAATCCCCAGTGATCTTCTCCTTCACCCTGTGATAAGTCCTAAGGGACATTCCCAGAAAGTTGTTCATCATGAAAGATTGAGAACAGATCTGAATGTTTTATCATGCCTTCTTAAAAATTTGGTAAATGTTCTGCAGGACTCTTTGACAGTTTGTGGGACATAATCCATCCAGTATTTAAACCTCTATTAATGATTAGATTTCTTTTTGAATCAAAAAAATCTTGATTTTTAAATATTTCCAACAGCATTTTGTTTGCTTTAGTATACAAAAGAGTTATTTTCCACCAGAGTATCTGAAACATCTTGGAGCTTTAAAAAATATAGCTACTTATGAGCTACCTAAACCTATGAAACAATACCAAAATCTCTAGGGTTGAGTTCTGGACATGTGTAATTTTTGAAAGCTCTACAAACTCTACTTATGTAGCCCTAGTTATGCTCCACTAAAGTAAACATCCTTGCAGGCACTCTAATATTCTATAATCCAGTCCACAACAGCGAGAGAAAATGGGCAATCTGACTATATAAATGTACAATGAGGGCATCCAACGAATGTTCTAGATTGTCATTTTGTGAAGTCTTTCTTTAGCAAACTCTTAGGCCATGTTGAGAGGGTGTTTTTTGAAATTGTCTCTATTGAGTTCGCTTAAAGATCTTTTTACTTAGCTCTACACGGTACACTTCCATCTAAGCGAAAGGCAAGCATGGTTTCCCTAGTAAATTGAGAAAGTAAGAAAGTCATGTGAAAGGCAGTGGCTAAGGCATGCTTTGCATAAACAGCCTTTTATAAATCTTGCTTGAAATCAAGGAAAATATTAATCACCGCTATCCACTGAGGGAGGCAAGGCTCTAGGCAGAAGTCTGTGAGACAGACGGAGACCAACTTCAACTTTGTCCCACCCCTGGTTTCAAACCTGTCTCCACTCTAGCTGGGGACAGTAGCTTCGTCTTTTTCTCCCTCCCACCCTTCGGATCAGTTAGAGGTAGCTAAGAAAGGAAAGGCTCTCAGTGAAGTTGGAAAGGACTTGATAAGAACCCCAACAATTATCCCTCTCCATATCACTTGAACGGTGAGTCTGTAGCTGTTATTGAAGAGCCATTCCTTTACCCCTTTGGATAAAAGACATAAGTCGTTCACAAAATGACTATGTCCAAATCACCTATGAAAGTAGAAAATTGGTTAAAAATTAGATGGCTGGGCTCACTCCCTGAAATTCTACGTCAGTATGTCTGAGATAGGGCTCAGGCATAGCAAGATAAATTTCAAAACCATAGCCTAAGTGAAGGACTCTTTAATGGTGGCACTTTGTCCAACAACAAGAATTGGTGAGACTTTTCAGTGGCAGAGACTTCTCAAATCCTCCCATTAAAGCAGGTGGACTCTCAGCTTTGGTTGGAAGCCGTAAACATGCTAGCTATATTCCAGGAGACAAAAAGGAGACTTTGAAATGTGGTTTCCATGCAGTTTAGAATGAACTCTCCTTACCTCTGTGCAACAAAACAATTGCTTTCCTGGATCTGACTGCTTACACGTACCATGTTTAAGTTTTTGGGGTCAAATCCACTCCAAGTAAATAGAAAGTTGCTGCAAATATGATGAAATATCTTCCGGTTGCACACCTTGGTGGCAATGAATCGGTCAAAAAATTTGTGAGGATAGAACATCTTGTCACCAAACAACATCTGCAAGATCGATTTAAGATACCATCAAGCTTTTTCCCAAGATCTTTTACTTGGAGTGTTTTTTGGGACTTCCCCTAAAAAACTAGTCCCCATAGGAAATTGGTAAGCCTTTGGAGTCAGGGTTGCCTTGGTTTGATTCTAGACTCTGTCCCTTATACCTTAGGAAAGTATTTAATTTCTATTATCCTGAATTTCTTCAACTATAAAATAGAAAATTAATATGCACTAAGTAGAACTGCTGTGTAGATAATAGGTCACATTTAAAACGCACTAGTGCAGAGGGGAGTAGGCAAAATAGTGGAGTAGGAAGACCCTGAGTTCATTTCTACCCACAGGCACCCTAAAATCACACGCTGTGATCTCAACTACTACACTATACTGTCCCTGATAAACTAGGGGGCACCAGAGAGAAATTTAACCTACTAGATTAAACCAATCAATCAATCAAATCAGCTCTTGCTGTATCTGTGACTGAGGAATGACATGAGAGACAAGCCTCTAAGTTAAAAATGAAGACAGTAGAGTAGAATGGCAGCAGACTGAGCACCCTGAACCCTGTTGGCAAAATTGTACATCGTCAGTAAACCTACATGTGTATCTCGAGCATTCCTAGATGTTTGTAAAATGTTATTTGTCTCAAGCTGTCTTCTCTTGAAATCAATGGAAATAGGGCTAGTTTTAGTTACTACAGATTTAAACTTGGGGGAAAGTTGTTACATACCTTGATTACTTTTCTGGAAAGAGTTGTTAATTTTTTTATAGGAGTTTGGGTGTATTTCACAGTGGTGACTGGAGCCAATGCAAAAAATATCTTAATCCTTTTAGCCAGCTCTGGATTAGTAGAGAATGCTATGAAAGCTGAAAGGGAAGAAGATACTAATTCATAGATTTAGAACAATTCTTAATTCATTTTAAATTATAGTAAAAGTAGTTATATTTAAAAAATAAAACAAAGAAACTCAGAGTAAGTACCATTTTTAGGGAAGGATTTTTAAATTTCTGAAGGTGGAACTGGCTAATTCAGAATAAAGTGAGTTTCCTGTCCCTGAAGGATGCAAATCTACTTATAGAGAATGTTGCAGAAAGGGTTCAAACATACAGTGTGGGGGCTTCCCTGGTGGCGCAGTGGTTGAGAGTCCGCCTGCCGATGCAACGGACACGGGTTCGTGCCCCGGTCTGGGAAGATCCCACATGCCGCGGAGCGGCTGGGACCGTGGGCCATGGCCACTGAGCCTGTTGCTCCGCAACGGGAGAGGCCACAACAGTGAGAGGCCCGCGTACCGCAAAAAATAAAAAAATAATAACATACAGTGTGGGGCATGTCTAGGTAAACTCCAAGGGCCATTCGAGCTTGACGATAGTCTTTGTTATCAGACAAAACTGGGCTATAATTTTGGCTTCCCATTTGCTAGCTATGTGAAAACTTGGGCAACTTAACCTCCCCTGTGTAAGTCTCAGTTTTCTCTGTCTATAAATATGGAAAATAGAATCCTTATAGAATAATTCTTTTGAAGGTTAGATTTTATATATATATATATATATATATATATATATATATATATATATACACACACACACACACACTTTCTAATTGGCTTTATCACCATTAGAAAGGATTCCTAATTCAGCCATTTGTAAAATATGGATGACAATGCTCTCAAATAACTGGTGTAAATGCTGTCGGTATTGTCAAGGTCTCTAGCTGAACAGAGAACAGTGAAGAGAATGGAGTACCTTATGGCACTGCCAACGTAGCCCACCCACACACATCTAGCCTATCCCAGCACCCACTGGGAACTGACTAAAAGTCGCACTGGTTGTGACATATAATCACTGAGATTTGTAATTCTCTGCTTTTTTTTTAGTGTCCCTCACTAGACTGTGAGCTCTTTAAGGGAAAGATACATACCATATTTATTTATCTTTGGTTCCCCAGTATCTAACCTGGTGTCTGTCAAGTGTTGTTGGGTACACAAATGAATAAATAAATAATTGTTTCTCTTTCAGGCTTATCCATCAATCTCCAGATTTAGTCCTGGGGGGAAAATCCCTAAGTCATCCACACTTTATTTATTTACTCTTTAGAAGCCAGCCAGACAAGATTGTTTCCCAGCTCAGAGTCCCCAAGCTAGAGACTGCACAGAGGGAAGAAATCCTGACCCCTTTTGTGAATATGAAGAAAATCCCCTGACACTCTCAGATCACACCTGCCCCAAACACACCAGTGGTGGTGCCTTGGGAGTGGCCCACATAGTAGAGTCGTTCCTGTCCAGTTTTCTCTATGATAAAATTGATTGTGGCTGGAAGGTCATATTTAGCCATCTCATCCAAACTGCCAAAGAGAAAGAACAACAACATTGGACAAAAAAACCATCTCATTTTTAGGCTTGCAATACTTAAACATATTCATTGCAGACCTAGATGTTTAGCTTTTGTTAAATGTAATACTGGAATCAATACGTGATATCATGCGTCTGTGCAACTTTTGAGGATATCACCTTGATTGCAAGAATAACTTTGTTAAGAAACTGAAATCAGAAAAATCTGACTTGCAAAAGCCTCCAGAGGATTTTCACTTAATTCTATAGCAGATTTACCGAACTCCCTTGAAAAGAAAAATTACCTGGAATGCTTATTTTAAAAACAGAATAAAACAAAGAGACTTGCAGACTTCGGCCCAGACAGACTGAATCAAAATGTCCAGGGAATAGGCCTGGTCATCTGCATATTTATCAAGCACTTCAGGTGCTTCTTTCCTGTATGGAGTTGGGAAAACACTCATCTAGGGAATCATGATGTTATTTGCAATTGTGCCATGACACAACTGCCCTGGAATGTGGAATTAGGGAATGCAAATTGGCTTCCAGGAATGAGGCCAAGGAACAAACAGCTTTAGTGACCTTCAAGGAATGGTTCTTAGCTCCACTACAGGAGCCGGGTTTGCCTCTGTGACTCAGCTGGCCTAACTTCTAAGGAAGATAGCGTCCACAGGGGCTGCTGGCAACTCAGCTCCAGGGACAGATTTCAGCACCACCAGCCTATGGAGGGTAGAGTTCCTTTACTACTCAGTGAATTGGAGTGTCATCTATGCTAAAGGGCTTGGCTCATGTTGGCTTATCATGAATGTCTGTTTCCCAGGATTTTCAACCAGAGCCTTGTTTCTGGTCCCATTCCTCGATCAGTTTCATTTTTCCTCTTTAGTAAGGGTACCAAGTAAATTTCTGGGGTGCACACTGACAATATGATAATCCTGGAATTAACCTTTCTAAAGTCGACCTTTACATCTTGATTTTTTTTTCTTGCGTATGTACTTTACATACACACACGCCAAGTGGAGTATTTAAAACAACTCTCGATGCAATAATAAGGGCATTTCTTCAGAGCTTGTGAAGAAAACCTGCGTAGAAAAAGAAATGTCCATTTCCCTCTTGTAGATTCCATAGTGTGCATTTGGACGGAAAGGGAAAATTCTAAGAGCGGTCATCCATATAAATGAGCAACGTACACACTTTATTCATTGGTGGTATTCTCCTTACCTGAAGGCCCAGTATTCTGGTGATGTGGTTGACAATTTCACGTGTCTTCTGGACCAGATGTTTCCCCGGCTGTTCCCCATCCATACATCATAACCAGCATCTGCCAGAAGGAAAGCCAAGCTGTTGTTGGGCAGGTTGCAAATCCAGTTACTGGCAGATGCAATTAAGCCATGCTGTAGATACACAGCAGGCTTTGCAGCTGCAAAATACAAGTAACAGGAGTTTTTTATATGAACTTCCTTGGTGTTTACCAGAAAATTCTTTTTCCTGACTCCCTGCAATACAGAAGGAAAGTTAAGAGATGAAATTTGGCACCAGGCAAGCCGAGGTTCTAGGGTTTTGAACTACTTCTGAAGCTGGGCAAGTTATTTATCTTCTCTGTGTCTTGTTTTTCTCTTTGCAAGATTGGAATTATGTGCAGTGTATTGTATTTTTATACAGCTATTGGAGTCAGATTGCCCTGATTTAAAATCTCTTCTGCTACATGTTAACCTCTTTGTGCCTTAGTTAACTTATTTTGTAATGGGGAATAATAAAAATTGCTATCTTATAGTGTAGTTATAAGAATTAAATTAGAATTAAAATACACAAAATTCAAAAAAAAAAATACACAAAATTCATAATAAAATACACAATAAATATCTGCTCTACAATTATTCACATTAATGACATTTTATTTCTCAAAAAGCATCTGGTGACAAAACTAAGCTTTTTCCAAGATAATAACAAAGACAATAAAAATGCCATTTATTGAATGTTTCCTGAATGCCCGGCATTATGCTAGTTAATTTGCATTGTCAGAAAGCAAAATGCAAGGTTTTAAGTGCAATTTACACAAGGTAAAATTGTTAATTTGACGTAAAAATCCTACTCACAAGTAGAATTGGAACAATTTGACTAAAGAAAGAGAAAAAAAGAAAGAAACTGGGAAGTGGTGCTGAAAACATAGAGAAGAGAAAGAGAAGTGACTAGGATATTTCTGTCTTTTATAAATGGTCTGTGATGCTGCGTTGGTACCCCAGGACTTTCCCTTAGGTCACCTTTGGAGCTAGACCAGTTTCCTGAGATTGAGTAGGCTAGATTGGCCTCTCAGAAAGCCTCAGCCGTCTGGAAGTGAGGATAAAGTTTATATCCATTAATCCATCTTTTGAGGAAAAAGAGAAAGAAGAGGTGTTACTAAATCTGCTAAATTACAGCCAAAGAGCTGTCATAACCCATAGCCCCTTTCTAATCTGAGCCCTTAGGCAGCTTCTCATTGCAGAGACAGCTTTCATCGCATGCCTTTTGGCAGCTACCTGGCAGAACTGATAAGATAAAAGTTTGTGGAAACAAAGTTCTTGTGAGTATTTCCAAAGGTAATGGAGTTATTTTAGGGGATGGTCAGTTCTATAAAGTGAACAGCACCGTTCCACCTCTCTCTCTTTTTTTTAAAATCTAGATTGTCTCTTTAAATATCTAACCCTTCTGATATTGGAAATTTTGGTTATACAATGCTCCAGAGAACAAAAGGAGCTAAGAAATGAGAGAAGAAAGCAAACAGTTCTTGCCAAGTGGATTCCTCTCTTCTCTATAGATATCAACCTATATTGTAGGGAGCTAGAAATGGCTCTAAATGCATTGAAGTATAGAACTAATAGGGTTAGATTTACTTTAAAAAATAAAATCCCAGTGACTTGCATAGAGAACTAATTACAAATGAAATAATCCCAGTTAGAGAGTTGTTGTAGTAGCTGGAGCACAAGATAATGGTGAAGTTGAAGCCTGGACTTGAGCAATATTGAAGCTGAGAGTTTTCAGATTAGAGAGAAGTTTGGAAGGCAAAATTGATAGGTCTTGCTTATTGGCTGTGTATAGGAATTGTGGGAGAGAAAAGTACCAAAATGACCCTAGAGTTTCGGTTTTTAAGCCTGGAAAGTGGTATCTCTAGAGTAAGACCAAGTTTTCTTTTGTTTCTGTGTTTGTTTGGAAAGAGGACAAAGTGATGGAGGAAAGGAAAGAGTAAATAGTGTATGTGAAAATGCTTTAAAAACTCCAAAGTGTTACGCAAATGAAATAGTAGAGGTGGTGGTGATGATTTGCCTCCACTTACGGAAGAGAATAGGCTCTATTTCAGAATAAAAGCTGCCCCGCTGCTATCATCGCACCCAGGAATCTCTCCTTAGGCACTACTGCTTTCATCATGAAATAAATCCCACCTGTTCTTGGACATGCTCTTCCATGAGGAATCCTGTAAATTCCGAGGATATAACCATCTTTTGTCACAATGTCATATTTTTCATAAGGATAACCCCAGTAGGAAATAATCTGGCTCTAAAAAGAGGAAACGGAAAGGTATACCTCATGATGTAATCTCTTGATTTTTACACCCACATTTCAATATAGTACTTTAAGTCACAACCTACTGTTCATCTCTGTATTGGAACAGAATGTAGCAGGAAAATCAGGATAACTTGAGGAGGGTTTTAAAAGGAGGATGCCTGCAAAGGCATGGATAAGGCAAGGTGGTGGGTTTCCATACATGCTGGTTTTCTTAGCCTGGTATTATTAATGCACTCTAGTTCACTCTCCAAATGTTTGATGGAAAATGGCATGTTCATCTTACGAAGGAAACCATACGGCATTGTGCAGAACCCTGTGGCTAGTAACAAGTGAGTTGTTACCAACCTTAGATCTGAAGGGAGATGGGAGAGAGTGGTTACAAGACCCTGAATGAGAAAGTCAAGTAAAGAGGGCCATATTGAGAGGGGCTGTGACCTTTAGCAGAGGGAGGCAACTTGCCCAAGATGACCTATGGATGGAACCAGGGCAGTAAACCATCTGGTCTCGCTCCTCTCCCACCTTCTGATCTCCTGCTCAATATGTCCATTGGCTGAACTGAACTGAAAACCAAAGGTCAAAGGAATTTAACTGACCTAGTTCTTACAGGGCAGAAAGAAAGGTGTAAAGACTAGAGAGTGGATCTAAAGGGGTAAAAACAGAAGATACCTCATCCACAGATATATAAGGAAGAGGGGAACTACCGTTTATTGGTCATCTTCCACATAGAAGATGGTTAATACCCCTTGTTTTATTAATCCATATAACAGGTCTTTGAGATAGAATTATATCCATTTTATAGTTGAGAAAACTGAATTTCAGGGAGAATAATAATCTATCCAAGACTGAACACTAGGAAGAGATAAAGACAAAATTTAAGTCAAAGTTAGTTTAGCACCAAAGCATATGCTTTTATGACAGGATTATGCATGTTCCCAGGCCGGGCGCTCACAAGAGGTGTGCACATATTGTGCAGCTATATAGAGCACTGGTTATGAGAGCCCAGACTATAGAGACAAGCTGTATGGCATTGAATTCCAGCTCTTCCTCTTATTAGCGATGCAGCTTTGGGCAAGTTACTTAACTCCTTTGTGCTTCATTTACTTGAACTGCAAAATAAAGATAATAATAGTATCTCTTCACAGATATGTTGTGACAATTATACACACAGTAAGTGCTCTATAAATGTTTATTCTTCTTCTTATCATTAGGGAATAGCCAAAAAGCAGCCAGACCAGGGAGGAAGAAAGTGTCTGTGAATGTGGAAGGAGGAGGAAAATATTTTCATGGAATGTGAACTCAGTAGTGTGGCAGAAGCTTAGGAGTACCTGCTGGATACTTAGGAGAGAGAAACGAGAAGAGACACTAATTTAAAAACATCGACAGTTCCATTCTTAAAGTTCTAATACAAACTTGGGTATGGGTGAGGACTTCAGGGTGCACAATGTACACAAGAAATTGTACATTTCCATTGGAATGAAGCATTTAGCAAACATTTGTCATTTGTCTTGGTTTTGTTTTTTGCCTAGATCTGTTCCGTTTCACTTTATTCCAGTCCACTTCTGGTATGAATTCCTGCATGTTAAGACACTTTTGTTTATAAGCAACCCAAACCAAATCTGGCTTACTAAACTGAAAATGTACATGGATATAGTTCACAAACTAAAGGAACTGCTCTAGAAAGAGCCTCCGGAAGAGCTCAAGTATACTCCATAGAGATCATCAGTAGGAATTCATGAACCTTCTCTTCAGGAAACCACCATGAGATGGTAGCTCAAACTACCAGCAACGGGAGTATTACTGCCCCAATTTGGGTCAGGTCTTTCAATTCTTTGGTTAGGTAGCTATGCCAAGGGACAAGGGAGGAAACACAGACTTAATCAGTTTAGAATTCTTAAAAACTAGACAGGCATACCAATTGCATCTAAAATGACAATAGCTTAATAATTCCTTCTCTTAGTTTTTTTCCTTAATGAGTGACTTACAATATTCATATTAGCTTCCGGATTTGTTGAGCTTCCTTCATTTTGACTACCATATATAGGTCCAAGAAGAAACATCCAGCATGTTGCTGTTAAAAGCTGCCGCATTTGGAATCTGCCTGGGAAAGGAAATATTAATATATTTGTCATCAAAGAGAATTCTACAAGTGAAACTCAGTGTAATCTTTCTATAACACTACTGAGAGAGGGAGTAGAAAGATGTTTTTAGGTTGTGTCTTAACAAGTAATATACTTAATTATTCAAGACTCATCCCATGAAAAATCTGAAATGGTGACTTTTTAGTAAGAAAAAAACAAAAGAAAAAAACGAGGAAAGAAGAAACCAACATCAATTAAATCTCCAATAGATAATCAAACAAAAGGAGATTTATAATTCACAGAAAAATGTAATGGCAAATGTATTAATCAAAGCACATTTAATATCTCTAGTTATCAGATAAATTAGTACTCTTCTGATGGTGGGAGTGAGCATTAGCACAACCTTAATGGAAAGAGATTTATTAACATGCATTGTGAATTTTAAAATATTTATGCCCCTCACTCAGTATAATTCTATTTCCAAAAGTCTATCCAAAAGAAAAATATATATATACAAGCATCATTTATAAAATTATCCCTTATTGTCTATGTTAACATAGTGAAATTTGCCAAAATAAGACATTGATAAAATAAATTATGGGGAAAGAAGAAAGGAATTATTCAGCCACCAAGTATTATGTTTTTGTGTGATATGTGAATTCCTATTATATAATATTAAGGGCAAAACAATGTAACTTGTACATACATTTTGATAACAAAATATAACGAGAAAAAAAGGACTAAGCATCAAATTTTAATTATGGTTATATCTAGGTGGTAACTATTTGGGTGATTATGTTCTCATTTTTAAAGGATTCTCCATACTTTCTAAATTTTCTATATCCAGTATTATTTTATCATAAGAAGGAAGTTATTTTTCAAATAGAAAATTGTGAAAATTATGGGGGGAAAAGATGACATGTATTCCTCATTTGGCTTTTTTTTTTTTTTTCCTCATTTGGCTTTGAAACTACTTCAGTTTAAAAGCAAACAACAACTGCAAAAGTAACAGAGGGGGACATTTTGCAGGAGACTTCCCATTAACTACTATATAAAATGAAGATCTTCAAATTATGTTAGAAAACACACTATCTGCTAATCTGTTTTATTTTCCTCTAGAAAGAGATAAAGACAAAATTTAAGCCAAAGTAAGTTTAGCTCCAAAGCGAATGCCCTTATGACAGGATCATGCGTTTGCTTAGGCCAGGCAAATAAGAATTGTGTATACACATAGTCTTCTCTTGGTATCGGGTGAGATCAGTTCCAGAACTCCCCCACTTACCTCCCCCATGGAAACCAAAATCCACAGATGCTCAAGTCCCTTATGTAATTGTCATAGTATTTGCATATAACCTATCCACAACCTTCTGATATTTTAAATTATCTCTTTATTACTTATAATATGTAAGTATTATAATGCAATGTAAATGCTATATAAATGTTTGTAAATACAGTATAAATGTGATGTAAATAGTTGTAACACATGGAAAATTCAAGTTTTGCTTTTTGGAACTTTCTGGAATTATTTTTCTGAATATTTTCTATGTGGAGCTCACAGATACGAAGCGCTGAATGTGTACTATGGGGTTCTGTAAAGCAGAACAGTCACTTCTCTCTCTTCTCTGTGCTTTCAACACCACTTCCCCTACTTCCTTTTTTTCTTTTCTTTCTTTGTCAAATTGCTCCAATTCTACATTTCAAATAGATTTTTATATCAAATTAACATATAAGAGAGATGGCAAATCTCACCCTGTAGGAAATGGAAGGATTTTTCAGACTATGCCTTCACTTTAGTGTTACAGAAAATTCCATGAGCTCCTCTCTTGGATTTATCCAAGTCATAATCTCTGTTGACTATATGTATTAATATAATTAATCTATACCATAATTAATATGATTAACTATATATGAATTAGGTAGTACATATGTAATTTTATATTAATGTAATATATTTATATATAACTAATATTGATTAATATAGCCAAATTCTGGTGAAACTCTATTATAATATGGTAGTGATAATAATACCACCACAATAATTATTGTTACTATTACAACTTGTTTTGAGCACCTATTATGTGCCAAGTAAAGTATCAGACATGATTGTGGTTATCTCATTTTATTCTCAAAATAATCCCAAGGGATAAGAAATATTATTCCAATTTTATTTCAAATGAAACCTGGTCTTGAGTTCAAGTCATTTGCCTGAGGTCAAAGAGGTAGTGATGGAGCCAGGATCTGAACTCAGGTTGTCTGACTCTAAAGGAAATGCTCTGAATCTTTATGATCTTAACCACTCAGTCCATTCAGAATAGACATACTAGGGTTCTCTGCTAAGCACCTGATTAGGGTTACCTGTGGCCTATACACCACAGCGATCATAATCACCATTAAAAACAATATAGACTTTTAGAACCCACCCCAGCCAAACCGGATGCGCATCTATGGGGGTGTGGCCAGGGATCTCCATTTTAAACCCTCATTTCAAGGGATTCATGTGCATTCCCAACCTGTGAAAGACTGACTGGATTCCTTGAGAGGAGAAAATGTTTCATTCTCACTTTTGTCTCTCTGAGACCCAGCATGAAGGTTTTGAGAAATGAAATATTGCCTGTCATATCAGTAAACAAAGGATGTCACAGTCATCAGCGACTGCAGCCCTTCAATGGCGAGCAGGTGAGTCCTGAGGGAACTCAGGAAGGAAACAAAGAATACCTGCCATCTAGCAGGCATCAGACTGCAGCCATTCCAAAAGTGAGCCCTGTGGAAATTCAGCATGTGAAAACACAGGATACTGGCCCCCGATAGCTGAGGTGCGTATCAAAGGAATGATTTCAGTGAGTCCAGACTCTTGCATCTTCCCATAAATAGAAATGTTCTAAATTCCTTAACTTGAGAGGTCTAGTTTTCTTTCATTAACAGTTTCTTTTGCTTCTACTACCTGCTCTTTGTTGCAAAACTCCTATATACCCTAGCTCCCCCCTCGCCTCCTAGGAGCAGTTTTCTCAGGGTTACTTGAGAAGCTGCCTCCTGGGCTTGAAGTCCTCAGTAGGCCCACTCAATAAAACATAACTCTCAACTTTTAGGTTGTGTATATATCTTTTAGTCGACACTTCCTATAAATGTTTGCCAAATAGACAGATGGATGAAAGAGAATGAGTACATCATTTAATCTTAAAGACTATCCCAAATTGACTCACTATTTTGTATCATATCTTTCTTGCCTGCTTTCATTTTACCCCACTGCATTGCTACTCTCTTTTTGACAGTGAGAGCTGATTAATACCTTAGTTCAGGTCTGTATATTACAGGAAGGTAGTAGGGCAATTTTAAAAAATTAGCCTTTTCTCTCAAGACATTTACAATTTAGATGCTCCAACATCTTTTGAGTGATTGATACTTGAGGCCTCTGGGTTACAATCATTGGCAAGTGACCCTGGGACCCCTGAGTTAGAGCAGATCTGACCCTCTTCTAAAAAGGGCAGGCTGGAGAGCTTGTGTGGCTTGTAACGATGCAGGGAGGAGGGCTGTGTGCTGCTTATAGGAAGAGCTGAAGTCTAGTCCCCAGAGATGGAACAAGAATGTGTACTAGTCATGACACTTTGTATTTTGCAGCCATGACATAAAGCCCATTCAGCTACCTTTGTTTTGTTCTTCTGTGTAATGGATCTGGGTGTGGAAAGGTGACACACCCAGGCAAGAGGTGTCTCTGTGTTATATTTTCTAAAGAGTAGCATGTTCTAACCAAACAGGCTTTGTTCAGGCACTTCTCACCTGGGCTGTGCTTACCTGCGCTTTCTAGGCGTGTGTTTGTAATAGGGAAGAACAAATCTGACTCCATGTTGGATCTGTTTCTTTTACTTTAATCTTTGCTTTCTGTTGCTTTTGTTGCAAGTTACTGTAATCACTGAAAGGATGTTGTCTATAGCTATAAGCATGCATGATGACCTGTCTCAGGGAACCCTGCCCCCTCTGCCTGAATGTTAAACTAAACTACCTTTGTTCACCTCACAGGGAAACATCCTGACCCTGCCCACCTGTGAATGGCTGCAGGAAAGAAGAAATTAACACATCCCCTCCCTGAGTCTGGTGAAACCAGGAGTTATTATGCAAGACTTATGGCCTTTTTACTTTACCTGCTCACCTCCCCCATCTCTGTTCTATAAAAGAAGCTAGCATCCAGACCCTGGTAAGATGGTTCTCTAGGACTCTAGTCCACCATCTTCTCAGATGCCTGGCTTTCTGAATAAAGTCGCTGTTCCTTGCCTCAACACCTTGGCTCCTGATTTATTGGCCTGTCGTGTGGCGAGCAGTGAGCTTGGACTCTGTAACATGTTTACCTGCTCTGCGCCTCACAATATTTATTATCATTGTTGGGTAAATCCACCTGATTCAGGCACTTCTGCTTAATGATACTCCAACGATCCTCTAATCTCTTTGACCTGTTTCTAGGATAGCTTCCTGATGAATGCATCCTACATTGACCTCCTGCTGATTCACACTAATGTATATATGGATGTTTGACTAAGAAGAGAGAAGACGTCATAAATTCCAGGGGACTTTTAGTCCTTAAAGAGGAGACCCTTATCTTCAAGAACCCAGACTAAATCAATATAGATTTATTTATTATAGGTTTATATATATATATATGTAATCTACACAGACTATATTGCTTTATTACTCTAAAGCATTTCACATTGCTTTCCTATAAAACATGACTCTCATAAGATATTATTTGTAAAAAGAACTCATGGAAAACATACATTACAATATTTAGACATAAATATATGTTTTTTAGACTATATATGTATATATACAAGCTATATACATGACTTGCTTGGAGAGTCTTAAATTACAATATCATAATTAAGACTCAATATGGTCCTGCAATCAAGACTCTGTTTAACTTATTTAATTTACTTTTCCATAGTTTTATTTGCTCTTAGAATTTTATCATTTGAATAACACCAATTAAACATAACTTGACCCATATTTTCCAAAGAATACACTTGGGAAATTCTAGTTTGATATTTATTTCTTTTTCTATTCATTATACACTGTGATGAAAGTGAATTAAAAGGACTTTCCTGGTGGCGTGGTGCTTAAGAAACCTCCTGCCAATGCAGTGGACATGGGTTCGAGCCCTGGTCCGGAAGATCCCACATGTCATGGAGCAACTAAGCCTGTGTGCCACAACTACTAAGCCTGCACTCTAGAGCTCACAAGCCACAACTACTGAACCCACGTGCCACAATTACTGAAGCCCATGCACCTAGAGCCTGTGCTCTGCAACAAGAGAAGCCACTGCAATGAGAAGCCAGCACACCACAAGGAAGAGTAGCCCCCACTCGCCGCAACTAGAGAAAGCCTGCATGCAGCAACAAAGACCCAACACAGCCAAAAATAAATAAATAAATTTATTTTAAAAATATTTAAGGAAGAAATTGTTACAATTAAGAAAAAAAAACACCAAAATACTAAGAACAGTGTTGTTATATTTACAGAGTTTTTAAGAACATCCTTATCTTATGTCCCAGAGGTTCTGCTCAATAAGTTTATACTAAGAGGATAAATTCTCAGTTTGAATGTGGAGGAGAACCCTTTGTATAAAATTACTTTAATGCTTGTTATTTATCATAAAAAATTAAAAACAGATTTTTAGTTATAAAGTGTTGCTTAAATAAACTATGTTAATTAACTTTTGTAGATAAAGCCATTAAAATGTATATGAAGACTATATAATAACATGAAAACAAACTTGTAATATTATGTTCAATGGGGAAAAAATTATTGTTTGGAGGAAGGGTTAGTCTTCATGCTACGGTATGCAAAGACTTTCCACAAATATATACACACATAACTAGTTTTTTAAAAATCAAATTCTAGATCTTTTACTCTCAGATATATTCTCTCCTAAAATTCATATGGCCCGAGATTTCTAACTTCAAGGAGGTTCTCGTTTTCTAACTCTACTTTACAAAGGTAAGGTGAAACTCTCTCTTCTTTTGAATCTTAACTATGGTGAATTGTCCCAGGTTGTAAAAAATTCTGAGGCCCCTCACAAAGGAACACTTCACAATATTGACATGGGTATTGGGAAAAGGAGAGTTTAATCAAGTATCAATCCTTTTTCAAAAGCAACTATCTCTGCAAATCTTGTAGTTTCTAATTCTTTGCTTTCAAAACACTGAAAAAAGATCTACTTGAGTTGTTAGGAGGTAAATCATTAAAAATTGTTTTTGTAGATGCATCACTGTGATTTGTGATACAGCTTCGAAAAGTTCAGAGCTGAATGGCATTAGGTAAACATGGTTTTTCAGCAATTTACATCTGTCAAATAAATGGAAAAGAACTGATTCTAAATTTTGTGTCATCTGTGAATAAATAATAATTGTCATTGTGTGTATGAATTAAAAGGAAATGTTTCATTCATGTCATTAAGAGATTCATTGCTACTAAAATTTGATTTTAATGCTTAATAATTATTCATTGAACTTTTAATATATTTATGATCCTTTGACCAACTGTATTCTAATAAAAATTACAAAGACAAATCATTAAAAACTTAAAAGAAAAATGCAACCTTATAAGAAGTGAAAACAATATAAATTTTACTGTATATCCACTTTTTAGTTCCAGAGAAGAAAGATCAATTGATCAATAAAAGACTTTTTAAGCATATAAATGAATGACACTAGAATATATATTTATGGAAATATATAAAACACCTGTAAGAAAGAAGTGGAATGGAAATACGAATTCAATAAGAAAGCACAAGATATAAAATTTTATTCCATTAATTAAAATATTTTTTTCAATGGGTAATCTTGGATATTAAAAAACTACTCTATTGAATATATTTTTTAAATTGTATAACAATTTCAATTTAAACTGGCAATATTTGTGAGGTACCTTAAAGTACATCCTTTGAAACTATTTAGAATTATGATAAAAATTTTTCATACATCAGCCTAAAAATATGTAAACATTTATAGAGTTTTGCAAAATTTGTTTGGGCCTATAGTAATAAAACCAAATTTTAAGCAACTACAATTTTATTTTTTGAATATCTCAAACAAATAAGCAAATCAAAAAAGTATGATCTTCAGAAACTGGAAGAATTACTGCAAAATGATAATGGTTATATCCAAATAGTAGGAATAGCAATTTTCCTTCTTCTACTAATTTACTTCTTGGTTACATATTTTCCTCAATGACTTTATTAGTTTGAATTATTCTCACAATAAAAATATACTCAAATATTTATTATAATGAATATTTATGATATAAAACATAATAATATACTTACACTAAATAAGAATACTTAGAAATAATTAGCTGTAAATTTAAATGCAGTGAACTCTGAATAAAGGCTCTAGAAGCTTATGGGGCAAAGTCCACAAGTTTTAGTATTTCCACCTTGTTATAACCATTTTGGCAGTTCCTCATAGTTTTTCTTAATAATGAGATTTTTGTCAGTGACACAAATAACTGGGTTTGCCAGAAGCCTGCTGTCTGTCATTTAAAATATCTTGGCCTCTGACACAATTTCTCTTTCTAGGTGACACTTTTAATCTAAAACTGATTAGGGTGTTTACAAAAATTTAGATTCTGTCTTGCCCTTACCTCAGCATCCTTCACAAAACTCTGATATTCTCATCTGTTACCAAAGTATAGTGACTCACAAGGTTACACAACTATTGGTAGCAAAGTTAATCAGAATCTAGATTTAAATTACTTCTCTGTTTTCTGAATTCCCCCACCCACAGAGTGAAAGAGTTAATGAATCAGGAAGATTAATGAGGCTATAAACAAGTGAAAGAAAGGAAATGATTGCACAATCAGATGTCCAGGCCTGAAAATTTCACATTTGAGGATTAAGTATTTTTGTGTCAAAGGAAGAAGGAATAGGCAGCTGTGATAGGATCTTCAAATAGCACTGAGAGGCTTTTTAGAGCCCAGAGCTATTGCTCTGTGCTCCAAGCCCAGAGGCATCAGAAGACAAAGGAGTACCAGGGTGAATGGGGAAGAACAGACACAAAAGAGAAAAGAAAAATAAATAGCAAATATCTAGAAGGCACTAATTTTCATGGCTCTTCTACAATACTAAGGAAGAAGCACTTGTTCTGCTTGGCAAAATAGCTTCTGAAAGATTGCTGCTTAAAAATTTTAATATAAAATAAATAGCAAAAGAGGAGCTGTGGAGGAAATAAAATTTCCCTCAATTTCTTTTTAGACACAAGATATGCCAATGAAGAAATATTAAAGCAAGCTGCTTTATAGTAAAATGACTCCTTTAATATCATGTTCCTATCCCCAAATTTAATTCCACACTATCATATTTCCTGCCTGAAGTGTTGTGTGCTAAAGTGACTATATATTTGATATATGTGATTATATATCTTTTTCAGACATGAGGAAAATCTGGTGACAACTTCTTTCTTAATTCTGGAAACAGAAAATAAAGAATAAGTATTTTTAAAAAAAAAGGGCTTCTCTGGTGGTGCAGTGGTTGAGAGTCCGCCTTCCGATGCAGGGGACATGGGTTCGTGCCCCGGTCTGGGAGGATCCCATATGCCACAGAGCAGCTAGGCCCGTGAGCCATGGCTGCTGAGCCTACGCGTCTGGAGCCTGTGCTCTGCAACGGGAGAGGCCACAACAGTGAGAGGCCAACGTACCGCAAAAAAATAAAATAAAAAATAAAGAAAGAAAGAATAAGTGTATTGTAAAAGCAACCAAACAAAAAATAACAACCTTTTGACTTTGATATATAGAATTAAAGGACAATCATTTGATCTCTCAACGTCTTGGCGGGGGGATATTAGTCCATCAGGTTGGCTCGTCCTCATCTCCCTAGACTTGAATGCAGGTCTGCACTTATGAGGACGGGAAGAGCATGTACTCTTAAATAACATCAACATTAATATGAACCACTTTTTCACACAACACTCAGCAAGGCTATTCACTATGAAGCAGGGGGAAGGAAACGGCAGGTACTTCACAGATCATAAGGGTCCATCAGCAGGCGTATCACTTAGTACAGTGATTCCTGCCAATTCCTGCCACATTTCCCTGCAGATGACCTTGCTCCTAAGAATATTCAGGCTCAAGGCCATTGGAATGAGACAATAAAGGGCTTTTTGAAAACGCTAAACATTTTAAAAAACATTATTTAAATATTATTTCCCAAAGTCCTAGATGCAATCCCAAAGAAAGATCTCTTAAATTCTTAAAAGTATCTTTCACTAGTATTTCCAGGTATCGATATGTGATATCACCTCTCACTGAGATTCAAAAATAGCAACGTCTGCTTTGTTAACTGCTACAGCTTTCTGAAAGGGAAAACTCATCTTAACATGCCTGGAAAACTCTCCAGTGTATCTTCTCCATCTGGAGTGATCACATTCTACTCTTGCTATGTTTTGCTATCAAAACACGATGTTCCTCACAAACAATTAAAGTTCTGTACCTCCAAATATTTTCCATGTCTCACTGAAATAGCATGATCCAGACTGTGCAAATAGATCAATAGTCATTACCCAATCTCTGAAGTCTCCGGGCATCTGTCTTCAAGTCCTGGGAGCTTCAGATAGATTTCAGCTCCTTTCAGAGACAGCGGTCAATAGAGCATGGTCTGTTTGATACAGCCCAGAACATGTTGCAACCAGGAATTTCTCAACTGGAGGCAGATTAATCATGACTTGAAAACCAGAAATTTCTCAACTGGAGGCACATTAATCATGACTTGAAATGCAACACATGCTACCCAGACAACATTGTTAGGTGAGTTCTTAGCCAGTGATGAAAAAAGAGTTGTAACGGACCAAAGTCCCTGCTCCTGCCAAGCCAGTCCCTGAGTTGTGTGCTTCAAGGGCTAAATGGATTGAAAGCTTCTCAGCAGAATATAGACTCTCCATTCAGAAAATAATTTTCACCCAACAATGGTGCAATGACCCAGTCATATAAGCATCTCTATAAAGCGCCTAAACCCCCTGCATCATCCAACTACAACACCTGTAATGCTATTCATTCCCAATTACTGTTTTAGCTTTCCTAAATTTTCTCTACCTTGTTCTATAAATTAGCATATTAGAACTGGCAGGAAACACAGAACATGTTGTTTCCAATCCTTTCAACTAGAGCCTAGAAAAACAATGTCTCATTTAAGATCTCCACCTAGCTAAAAGCAAAAAACTACCAAACAAGCAAACACAAAACAAAACAAACAAGAAGAGTTTTTCTCCTACTCTCTAACCAGTCTCTTTCCTACCATGTAAGCAGCCCCTGTGTCTGCACTGGGCAGAGGAGGTTTGGTGTTAGATAACCTGTAAAAAATTTTAGAATTGCATAGACTTCTATTTTCCACTTTCATACTTACAAGAGTGCAGATCTAATTTGCTTAAAATAAATCAACCAAACTGCTAAAATGATCCAAAATTAACATTTGACATGTGTAAAATCATCTGAAGAGGAGGAAGAGAATTCCGGAATTATTTCCTGAATTTTCATCATTGATTCAGGAATATCTATGTCAACTTAACTCATAGGAGATGGCTGCAAATAGTCTCAGAAGTTGCATTTTGGTCAGGCAGCTAGAACTTAGTGGGAAGAGGATGATTTAAAACACCTTCAAGTTTTTCTGGATTGTATCAATTTGTAATTAGATTGGAGTCGATTCGATTCAAAATTGTAGTTGGAATTGGTTTTGCTTCTGTTACCCTAATAGTTTCAGCACTTTAATTAAAATTGTTTAGAGATTTATTTGCTTTATTAGAAAAGTTTTGTACCCCTATGGTTTTAACAGTCAATTACACTTTCAAGCAATACCTTCTGCTAACATGTCATTTTGAGTCTCTAAAAGAAAAACAAAACCAAATGGATAGACAGTACATATGTTGGCAATACATAAGCAACTGGAATCCAGTCTATGCTAGAAAATCAGATTATTCTTGAGCAAAAGAAATAGGAAGGTAAGGTTTCCAAGTATGGCATAGTTGATGTTGAACATCTTACCAAAAATTTTCTGCAGTGCATCCTTTGGCAAAGGAAATCCAGATCATTGTCATTGGGAAATTTTTATAGTGAATGAGTTATTTATCCATGTAAGGGCCCTCTACTGTTTTGTTCACTCTTATCTCGTATAAATTGCCTTTAATCTTTGTCTCCGATCTCCACTCCTACATTTTCAACCTCCGTTTTATGCAAAAGAGTCATTGTAACATAGCATTGTATATGAGCTTTTCATATGGTATTTTGTAATAAATCTCATTCTGTCCCCTGCTTTTCTTACTCTGTACTATGCTTGTGAATGGGACGGGCTACAGTGCCCAGTTAAAACACCTGCATGCTTTGGCATATCATGAAGTGAAATCACTTAGGATTTTGCAAGACCCAAATATCTCTTCTTTAAATTTTATAGGGGCTTTTTTATAAACAACTTTCCTTTTTGATGATAGTCATTCTGGCAGGTGTGCAGTGATAGGTCACTGTAGTTTTGATTTTCACTTCTCTGATGATGAACTATGCCTGTTGGCCATCTGTATGTCTTGTTTGGAAGAATGTCTGTTTAGGTCTTCTGCCCATTTTTTTTTTTTAAATCAGTTTTTTTTTTTTTTTTTGGATGTTGAGTTGTATAAGTTGTTTACATATTCTGGATATGAACCAGTCATATCACTTGCAAATATTTTCTCCCATTCAAGCCTATGATGACTGTCTCTCCTTTGCCCACATCTATCCCACTTCTTTCCTAGCTTAAAGTTCAGCCAGTCAGGAAATCTCTAGATCTTTAGCCTTCCAGGTGGAGTCAGACATCAGGCTGCTGTTTCCCAAAGTGCAGGGTATATACATTACCCTCTCCAAGTTGCCGTGTTGAAGTTCTTTCCTTGGTCCTGAACTGAGGGACAGGTACTTACATCTTTTAAAATGTGTTTTAAGGCTATTAAATTTTTTAAGAGTGTAGCATAGTATAAGAATCGACCACAGATTTACAAAGCAGAACAGATAGACTAAAAGCAATTATAAAATAGAAAAACATAATGTATAACACATTGTAAGATACGTAATAAAAATAATATACATTCAGTGGAGAATAAAAGGTACATGTATGTTAAAGGCTAAAATGGCAAAACAAATTGGATAGGTCTTGGGATCTTAGAGGAAAATCATCACACTTAGAAAGAATCATTATAAAACATTCTCAAATTTTGAGATGATAGAAAACCTATCCAAAATTGACACTGAGGGGGAGAAAAAATACTTTTCCCTCTAACCTTGTAGGTTCTTGGCTGAGAGACCCCTGTAATAAAAGACAGATTAACAAGAGAAAAAACAAACAAGTTTCATAACATGTATACCTCCTGTATACAACATAGGAGAGACCCTGGAAAACTGAGTAACTCCAAAAAATGGCCCAAGCCACGACCTTAAATACCACCTCAAGCTAAGGACAAAACAAGATCTTGGAAGGGGGGAGGAATTATGAGAGGTGAACAGCAAAACACAGTAACAAGGGGTAGGTAGTTATGCACAGTTAGGTTGTTGTCTTCTCCATACCTAAGAGTGTCTAGAGATTTAGAGTCATTCTTCTCTTTCTAGTACTACAGAGAGGGAGACTGCCTTACCAATGGAGATTTCCCTTATAAATGTAAATGTCTCGTACAAAATGGTAATTTCTACTCAGTTTTTAGAGCCTTTCCTATGCGTACTGTTTCTTAAAAATAATCAGCCTAAAATAATCATTATGCCAAAGAGTCATATCTTGGGGTAACAAATTTTGCTCCCCTTTGACACCGTTAGTCAAAAATCAGAATCTGGATTTGGGCCCAGCTCTAAAGCATATGTTCTAATATTCTGCCTTGCAATAAAGAACAAAATATATGGATTAAACAGCGGGGAAAAAAATCTTCTCATGAGCCTATGTTTATGTCTTCTGTATAAACTAACCAAGACTTTAAGATCAGTAAGCATTTTAAGATATTTTAATATCTTGGTCAAAATACTTTTATTAAGAGCTCAAATGTTTGGCTGTGCTATTTGGCTCAATCACTTCAGACTGACAGCACAGTTATCCCCAAAAGTGCTCAGTAATCAGCCTAAATGCATTTCCCTAATTGTGGAATGCACTGAGTTCAACTTTAACATACAGGAAGAACTATACCTTGTATCATTTGCAACTTGGGCTCAGGAAATACTTTTGAATGAGGACATTTGCCTTAATAACTTGAGAACACATAAGAATGACTTTGTACTGGAAACTTGCAGCAATTGCGGAACAAGTGGCAGGTATTTTTAACCACCTTCCTATATCCCTGATGATCAGGGCTCCTCTGGAAAGATTTGTCTTTCTGATTCCACCATGCTGTTTATTCAATGAATATAATAAAGATTCCAGAAAGAGCTTTTAGTTGTTAATAAGAATAGTTGGCTCATAGGTGATGTAAATGAAATCAAATTCTGACATGGGTAAAGGAGTAACCAAACAAGTCCAGGAAGAAAACCTCCTCATTACATCCTAATTATTCCTGAAAGCATATCTCGATATTTTGATGAGAAGGTGGAAGTTCAGGGAACGACAACAACTTCTTAAATATTGTTACAAAAAAATTGAGTAAACTTGAAGATCTAATTGGGTTTATTCAATGATTTATGAATCAGCATCATTTCCCTAGAAAATAGAAAGGATCTCCAAAGAGCTACAGAATGGGAAATGCTTTTAAGGGCAGAAAGGGGATGGAACAAGAAAGTCTTAAAAATGAAAGAATTATTTCCCCAGGCAAGGCCACTTTCCTTTGGGGGAAGGCAGGGGTCGATCAGGTGGATTACCTCATTAATGCTGGCCATGTAATTCCAGATGGTCTGGTTAAATTTCACATTCCTGGGAAAGCTTGAAACTGCAATTAAGTCTTGGTTTGCTGACATGAGACTTGGCACAAGTGACTTCATTTTGAGCCTTTTTTAAAAACACTTCCCCACTTTTGATCAGATTCTCAAATTAATTGAGAGATGTGATCAAAATTTAAGATACCAGTGCCACTTGCAGCTACTGCTCTGGAGTTCTCCCAGTTTTTGATGATCCTCAGTGTGGTATTCACAGGTCATGACTTTTTTTGTTGAATCTCTGTTGTAGTCCCAGGTCACAGTCTCAGGTTGACTCTTGTTTTAGTTGATCATTCTCTTCATTCCATTTTTGATGTTCCTGTCTTAAGGAGACCATGTGCTTGAGCTTAGTGGCTGTGACATGCATTTAAAGCCTTTGAAAGAGTACATTGCACCGGTAGAACTACCATGATTATTATAAACAGAATAATTCCTGATGTCTGGAGTGCACTTGGAGGCTATGTTTGCAAAGACCCAAACCAATCAAAATCAGATAAGTCAAAGAAAGAACCCACCGAGGGAGTAGTCTTTTTAAGCTAACTGGTTTGCTCAGTGATCTTATGTAACTGAATCTCAACATCCCCAGAAGTGTCAATCCAGGTACAGCAGGCGATATTGATCACAGCACAGACAACTCTTTGCTCAGCTAAAAGATAATTCAGGGCTAGGGTATTACAAGAACAACTTTGGCCAGTGAGTCTAAGGATTTTCGATGAGCAGCTATTGTTTTAACTATCACCAATACTTTCAAGAGTTAAGGAAGGTTTCCTGATTATAGCATATTTGCAGGCATACCTCAGAGATATTGTGGGTTCAGTTTCAGATCACTTGCAATAAAGTGAATATCACAATACACCAAGTCACATGATTTTATTTGCTTTCCCAGTGCATATAAAAGTTATGTTTACTCTATACTGTAGCCTATTAAGTGTGCAATAGCATTATGTCTAAAAAAAATGGACATACCTAAATTTTAAAATCTTTTATTGCTAAAAAGTGCTAACCATCACCTGAGCCTTCAGTGAGTTGTAATATTTTTGCAATAGTGACATAGTTTCATTTTAGGTTATGGGAAAAGGCCAAAAATTTAAATGAAATTCTTTTAAATATCTTGTCAGTTTTTAGCTGGGACAAATAATAAATATTTCTGCAGTATTGAGCAACTTTTTTTTTGAATTTTATTTATTTTTTATACAGCAGGTTCTTATTAGTTATCTATTTTATACATATTAGTGTATATATGTCAATCCCAATCTCCCAACTCATCAACCCCGCCTCCCCCAGCCCCTTCCACTTTCCCCCCCTTGGTGTCCATACGTTTGTTTCTCTACATCTGTGTCTCTATTTCTGCCCTGCAAACCAGTAGTATTGAACAACACCTTGAGCTCAAGTGATATCCCCAGTAAGGGTGCAAAAGATATTTTATTTTCCTCTTTCTACCTGGTACTACAGACAGAGATCTGGGACAGCTGACTCTGGTAAGAATTCTCACCCTTTGTGAGCTTCTGCTAGTTTTCCCAGGATACCATCTGTAGCTTAGGTACCCACCAAAATTTGGAAAGGTTTTTTTTTTTTTTTTGCGGTATGCAGGTCTCTCACTGTTGTGGCCTCTCTCGTTGCGGAGCACAGGCTCCAGACGCGCAGGCTCAGTGGCCATGGCTCACGGGCCCAGCCGCTCCGCGGCATGTGGGATCTTCCCAGACCGGGGCACGAACCCATGTCCCCTGCATCGGCAGGCGAACTCTGAACCACTGTGCCACCAGGGAAGCCCTGGAAAGGTTTTTTAAATTAATTTTAATTTTAGTTTTCTTTTGACTATTTCAGGAAATAACTAGCAGTTTACTAGAAAATCCTTCAGAGTCCTGTTGACCCTTGGAGGACCATACAGTGGCTGTCCTTTAAGGTTAGATATGAGGGTGCCTTTAAGGGTAGATATGACTCACTAATTAGGCGACCTTTTATTTACAATATTGTGGTCTCTTTATAATGGAAAGACAATTTAGACAGAGAATTACTGGAATGAGTACTCAAATGAAAGAGGAGAGAGGAGAGCAGTAGGAGTGACGTCAGTCTCGTTTTTTGTTTTGGGTACTTCTTGTGTCTTTAATTTTCATTAGCCTTTGCGACAATTTTTTTAATGAAGCAATTTCAATTATGAAGAATCCCATTCAGTTTGTTACTTTGGGAATCTTATTTTCAAGTGTGCTTTTAAAATGATCTTATTTAATTGGAATGTTCCTCATAACGGTCATGGTAATTTCCCTGAGGGCTGCCTGTAGTTTGGTAGGACCCTTAGCTGCAAATAAGGAGAACCCATATGTCTGTCCAGCCACATCTTGGGGCCCCCAACCTGATGGTTACCAAGCTAAGTTCTGAGGAAACAAAACAAAGATCTTGTCTAAAATCTAGATGCTCTGAGTAAGATTTTGTCACTTTCATAGACATTTATACCTTCCAGGACCATAGTTCTTAGACATAAAATAAGCAGGTGTGCTGGAAGGTGGCATGCTTAACTCTTGAGAATTTAAGGGTCCCATCTTTTATTATTTATCTATTTTAGTGAAGTTTTGGGGGCTCTCAGAGCCAAACTGATACTTAAAATGTATGCGCTACTGGGTTGGGAATTGTGTGATGTTTTACAGTGTAACCTGTTGCACAAAATTTTTCTTGAGGTTGGTGGGTTACCTAGTGTCAATCTAGCCCACTCTGGGATCAATATATCCTAACACAGGAGTCTTTAGATTAGGTGGTAAGTGCTCTAACAGCTTCTAAATACTCAATCCATGCTCACCAATTTTTGTGGCTTTTTGGCTTTTAAGATTCCCATTGGCAGTAGCCTTTAACTATACAAAAGAAAGAAAATAAACATGTGCATCTTAATGTATCAGGTAACCAAGAGATGTTGCTACATCCTGGCCAAGAGAAGGCCCTGGGTTTACCACCACCAGCTCCCACCATGGAAACTTGGACTGGGGAAAGGATGGATTGGGGACTGCGAACTGGGGGCTCTACATTAATGGGGAACTGTGAACTGCCACTAACAGTTTCCAAGTGGATCTTAGGACAGAATTAAGGGCTAAGAGTTTTCATTAATTAAATTACAACTGTGATCTGGAATAAAGGTTAAGGGCTTGGGCTCCAATCAGAACCATCTGTCAGCTCAAGCTGACCTGCCCTGTGTTGGAAAGTCAATTAGATCAGAAGCTCCATGCAAAGAGAGTGGACCTCAGAAACGAAAGGAACTTACATATGGCCCTTGGAAATGGGGAGAAGACAAAGAACTCAAAAGGGTTCATGGTGCCATATCTGTGTTTAACAAAATCTGTTAAAAAACAATATTCAACTAAGTAAGTTTGAAGATTCAATTGGCTTTATTCAACAATTCATGAATTGAACAGCATCCCATCTAGGAAATAGAAAGGAGCTCCAAAGAGCGGCAGAAAAGGAAAGGTTTTTACAGGCAGAAAGGGATTGGGGCAAGGAAGTCATAAACAAAAGAAAGGATTATTTCAGGCAAGATGATCTTCCTTTGGGAGACGGCAGGTGTTTATCGGATGGATTACCTCATTAGTGCTGGCCATGTAATTCCAGACTGACTGGTTAAACGTCTTATTCCTGGGTGAGGCTGTAACTGCAATTAGGTCTTCGTTGCAGACATGGGGCTTAACACAACTGACTCCATTTTGAGCCTGTTGCTTCTTTTTTAAAAATGTACAGGCATACCCTTGTTTTATTGAACTTGGCTTTATTGTGCTTTTCAGATATGGTGTTTTTTACAAATTGCAGGTTTGTGGCAATCCTGCATTGTCAGATGATGGTTAACATTTTTTTTGCAATAATGTATTTTAAAATCAAGGAATGTACATTGTCTTTTTGGATATAATGTTACTGCACACATAATGGACTACAGTATAGTGTAAACATAACTTTTTTATGCCCTGGGAAACAAACAAACAAAATGTGTGATTCACTCTATTGTGGTATTCACTTTATTGTAGTGGTCTGGAACCAAATCCACAATATCTCTGAGGTATGCTTGTATAAGGATATTATTAATATTACAGGTCTGTCATATCATGAGGGAAAAGACTTTTTTAAAAGAAACTCAGAAATCAACTTGATTCTGATTTAGGAATTAAGCCTCTGTTGGTTAAATCAAAAGCTGGAAATTGTGAGAGGCTTCTTATGTTGGATTCAATCAGGAGAGATGGAGTCAAAAAACTAAGGGTTCAATAGTCCAGCTCTAGCATGAGGTTGAGGATGAGCCTAATAGTATTGATGTTATATGGTAGGAAAATGTGTTTAAGAGGGGCTGGGGAGTGGAATTTTATTAGGAATATAGCACTTGCATAGATTGAACTTAATGTGGCGATTTTTGGGAAAAAATAAAAGGGAACATTAAAAAGTAAAATGGGATTATAAATTGGTTATACCTTACTGTCTTAGAGGAAAAGGATTGCACTTGGTAAAAAAAAAGAATTAATATAAAGTATTCTCAAGGATGGATTATATTATCGGGATTGGAGAATACCATCAGTAAATATATGGCAAGCAAGAAATAAGAAAACAGGAAGGAAGAACTGGGATAAACAGAGTCTTGAGATACTTATAAACCAAATACAGTGTACGGGAGTATTTATGTCCTGATTTGGACAAACTAATTATAAAAAACACATTTATGAGACAATCATGGAGAGGTGAACATTGCCTGAATATTTGATAATATTAAGGAATTTTTGATTTGCTTGGTGCTTAGGTGTGATATTGATATTGTGGTTATGTTTATAAATTGTCTTATGTCTTAAAGTTATATAATAAGATATTTCTAGATGAAATGATATGATGTCTGGAAGTGTGCTTTTAAACAATCTGTTGGGCTTCCCTGGTGGCGCAGTGGTTGAGAGTCCGCCTGCCGATGCAGGGGACACGGGTTCGTGCCCTGGTCCGGGAGGATCCCACATGCCACAGGGCAGCTGGGCCCATGATCCATGGCTGCTGAGCCTGTGCGTCCGGAGGCTGTGCTCCACAACGGGAGAGGCCACAACAGTGAGAGGCCCGCATACCGCAAACAAAACAAAACAGAACAATCTGTTGCTGGGTGTGGTGGGATATAAATGAAACAAAATTGGCTATATACTAATAATGATTTATGCTGGACTATAGATATTTGGGGGTTAAAGTATTTTCTCAATTGTTACATTTGAAAACTTCAAAACTAAAATTAAAAAAAATAACGAATAAGAGATGAAGTAAATCAAACTCAGAGAATTGTAAGTTTTATATTAAGTTTAGGAATAAGTGCTGTAATGATTGTTTGCTATGATATGTGATTTGCTATTATACATGTAAATATGTTTTTTATATGTTTGCTATTTATATGTGATTTTAAGAGAATCTGGCACATTAAAGAAATGGACAGATTAGGCACATGGAGAAAAATTTGTTCGATTCTTTGTTGCACAAAATTAGTAAAGGCATTAATTACAGATGCATATAATGATAAGCTTCAATAATTAAAACAAAAGCTCCTATGGGGCTTCCCTGGTGGCGCAGTGGTTGAGAGTCCGCCTGCCGATGCAGGGGACGCGGTTTCGTGCCCCGGTCCGGGAGGGTCCCACATGACGCGGGGTGGCTGGGCCCGTGAGCCATGGCCGCTGAGCCTGTGCGTCCGGAGCCTGTGCTCCGCAACAGGAGAGGCCACAGCAGTGCGAGGCCCCCGTACCGCAAAAAAAAAAAAAAAAAAAAAAAAAAAAAAAAAAAAAAAAAGCTCCTATGTTTCTGCCTGTGCCATGCAGAAGAGAAGATATAAAAAGAAGCAAACTGGGTTCCCTGAATTTATAGACTTTATAAACATAGAAGAAGTGATTAAAAACACATCAAACATACCTACTGTGCAAAACAAAATGGTAAGAACCATAACAGAGGTAAAAATGTACCTTGTAGCATGGTATCATGTGAAAGATTTATTTGTATTAGGACTTGATTTGGGGTGTAGAATTTGGTGGTGTGGAATATTGAACAAACGGGTTTTCGAGTCAGGCAGAACTGAATTAAAATTACCTTTCCACTATTTGCTGCGAGATTTTGCACACAAAATTTATCTTCAGCATCCTTACTTTTTAAGATTGGTATAATATTGTCACTTTTGTAGTATTTTTGTGGGAATTGTGATGCCATTATCAAGTATTAATACTTAGCAAAGTGCTTATTTTCCCTACCTTAAGTTTGTGAACTTCTCTAAAACTCAATTCCTATTTTTTAAGATAAATTTTCCACAATTTTTACACAGAGTCTTAACATACTACATAAAATGAGCGTAACCACCATTGATAAAATGTATATGCCCTGGATTAAGAGGAAAAACAGAAGCAAATTTCCAAATCTTCCCTCTAGTGTCGAATTTGGGTAATTGCATAGTTCCTACGCATTTCTTTTGAAAATAGATTGTGAATATGAGAATACTATTTTAAATAACAGTAAGTGTTTTTCTCTTAAGATTATTAGCTGCATGTTCCCTTCTGGCCACTTAAGGAATTTATTTCATAAAATAGTTAAATTTTAGAGCTGTAAAACAAAAAACACTGCCAGATCTGCAGGAATTCTCATGTAACCATTAAGCATATTTTTATATTAATGGCATAGGTTTCCGGATCTGTGTTCAATCTGAAATATCTAAATATGATTGAGGCAGGAGATAGATGGGCCCCAAGCTAGGCATTTACAACCGGCCTCCCGTTTACATTTCATGGGGCAGGAAAAAGTGGGCTTCAGGTTGGACAGCTACAACTAGTCTCCTGTTTGCATTTCCTGAAACAGGAGATAGGTGGGATC